>NW_022900951.1:101295194-101395437 GCF_012274545.1 Fukomys damarensis
CATTATTTTTTTATTTTTATTTTTATTTTTATTTTTATTTTTATTTTTATTTTTATTTTATTTATTTTTTTGGTACCGGGGATTGAACTCAGGTCTTTGTGCTTGCAAGGCAGGCCACAGAAACACTGAGCTAAATCCCCGGCCCTGCATTATTTTTTTTAATTTATAAAGAACAGTGAGAAATATACAATAAGTGATGAGAAGTATTTAGTTGAATAAGCTTCTACCATAACCTACCCTTATGCATAAAATAACTACAACATAAAATTCAATTTAAAAAAAAATCAATTACCTGTAGGCACTGGAGAACAAACAAAAGAAACAGATTCTGTTGTGGCATCAACACTCAAAAGAAAGTAAGGCAAGAATGAATTTCCAGTTTTATGTTTTTTGTTAGACCCGAGGGTAGAAAGCAATGAGAGTTGCACAGGTGGCAAATTCTTTGACACAAAACTCTCAGTCCCTTCAGCTTAAAGAACAAGGGAATGGCTGTGGGCTGGGTAGAACATTTTCCTAACTTGTACCAGGCTCTGGATTTGCTTCCCAGCCCACAATAAAAAATAAAGACGGAGAAGATGAAGAGGAAAAAAAGGAAGAGGAAGAAGAGAAGGAGGAAGAGGAGGAAGATAGGCCAGGGGACAGAGCTCAGGCAACCACCACCAACAGAAAATCAAGCGGACATCCCATATTCTGTATACAAACTGCTGAAATTTCTGTCTGACCTTGGAACAATGCATATGTGGGACAGAATACAACTGAGAATGAAGGAACTGAACTAAGATTTGAATTGCAACGTAAGAGATAGAGTTTGCCATTTGAGTCCAAAAATATTTTATCACAATCTAAACAAAAATTAAAAACAAAACAAAACATTTTGGGGCCTGGGATTTAGCTCAGCGGTTTGGTGGCCTGCCTCACAAGCACAAGGACCTGAGTTCAATCCCTGATACCACACACACACACACACACACACACACACACAAAACACCAAAACAAAAACAAAACAAAACAAAAAACAAAAACATGTTAGAGTAATATAATGGAATCCAGAGTCACCCAAAAACAATAATCACAATACCCACAGTGTAATCCAAAATAAACATATGAGAAAAAAATCAAGAAGATGTGACCCATTCTCAAGAGAAAATGTCTATTAAGAAGAAAGAAAATTATAGAGATTGTAAAGTATTAGCAGACCAAGATTTTAAAGTGACATATAACTACATGCTCATCGATATGAAGAAAAATATGCTTATACCTTACGAGGAGAAATGAAATTTTACTAGAGAAACAAAAATTTTTAAAATTGGAATTTGTAAAATAAATATGATATTTGAAATAAAAAGTGAAGAAATGCAAGTCAAGAATGTGCCTAATTTTCACTAGTTTCTTCAGTTTACAATAGCCAATTTAGGGGTATTTGCTTAAATTACTTTCCTTTTGCTCTGTAAATTGCCCATCACCTATAAAGATAAATCTCATATAATTATGTGATTATTCTTCTAATATTATGAGAATCAAATATTCTTAAAGTTTGGTCACTGATCTAAACTTTACTAATAAGATTATCTTTCTTGGGTTATTAAACTCGGGTCAGAGCCTTGGTTAGACCCAGTCAGGTTTTAAAATTGAGATGTCATTTCCACTAACTATCTTGGGCATGATCTTCTCTGGTCATTTGCAGAGGTAAGCAAACAGAGACAGTCTATATAGAGAAATGATCAAACATGCACAGAGAAACAGAACATTTCAAACCAAAGAGTTACTGTTTTCTTTCCATTTGTTAAACTTGATAGTACTTTCTGTCCTTGAGTTCTGATATAGTTTTATATTCTTAATATAAATTCAATTCCTCACTTTTTTGGTTTATATATCTGTATCTTGCCATCAAGAGTCTTGATTACCTGACAATGTATGTATATTTCTAGTTTTTGGCAATTCACTTATTTAGGAAGTGTTATGCAGGCAGTGGCTCAAGGCTGAGTGTTAGAAACAGTAAAGACATGAGAATATGACATCTTTACAAATTCAAATGTAAATACTATTAATTGGAAATGAAATTAGAAAAAGTATAATAGAAGAGATCATTTAAAGGTGGCAGGACTAATTTATCTAGAGGAGGAGATTTCAATACAGTTCAACATTCAAGCTATGGCAGAAGTACTACCATGAGGGTCAAGAGCAAAAAGCAAAGCTGAAAAATGTGAAACTCTTGTAGTTTGGCTAGAAAGAAAGGGTTTATAAAAGATGCAGTTGTTGAAAAGATTAGAACTGTTAAAAAGAAGCCATGCAATTTGCCCTGAGACAGTAGGACAGATGCCTTGAGATAATCTCAGGAAGTGGGCAGACCCTACTCATCCCAAGCTCAATGGTTCAAAAGTGTAAAGCTGTGTGAAACACTTTGCTTTAAGAGGTGAGCACAGGGTGCCCTGCTCACTTAGGGGTGCCTAGGGAAGTCTTTCCCATAGTTCAGCCACCAGGCACTTAGAGGTCACTGTAGCTGTGGCAAAAGGGAGTCTAGTCACTTCTCAAAGTGGTGACAGGCCTTCATGTTATCCATGTAATGCTGGTTTTACAGGTATTCAGAATGTAAGATTTATGGGTTCATAGATGCTTCCACCTACATTTCAAAGGAAGTTTTGTTGAGCCAGGAAAAAATGTATGACAGGCTCACAGACCTTGGTAAGAACCTCTTCGATGGTAATACATGAAGCTGTAAGAGTGAATTCAAAGATTCAGTGGAGATTCCAGGAAATAAAGCTTATAAGAATGTGGAGCATCTGTAAAAGAAAGCTACAGGCAGTGAGCGAAGCCAACCCAAACATTATACCTTGTGGACTCCAACTGGCAAGGCCATAGGGCCCAGGCTGCTCAATCCCTTTGGAGTTCTTTTTTCACCAACATGTACATTGGGTGCTGTTCAGGGAGCTATAGGACTTGCTGTTTGCCTTGCTGTGGCCAAATTCCTTTCTGATCCATTATTCTTCCCTTTTACCATGGGAATGTTTACCCCCATGCAATTGTATTTTGAAAGTGTTTAATTTTCTGTTTTATTTTTACAAGGGCTCACAGCTAAGAATTTGCCCTGAGTCTCAGTGAATAACTTAGATTTGGGATGTGAACAATACTAGAACTCTTAAGACTATAGCCATTCTTGGAGGTGAATAAAATGTATTCTGCATGATGAGATGGATATGGGCCTTTAGGGGGCCAGGGATTGGACTATTATAGTTTATATCTAAAATGTTCCCCCATAGTATCATATGTTTAGAATGGGGCTCTCACAAATGTGAGTGGATCATGGGGGAGTGCCATGATCAGTAGATTAATAAAGTAGATCCCTGGGGTATGTCTTTGGAGGAGTGTATCTCTTAGTGTGCCTCTTACACTCTCTTTTCTTCCTATCAGCCATGGATTGAACAGCTATCCTCTGCCAGGCCCCTCTTCTATGCTCTTTCTGCCTTGGAGACAGCTAACCATTGACTGAAAGCTCTGAAACCGTGAGCCCAAACTAAATCTCTCTGCCTTTAAATTGCATTTGTCAGGTATTTTTCCCCAAGCACTGGAAAGGTTGGCTAATGTAGAGGTGATGGATAGAACAAGAGTTCAAGGCTGGGTATTGGACATAAGATAACCATGTCAATAAAACATCTTCACCAATTGAAATGTAAAAGCCATTGAGAATAAAACCAGGAAAAATTTAAAATTAGATAAGCTGTTTATAAGGGGAACTTATTGTGAATAATAATCTGTAAATGAGTGGTCAAGTATATTAGGAAGAGCCCAATGTGATTAAATATATGTTATAAAAATTATAGTGGTTTGTCAGAAAAAAGAATGTGCTATCAGAAACACGGGACCTAGAAAAGGGGAATCATGAACAGACTTTGTCATTCTTATTCTTTACAATTTTGTCTAGTTAAAAAAGTCTCCTGATTCACAACCTAAGTATCTAATGTTGGGGCCAGGCACATTCAATGTTTGGATATTCAGAGTTTGTTCTTTCAACTAACTCCTTTTCTATCATATCCATCCTTATCAAGAGACCTACTGGTTATCATTTGAGTGCCCATGTAGCTTCCTAATAAGAAATAAATGCACTAGTGAGAAAATCTTGGCCTGCTTGAAAGTTATACAATTATCCCTGAACAACACAGGGGTTAGGGCTGCTGACCTTTATGCAGTAGAAAGTCCACATGGGATTCTGGTGCCAGCAAAGCTTCACTACTAATAGTCTCCTGTTGACTAGATGCCTTAACGATGACATCATCAATTGAAAAATGTTTTTTATGCTATATGTTTAATATATAGCGAAAAATACAGGAGAATCATGGACCACTTTTTACTGATATGTAATTTACTGTAGAAAAGACTGCTCATACAGCGATGTTTAGTCACACCACATTTTAGTGACACAACACCTAAGTTCAAGGCACATAAACAGGAGGTAGCTATGACATTATAACAATAGAACAGTATGTCCTCTAGTTAATTCATGCAGTTATGATTTAGTACTATGTATTTATCTTTTTTGTTTCTCTTGATTGACTTGTGTCAAAGTGATGTAAGGTTTTGTGTAAATTTTGATAAATTTTAATTTTTTATAATAGATTTGTCTATATTTTGGCAGTACATGATTAAAGTAGACTACTATCTACATGTATTTTATGCATTCACGACATACCTAGTTTTTTCATTAGCTTATCAATATTCCTAAGCTACGTGGTCCAAAAGTTTTTTCAAATTGTTCTAAATCTCAAAAAAAAAAGGAATTATATGTGGAATGCATACTTCAAACCTATCTTCTAAATCAGTCAGTTGACATACAGGTTTTATATATCAGTTTCTTATGAGTTTGATTAAGGTAATGCAGATCCCATGGTCAAACAATTCTATAGATGCTGTAACAAAGCAGAATGGATTTCAAGGGAAGTAGGACAATACTTCCCACAAGAGACCCTAATTTTACAGTCAATCTCTACAATGATTCTTTTTTGTCATTTCCTGTAATAAATATTTATGATGGTGAAATTTCAAGCTATGTACTTGCAAATATTACATTTTATTCAATGGTGTTTACTCTGGCTTTAAATAGTCTATGAATATTTGAAACATAGGAGCTTCATATAATAAATACATTTGTCTCAAGGGGCAACAATGTAGGGCTCATGTAATTTATTATTAGAATAATAGGCCACTGTTACTTGTGAATACAAAACAATCTGCATATATACAAATTTATTGGTACATTTCCAAGTAAAGCTGGAAAAATTGATATTGTAAGAATATTACATATAAATAATAATATATATTCACTATAATGCTATTTTATTTGGAAGCAGGAAGTAAAAGATACTCTATATTCTCTACCTTGTCCCTGTTTCAACAGAGAAACAATTGATTTTTCTAAAGAAAGACAAATGAATAAATGGCTACCCGCTTTTGCCATGGAGTTTTAAAATATATGCTCTTGCAGATGTATACACATATTGGCTTTATGTTAAATTTACAGTTCAACTACATGCTTTAAAGTGAACTTGTAGTAAACCCTTCTCCAAAACAGTATCTTTTCTATAGATTATCCCATCAAATACAGGTTTATGATATATGGCTGTATGGTCAACTTCAAAGGATTTATTGCGCTATCAGTCAAAATTAAAATGATTTTCTCAGTATTTATGAAAATTTTGAGTGAATACTATAATATAATTGTTTCAACAGAGTAGAACTGAAAAACCAATGTAGGCCTGGTGCTCCTGTGGATGAGTTTTAATATGGAATACAATATTATGGTTGAATAACTTGTGAGGCTTTTCACTTGGGATTCAGTTTTTATGAGCAAGGTAAATAATTTCAGAATGCTTTTCCTTTCCTTACCTATCCATCACATGGCCAAAAGCAAAGCAGTAAGACAAAGCAAAGGACTGAACATGGCCTAACAACGCAACATAAATATATGGTCAGGAGACTACCTTTTATTCTTTAAGAATACTGTTACTCAAAATGAAAATATAACACCAAAATCTCAATTTGCAAAGAATTTATAATTTTGTAATTAGAGGATTTCTATATATTCTTCTCATTATTCCTGAAAACATTAGTGACTTCATTTATACTATGTTCAGTCATTTCAATGAACATGTAACTGCCTATCCAACACAGCCCTCAATTTCAATTACAAAGCATTATGCAGTCTTTCATTACTGTGCGAATTGTTAACACTTTTTGTATTGTTTTTGTTTGTTTGTTTGTTTTGAGACAGAGACTCACTATGTAGTAGTTGAGACTAACCTGGAACTCACTATGTAGCTCAGGCTGGTCTCCAACTCACAGCGATCCTCCTGCCTCAGCCTCCCCAGTGCTGGGATTACAGGCGTGTGCCACCACGCCTGGTTTGTTAACACTTTTTATACAAAAAGTAGATATATATTAGTTGGGAATGAATGGAGGTCATCAATTAAAGTATTGATCAGGCATTGAAGTTACTATTCGGTGGAAATGTATTGTAAGTGCATTCTTACTAACGATATGTCTCTACATATTTTGAGTTTAGTTTCACTACATGGAAATGACTCAGTTAAAGGATTTCACGAACCTGGGGACACTTACCTTCTTCTTGTAAATCTCTACTTGATCTCATTGGCTGTAGGACAAATTTGAGATCAGACAAATTTTCTTTTGACGCCCTTTCATTTTCTTTAATAACCCAATTTCATGCCCTGCTGTTAGTAATACTATTTGCGTAGCCTGATGTCCATTATCTTTCACCTGTTTCAACCTCCATCAGAAAAGTATTGAAGGGGCACCAATTCCCAACAGGCTTGTCTTTTCCCTAGAAATCATATTCTAATAACAGTTAATAAAATTATTGGCTGTCGACGGTCAAAGGTGTTCAGACAATACTGAAAATTTTTCTGTTATTTTATAAACTTAGATAAAATAAGCTTCTAAAATTTTTCTAAATTTTCAACAAAATATTTATCCCTCTGCCATCTTGTGAAAATGTGCTAAATACTTTTAAATGGTTCAGAACTCTGTAGAACAATGAAATAAGGAGAATGATTCCACAGGATACTATATGCACTTAAAGAGCAGTAATAAACTAGTAATTCACAGATAGTACAAATATACTATAAAAGTGGCTAAAAGTTAATTTGGAAAAGATGTGTTTGCATTTTTGCATACTTTACCATATTCTCTTAATTTTCCTAACACTTGGTTACATTTGTATTATGGTTTAAATTTATAAAATACTTTTTGATTATAGTCACTCAGAGTAAGTTAGAGATTATAAAAAGCTACCTCATAAACCACTTCCAAATGCACTGACATTTTTTTTAAAGCTATGAGGAATACTATTTCTCCAGTAATTTAATTTTGAACATATCTGAAAAACAAAGTTAATGGAAAATAGGAAGATCCAAGATTATTAATTTTACTAACTGCCCAAATTCAATATAAGGTAACTTAGTTGAGTAAAGATAAGTCTACATTTTCATTCAGCAAATAAGAAAAACTCATAAGCAAAAATATATGAAAAATATGTAGCTTGTGAAGCGTTTCATAATTTTAGCATTTAACCATGAATTATGTATCAAGTGCTTATTTACACATATAATATTAACAACCAAAGACCAAATAGTAAGTAATGCCCATAACAGAGATAAAGAATCAGTAAATGAATGAATCAGCATTTTACTTAATTTTCCACAGTAAAGAATATTAATTTATTAATGTGCAAGGAGTCATATTAAAGTGCTAAATTAGCTTTGGTTCCTGTAAAATTAGGCAGGCAGAAAAGTTCAAATATATTATCACATATTAATTGCCAATAATGACTTCCATCAAGGTAACTTATGTTATTAAAATACATTAACTGTTACAGAAAGAATGTTAATGAATTTACCAATTATCTATATTGCTATAAATGTGTTAGCATCCTTTTATTAGTTTTATCTTTTCTGTGTATGACTGTGGATTCTATTAATGATGATTTCTGAGGATGCAAAGTTTGGCTACCTGACCTGTTCTATTCTTTATGACCATCATTTCTTTATTTCTTTACTCAATGCTTCTTCATGGAATAAAAACATCAAAGCAAATAATACCAGTCTATGTACACACAAAATACTTCACTAAGAAACAACTTATTTTGCCAAAATGAAGCATATGTAGTAACCAGACATTGTTATACATAAAAGAAATAATTTGAATGAGCCACTGTATGATGAGACTTAATTGTCTTTCATTTTCAATATGCACGGGAAATAAAAAGCTTCTTTCCCATTAGCTCATCTTAAAAAGTTTTTCAAATCAAACCCCTACTCATACTCATGCTGTCACTAATAATGGATCTCATGTCAAGAAGAGCAGAGAGGACCTGATAATAAGTGCAATTATCAAACATCAAAAATGTAGATCAAAGTGGATTTCCCGACTCTTCTATATGCAGTCACTTCACAGCATTTCACTATTCATATCATGTGGCCCTGACAGGATGTTTAATTTTCTCCATTATGAGAGCTATGAGAGTGGCATACTTCACTCAGAAGCTGGATAAGTAGAGTCATTATTCCTCTGTCTTATTTCTTATTGTAGTGGTTTGCATATATGTGAGTAATTGCGTGTGCATGTGTGTGTATGTGTGTGTAAAATAGACTCTCCAGACACATTACATCATGCCTCTAGTGGTAAAAGAAAGCCTTAAGGGAGATATTAACCTCCCTATGAAGGATTGATTCAGACAAAATTTTTATTTCTTTTAGGTAGTACAATACTTCCTCTCTCTGGGAAACACTTAAGCTATCTTTGGCAAAACCAAATTATCTCAGTAAGAACCTGGGAGTACTTGTAGAAACTTGCCAACTTGAATCAACTCAGTAACTCAAATAATATAATTTCCACCTCCTAATTCTGTACTCTTTTCTTTCTCCAACATCTTCCCTGATAACATTTTTTTCCTTTGGATCTATTTCCATATTTTTTTTTACAAAATGCTGAATAAAAATTAACTGTTTTCCATAGTAAATTTCCAGCTTGTAAGCTTCCAGAATATGTCGGCTATTTAGATTTATTATGCTTATCTCATAGACAGTGCATTAGAAAATATGCAAGGCACACAGGGATTACAAGTTCTAAACCTACCTTCAACTGAAGTATTGATGATGATCAGAAAAAAGAAAAAAATTTCTGGATCTTTTGTGAATGTCTAATTATGATTTTTTAAAAAATAGAGTTTGTCAGTAATAAATTCGTTAGAGTCATAAATTTATGCCATTTCTCAGTCAGGAAATAAGAGCAAACATTGTTTAATATTTTCTATGAAAACTTGGAACATATTTGTTAAAAAGGAAGTAAACCATTTGCAAAAGGAAAAGGGCAAGCACATATGTACAATGACAGATGGGACCTAGCCATGAGACCAAAATTCCCTAGATTAAAAAAAATCATTTCTAAAAGGCAAACAACACTTTCCAATAAGTAACTTGAAAAATCAGTTATCATAACAAAATTTTTGAGTTAATGAGTTTTAAGTATTTTGAGGTTATATAATAGCTGGTCATTAACATAGTGTTTTAAACTCAATATATTATTTTTCTTTTGTTGCATTCATTTCAATCAAACATTTGCTTTATACTCATGCAATTCTTGAATGCTAGTTTGAAAATACTGGTTTCTAAATATGGGAGTTAACATATGGCTAAGTTGACTCAAAACCATATAATTAAAAAACATATACAGATTAGCTAATTAACACACTTTATTTTTCTCTATGTAATAAAATGGTCTCTGAACCTAGAGCAGCTGCTGGGGTTGTTCATCACAAGCGTGGTCAGATAAAAGTTTCTGATTTAAATTTGCCTAGCATGAAAGTAGTTTTATAGCTTTTCCCTCCTGGGAGGAAATATGGATGAAGAGTTTGAGATGGCACACCTCATCAATAAATTATGGTCTATAGAACAGAGTTTAGAGTTGCACAGTGGTTGCTATGATGATCCGTAAATACTGCTCTTGGCACTGTTTAAAGGAAAAAGGGCTAAAAATATGAGCATGGAAAAACTAAAAAGAAAAAAATCGCAATATATAGATGGGAAGCAGGTATATTAATACAGAACCTTCACCAGAATTATTCTCATCATAAAATATTAAAGGAAAAAGGGCTAAAAATATGAGCATGGAAAAACTAAAAAGAAAAAAATCGCAATATATAGATGGGAAGCAGGTATATTAATACAGAACCTTCACCAGAATTATTCTCAAATCATAAAATATGTGGAGCTTAGACGATAAAATAATTATTATTAAGGTGTCAAGAACAAATATGGTAAAAGACCTACTTACTAGACAGACCAAAGCCTTTTTATATTATATTGTATTGTATTATATTATATTATGTTATATTATACTCAAGTTCAT
Organism: Fukomys damarensis; assembly: GCF_012274545.1. Taxonomy (NCBI): domain Eukaryota; kingdom Metazoa; phylum Chordata; class Mammalia; order Rodentia; family Bathyergidae; genus Fukomys; species Fukomys damarensis. The sequence continues at coordinate 101,305,611 of NW_022900951.1, forward strand.
TGGATAGTGGTTAAAATCATGAGTTCTGGAAAGTGCTCAGACTAAGATCCAATTGCACCACTTAATACTTTGGTTAGTTTAGGAAATACTGCACCTTATGTGCCCGTTTCGTCACCTACAAAGTGATAAAAAGCAAATACTTTATAGCTCTCTGCAAATAACTAATGAGTTAGTTCATATAATATACTTACAGCAGTGCCTGGCACATAGTAGATATCAATAAATTTTTCAATTTTTAACAATAAAAAGGAATAAAAATTTATAAAAAATTAGGTATAAAGTTGTGAATGAATGATTTTCTTTTATAACAGTTTTGCCCTACTTTCTTTTAAACACCTTCCCTTTATACATTGCTCTCTTTTCTAATTTCCCCCCCAATCTGGATTGTAAAATTCTACTCAAATTTTCCTTCTGAAATACAACAATATAATTCTAATCTTTTTGTAAGACCTTCTTATCCCAACAAAATCACTAAACCTCCAGCACATTCTCTCAATGTTATGCGACAATATCTAATATGTTGAACCAGTATGGAGGTAGAGCTAATATTTTGAGTAGGGCCATTAATACCTGAATTCAAAGAAGCAAATTTTCAGGAATTATTAAAAACTCTAACAACTCTACATTCTTCTGTTTGCAGATTCCTTTCAGTTAGTTGAAAGCTAATTCTAGTGCTCCTTGAGCTACTTCATATAACAAGTTGAAATTTCATATACAGTGTGAATATCTCATAAATACGCCCTTAACATATCCAAAACATTATTCTTAATACCTTATTTTCACTATGCTATTTCCTCTACTAATCTAAATAAGACCATAAGGTACTTAGTCGCTCTTTTAAGAAAGAAAATAGAATCATTCTAGATTTCTCTTTCCTTCCGATTTCTCACATCCATCACCAAATCCTGTTGGCTTCCTTTAGAAATAAATTTTGTTCATACCCACTTCGGTCTCTCTTCTATATTACCTGCATAACTGTATAGTCCTCTTCTTGTTCCCCACAATCCCAATCTTACCCTTTCAACCTATCTCCTATATTCGATTTTTCTATAATCAGCACTAAAATAATCTGTTAAAAAGAAAAACTCCTGGAATTCCCACAAAATGGCTGACTCCAAGCATCAGTTGCACTGGTCCCCCAACAAAGAGAGACAAAAAACAAAGAACAAACACGTACAATTGAGCTAGTGTATTCAGGAGAGAGTGTCAAAATATAGTGTAAATGAAACAGAAGAAACTGTGGAATATGGTGAATCCAAATGACCTGGTAAAGAAAGGAAAGAACTGCCCTGGGTGGACTGTCCTATCTTGCCCCAGTCCACACCAATTTGAATTTAGAAAACATGAGATACATGGTTTTCTCATCAGAACATGAAACATGGAACATTCTTATTATCAGAATATATGACGTTATCGTTATAACTTTTTATCCAACTTCAAAATAAATATTCTTCTCATTAAAACACAGACCATGGACCTTAATATATGGTCATTATGACAGATCATATATGAATACACAATACAAGTCTCAGATATTTTTAGAAGATCAAACTCATATCACATATCTTCTCTGAGTATAATGGAGTAAAGCTAGAAATCAACATCAAGAGGAACTATAGAAATTGTATAAATACCCAGAAACTAAACATTCTCTTGAATGAACAATGGGTGAATGAAGAAATCAAAAGGGAAATTTAAGTTTCTTGAAAAAAAATGAAAATGAAAACACAACATACTGCAACTTATAGTATATAGCAAAAGCAGTACTAAAAGAAAATTTATATTACTAAGCAGCTACATAAAAATAGAAAACTTGCAGATAAATTATCTAACAATGAGTACCAAGAAACTATATGATCAAGAACAAATCAAATCCAGAATTCATAGATGAAACCGAAATAGACAAAAGCGAGAATAAATCGATGATATAGTTGATTTTCTGAAAGAAAAGCCAAATTTTAAAAAGTTTAGCTAAGAGAAAGAGAGAGAACTAGAATCCCAACAATGAATGTAACTGTACTGTATCCCTAAAATGTAACAATAATCTCAATTAAAGCTGAAAAAAAAATCAGAGATGAAGAATGAGACGTTATAACCAATACCATGAAAATATAAGAGATCATTAGGAACTATTATGAATAACTACATATCAGCAAATACAAAACCTAGCAAAATAGAAATAGAACAATTTCTTGACATATATAACTTAACAAAACTGAGTCATGAAAATACTGTAAACTTGAGCAGACCAGTAATGCGTAATAACATTGAATCATTAATAAAAATGATTTCCAATAACAAAAAGCAGAGACCAGATGGCTTTACTGCTGAATTCTACCAAAATATTATAGAACTAATACTAACACTAATTTTTATCAAATTGTTCCAAAAAGAAGGAAATCACCCAAAATCATTCTGTGAAGCTAGCAATATCTTGTTACTGAAACTAGACAAGGACACAATAAAAAAGAAATTATGAATGAGTAGCTCTGGTGAACATAGGCATAAAAATTGTCAGCAAAATACAAGCAATTCCAATCTAACAGCACATCAAAAAAGCTTATTCACTATGATCAAGTGAGATTTATTACAGGGATGAAAGAATTGTTCTACATACACAAATCAATAAGTCAACAAATGTAATATATTGCCTTAATATAATAAAGGACAAAAATCATATGATAATCTCTATAGATGCAGAGAAATCATTCAATATAATTCACCATCCCTTTCTGATAAAACTTCTGAACAAAAGAGGTACAGAAGGAACATACCTCATCATAATAAAGGTGATATATGATAGCTCAGGGCCAGTGTTATACTGAATGGGAAAACCTGAAAGTCTTTTTCTGTAAGATCTGGAAGAAGACAAGTAAGTCTACTTTACTCTCATTCGATGTAGTATTGACAGCCTTAATCATACCAATTACATAAGAGAGAGAAATATAAAGCATGAAAATAGAAATAAGTCTAGTTATTCCTTTTTCAGGTCACATGTTTCTAAATATTGAAAAGCTAAAACACTGCACCAATGCACCACTATAACTAATAAATTAATCAGAAAAGGTATATGATATAAAATGAACATTAAAAATAAAAATCAGTATCACTTTTCTCAAACTTGCTAAAAGGCATTAATGAAAGCAGTACTATTCACAGTAGCTGAAAAATAAAATGAAATACTTAGTAAAATATTTAACTAAGTAAGTCAATGACCTCTTCAAGGAAAACTGCAAAACACTGATGAAAGAAATTAAAGAAGACAAACAATGAAAAACAGAAAATTGTTCTATGTTCATCCATTAGAAGAATTAATTTTTAAACTGTCCATATCACTTGGAGCAACTTATAGATTAGACACAACCCCATGAAAATAACAGTGGAATTCTTTTCAGAACTAAAAACATTAATCCTAAAATTCATAAGGAAGCACAAAATAACCCAAATCACCAAGATAATCTTGAGCAAAATGAACCAAGCTGGAGACATCACAATACCCGGTTTCAAGACATACTACAAATATAGCGTAAGACTTCATGGTATGGCATAAAAACCAACGTGCAGAACAACAGAAGAAAATCAGGGTCCCAGAAATAAATCCATACACCCATATCCAATTGATTTTCAAGAAAGGCATAAAAAATATACACTGGAAAATAGACAGCTTCTTCAATAAATAGTTTTAGGAAAACTGGATATCCATATGGAGAAGAAAGAAACTTTACTCCTATCTTTCACCATTAGAGAAATCAATTCAATAATTGATCAAACACTTAAATGTTAAGCCTAAAACTATGAAACTACAAGATAAAACAAGGGAAACAGTTCAAGACATTAGTGTAGGAAATGATTTTTGAGTAAAACCTCAAAAGCACAGGTAACAAAAGCAAAACTAGACAAATAGGATTATGTCCAACTAAGAGGCTTCTGCACAGTAAGGGAAATGATCAATAAGACTGAGCCAACAGGGTGGAAAAACAATTCCAAACTATTCATGTGCCTAAGGATAAATATTTGGAATATACAAGAAACTAAAAACTTCAACAACACAAAATCCAGTTGAAAAAAATGGCAAGTGATTATGATAGACATTTCTCAAAATAAGAAATACAAATGTCCAATAAGTATATGAAAAATTCTCAACATCATTAGTTCAGAGAAATGCAAAGAGATACCGTCTTAGTCAGAATGGTTATCATTAAAAAAGCAAAACAATAAATTCTGCTAGAATGTGAAGGAATATGACTCTCATATGCCTTTGGTGGGAATACAAATTGATAAAAGCATTCTGGAGAACAGTACAGTGGTTCCTTAAAAACTAAATATCGATGTACTACATGATATGGCAATCAAACTTCTGGGTATAATAACGAAATTAAATCAGCATATGAAAATGGTACCTACACTTCCATGCTATTGCAGCACTATTCATAATAGCTATGATATGGAATCAACCTGGGTGCCTTTGAATGTGTGAATAAAGCAAATGTGGTATAGGTCCTCAATGAAATAATATTCAGCCATACAAAGAATGAAATCTTGTCATTGTTTCAACATGTTGGTAATTAGAAGACACTATGTCAGATGAAAGGAATGAGACCCAGGGCAAATGCTGCAGGTACTCGGCTTATGTGAAAGCTAAAAATAGTTCATCTAAGAATAGTAGAGATTACAATAGTATTTGCTAGAGGCCAGGTAGGGTAGAGGGAGAGAGGACAGTGAGAGATTGGATAATGTATACCAAAACACTGACAGGAAGCATACGTTTGTGTATTCTATAGCACTGCAGGGTGACTATAAATCTCTGCAACCTAATAACACATTTTATAAGAACTAAAGGAGCTCAAAGGCTACCAATACAAAGATATGATAAAAATATAGAAATGCCTCAATTGACCAGTATACATTGTCTATGTGTATATATCACAGTGTACCGTATACATATGTACAACTATTACATGTTAATGTAAAAAGGGTAATATTAACTGAAACATTGTCTAAGCCTCTTCAATAGCCTTTCCCATCCCATTAGAAAAGCATTTAAATGCATCCTAATGGTCTCCTATGCCAACGTTCCTATGGTCTCTAATCACCCTAAAGGTAAACTGCACATTAAGTGACCTGGCTGCTCCTTATCTTCCATTTGTTTTCTCCCTTTACTCTACCACATTTTGGACACATTGGTGTTTTTGGAGTTCCAACACGGGAGTCACCTTTTCCTGTTGCAAGGCCTTTGCATGTACTGGAAAAAGTCTACCCTCCCTCATCACCCTTTGAATGGCTGATGTTTTTTCCTCATATTTCAGGTCCTGCCTTAATTATCACCACCTAAGAAATGATTTCCGCAACCTTCCTTGTCACTTAAATAGGTTCTACAACCATCTTTTTTGGTATTCTCTGAAATTAATGATATCATTCTTTACATTTTCTTTGTTTAGTTGATGTTTCCCCTTTCGTTACAATGCCTGGCATGTAGTAGGGGCTCAACAAATATATATTGACTGCAGGAATAAAGATCGGTCTCAATACTTGATGAATGGATGATTGTAGAGGGATGTTTTATATCTCCACAAAGTAAAGGATGTGAAGAGCCTCTAATTGCCACCATGTATGTCTAATCCAAGACCTGAAAACAGTTACCGGAATATACAAAAGCTACCTATCCTGGAGAGGGAGCTAACATTTTAGGGGTAAATTCAACAATAAGTGCCGAAAATATTTATGGAACTTCCAAGATGGTTTTTTTTTTTCAGCTTTAATTGAGTTTATTGGTACATTTTAGGGATACAGTACAGTTACATTCATTGTTGGGATCTTGTACCTCTACATGACAAGTCTTGATTCTCATTTTTACCAAGATGTTTTTTCACAGGCTAAAACTTGAAACAAATCTGAGTTTAAAATGAGAGGCACAAGATAGCTCTGAACTCTTATTTCTGAGCTCTGCTTCTGAAGATGGCTCGAATAGCAACAGAAACAAATCTGAATTGTTACTTGATTACAGGCACTTACCTTTTAAAGGTAAATAATTGTTACTTGGTTCTATTTTACTCTAATAATACTCTAATGGTGCCAATTAAGTCACTCTCATCTACTCTCAAGGACTAAGGTAGTCTCTCAGAGTCACGTTATTAGCTTTAGTTTTGTTCCATTCCATTACAGTAAAAGAGAATTCCTCTTGTTCTTATAAGAAATCATATTAAGGCAATTCAAAAGAGAGTCAACAATGTACTTTCACCTCCAGACCTACTATTTAAGCCTAAAGAGAATTTGACAATCTTATTTGTGTTATCTTTGCAGTGCCATAATTGCTCTGTGTGAGAAAGATGTAAGTTCGTGTGAGGAATTCATATCCCTAACGCCTTTAAGTGCTTTTGATATCAGATTAAATATTAATGTGAAGTACATCTGTGCTTATTCAGTTCAGTCCTTACAAATGGTGGTACAACGTATTTTCATTTTGAAGCACGTGGAGTTATACACTACATTGCTTTTCCACCAGGGATCACTACTTTGGAACAGATAACAGACCTTTACGACCTTTGCATTATATTTTATGCACTTTTCCATCCAAATCACTTTATTAAATCAGGACTTATCAACTTTAAAACACAGGATAATCTTCCTGTTTTCTTCTTTCTAAAATAAGTACCTTGAGTACCGCTATCTTGAGACCAGCATTAGATTTCAAGAATAGTGTGCACTTCTGGAAAGAGCTTATTATTATGCTAAATATAGAAGATACAGTGCCTCAGACAGAATAATATTTCTATACAACATATCAAGCTTTATTTTCTGAAGTGCGAGATACAGCCATATTATATGGCCTTAAGTGTAAATTTCACACCTAGGAGGCTTATAATTGAACTTCTTATAAAAAAGAGATGTTTTCCTAAATTTTGTATGATAATCATATATAAATTTTATTTTGGTATTTTTAACAGCTATTTGAATACAATGAACATTTCTGGACTTGTACTGATTTCTCTGCCATTCTAATGCCATAAGAATAAGGTGAATCAGTATAATTTGAATCAATTTATCTATGAGTTGAAAGAAATAGTAATTTCCCATTTTCTGGCCGTATTGCCATGAGTTCATTTCCATTCTTACTCCTACTCCAAGACAGATTTGATTTGTATTTCTCTTAGATTCCCAAAACGGACACTAACCTCCTTGTGTATCTGCATTGTATCTTATTTAATTTTGTAGCCTGTGAAATGTTCTACATGTGGAATGACCCAAATATTTGTTAAACTTCAAATTAGTGTTAATGTGACTAATTGGATGGATCTGGCTTTCTCTCTTCAGTCCTGCAAGCAAGATAAGGGCAACTTTCAGTTGATGATACCTGCAGGAATTTTCCATGTCACCCTAGCTCCTTAATGCTTCCCAAGATGTATTTTTAGGATATCCCCGAGCTTTTTAGTCACTAGGTAACCCTAGAGATTGTCAATCCATATACAATATTACCATAGTGAGGCAAGAGGCTTGAAGCAGTACAATTTAAGAACTTCCTGTTAAAGCTCCTTATTTACTTGGCTGCAGTTTTCAGAGACAGTAGCATGATTTATTTTTCCCTGGAAACGTAATTAAAGTATTAACATTGTACCAGACCTAGCAAGGTGATAATAGTATTTGATTCAGGATGGGCTTACTTATTTTTAATAAAAGGATTTTGCTACCTGATTAAGTTAGCTATAAAGATATTACTCTAAGCCCCACTGTTTTAGCCTCAAATGACCCTAAGACTGAAAAAAAAAAAAAACTGCCCCAAAGTAAGGTGGAACAGAAGGATGTGCTTGTTGCCAAGTTATATCTTTTGATAACAAAGTATTTATGGCATCGAAAGATAATAGGGTTTGCTAATAGGTGCTTTACTACTCCCTTGCTCCCCAGAGACAACCACTACATATTATGTGTTCTGTATGTGAATTTCTTGAACATCAAGCTGTTTCTTACTTCCAGCCCTCCTAAGCATGCTTATATCTTGCTGATATGTTCCACCATGTCTAATCTCCGCTGTGTTTCCTAATCACATCTTTTCATTTTACACGAAAGTTCCTGTAACAATATTGATTACCAAATGTGTTTATTTGTATGTTTATTGCATATTTATGTGTGGAGCCCAAGACTAAGCTCCATGGAGGCCGAGATCATATGCTTACCTCATTCATCACTGAATGCTTTGTATCTAATGTAGTTCCTTACACACAGTAAGAAATCAATAAATATTTCTTGAAGGAAAAATCAATATAATCTTTCAATCAATACAGCCCGTAAAAATATCTCAATACTTGGCCATGATTATAGACCAGGCAACACACTTTAACTTTCTGTTCTAGCCACATGTGTGGCATTCTGCAAGGGAAGAAAACAACTTGAAGTGCTGTGTAATTAAGACTACAAGTTATACTATATGCCTTGTAGGAACCTAAAGCACTAAGATGTATATATTTTTAAATTTTTATAGGAGATATAACTGTGTTCCCGCAGATTTTAATGTTTTAAAAAAATATTAATTGGCAGTAATTGCACTATTTACATGTTAATGAACAACACCTGGCCCCAGCTGGGTATAAAGAGGCTGACAATGTTTTTCTCTCACCTCCCTGGCAAGAAACTAAGCATATGCAATTTTAAAGAGACCTGCTTTCCAGAAATAACACATTCATAATTGGTAGGACAATATGAAACTAGTTCACACATTTCACCATTCTCAAATAAATGCACAATATTTTTTCATGTTTAAAAGCTTTGTGACTCAAAGGGAACCTTATTTCCTATACTTGGTGATTATTCACAATCATTAAATTATTCCTGTCAATGAATATGCCAGAAAATGGCTAAATAGAGGCCCAAGTGGCCCCCTGTAATAAGGACCCAGTTCCTGGCTTAATCCCTTGAAAAAAAACTGAGTTTCCTTTGAAGTCATTCAAAATCTATAATTAAATATGGTAATTTCCTGCTTCCTCTATCATGATATTTTCAGTTACTAGTTTTGATTCCATTTCTCTCTAAAAGGCTGAAACCAATTAAGAGATACAGAAAAGTGATTTCCAATAACGAAAAATATTGAGTTTTAAAACAGCTCATGCTAAATTTTGGTCTATTGTCATCTGTGAACCAATAAGCATTACCAAAGATAAACAAGTCTTCGAATTCTGTTTTCTTAAAATTATATTTTATAGCAATAGATGTCAGAATATTTGACACTGCCATTCTATTTCGACATACAGACAAATAAAACACCAAACATTTATTGGATGCCTGGTAATCTCAGTGATATAGCAGGCAATTTGTGAAGCAGGGCAACAGATGCATAAGAATCAAAATTTCACATAAAGATGTTTATAATATAGTTAGGAGGAAAATGCAAAAATTCATCATTCCAAGATATGATTGCTTTGTGTGACATGGGGAGTATTTTCCATTCAGAACTGAGAGAAATGATTGCTGGGGAGAAAGTGTATGTTCAGAGAAGTATTCACAGCAAAACATGTAGAGTGAGGGTGGAAGGAAAAAAAATGGGTCTTCTATGTGCCAGGAAATATGCTAGCTACTGTATCTCATTTAACTTACTCAAGACCACACAGTTATTAAGAGCTAGAATGGGAACCCAGATTTACCATTTTGTGTCCTCACTGTGCTATATGTTAGCTCTGACGAATGGAGGGGAAAGAGATAAATTGAGAAGAATAATATGAGTAATGAGGGAAATAATTTCGAAGTGTGGTGTGCTGAGATTATTGCATAACAAATATATTGAGGAGTCATGGGAAATAACATTAAATAGACATTTACGGAAGTGACAGATGACATTGCTAACCTTGAGAGTCTGGAAGAAAGGTTCAAACCTGAGGAGGCAAAATTCATGTCAAACAAGTTATAGGGTGAAAAACACATTGGAATTTCCCAGAGGTCAATAGGTTGGAAAGAGATGAGAGAGGCATGGAGAGAGTGCTCTACATTGGGAGTGGAGCGTGATGATAATAAAGAAATGAACTTCATGAACTGAGCCAGAATATAAGGTCCTCAATGGACTTGAATCTCCAGCTCTTAGTACAGCGCCCGTGTATTAAGTGATCAATAAAACTGAAGTCACATAATGAGTGCAGAAAGTAAGAAATAATCATGGGAGTTATTTGTGCCATCATGGGCATACACCAGACAGAAATTTACATCACCACTAAAAAGTGTTTTGGAATGCAAATGAAATTGGGGGGATAATAAACAATGAACATTAATTAATAATTACCAGATAAGCTTAGCATGTAATGGTGATTGGTCAAAATAGTATTTCAAAATTTAAACAAGCTAAAATAAGAAAGAATTTGATGGATTGTTGTCCAAGATTTATTAAAATACTGATGTTTGTTGGGAATTAAAACATACAGGTAATGTCAGACATTGTTAACTATAAAGATTTTCTTTTCCTTTCCTTTAGATACATAAAACTCTAAGTCTACTAAACAAATGTTAAGACTTTGTCATAGAATTAGTGATAGCATTAGTATCATAACATTTGATGGAATTTATTAATCACTTTTGGGAAAAGACTTCCAAAATGCTTCCATAAATCAGAAACAGGGATTGAAATGAATAAATAAATGCTGAATGGCTTCCTCCAAATTGAAAATTTGAAATAAAGGATATAAATATTTCTGATTGAAATAAGAAAAAACATGACAACCTTTCCAGTTACATCCAGAATGAGGGCACAGGACTAATTTTGAAACTTTTAATAATATTTTTTCAGATAGATAAAGTGATTTAGTCACTGACTGACTGAGTATTCTGGAAGGGAAGAAAGTCAGGACCTTGTGCATTCTAGAGAAGTACTCTATCATTGAAGGGTATTATTAAAGTAGATACGATGTTTTTAAAAATAATTATATAAACACACAATTAAAAGCCAAAAGACAAATAATCTGGGAAAATTATTTGCAAATTAAATCCCAAATAGATGGTTCATTTACTTAATATATAGAGGATATCAACAAATCAATAATAAAAACCAACAATCCAATAAAATAAACAATATTAGTAGTTTAGAGAAAATATAATGTTAATGACTCTTGAACACATGAAAATTGCCCCTTTTCATTTATAAGAGGAGAAATAAAAGTACAATAATACTGGATTTAGGGCCCATCAAAATGACATAATACAGAAATATACAGTTTTACATCACTTTATGTTTGCAAGTGTTTGAGAAAAACAAGTATTTTCACATAACGATAGTGGGAATTTGAATTCGTCCCATGGAAGATAATTTGACATTATTTGTCAAATATTGTCAATATCTCTCAGAGTCAAAAATGCCCAGATATTTTGGAACAAATTTCACTTTTATTTATTTACATGTGTAAAGGATACACATAAAAGTATTAACCTTAGCATTTTTTTAATAGCACATGAATGAAAGTTACTTCAGTCTTCATCAGGTGGCTGCTACAGTGTGGCCTTAAATTTCCCTCAAGTTCTATGTGTTGGAAGCTTATTCTCCAGGGAGGTGCTATTAGGAGATGATAAAATCTTTAAGAGATGAGGCCCAGTGGAAGGTGTTTTAGGTCACTGGGTACCCACGTTTGAAGGGGACCCTGGCTTCTTCCTCTTTCTCTTCTGATCTATGAGGTGAGTGGCTTTGCTCTGCCCAGTGCTTCTACCATGATGTGCTGCCTCACCATAGGCTCAAAAGCAACAGGGCTAATCAGGCATTGACTGGAATCTCTAAAACTATGAGCCAAAATAATCCTTTTCTATTTATAGGTTAATTGTTGCACATATTTTGTTACAATGATGGGAAGCTGATTAACATAGCATAAATGGTCAAACACATTGCAGTATGCTTATGCAATTGCAAACTGCATCTTTTAAAAATAGTATGTCTATGATATTCTGTTAAGAGTCAAAACACAGGGTACTGAATAGTGAGTAGAATGTGCTTCTATTGGATGAAAAATCAAGGTATATATCTGCATATGTACTTTTATATTAACAAAATATAAATCATTGGAAGATACCTAAGAAACTGGGAAAATGGTTAATTTCAGAGAAACTGGGTGATGGGGATATTTATCTTTCCTGTATCTCTCCATCATTAGGTTGAATTATAAGAAATTGCCAATAGCCATTCTTTTGACATACAAATCTCATGTGCTTTTAAAGAACCAGTATAATTTTTGCCACATATGTGTTACCTCTTTCCAAAAGGAAATATTTTCACAAAAACTGCATTGCTGTTATTATGACTGTTTTGTTATTTCTTCACCGGACTACTATAATGCTATGAAATGAAAATAGAACCATCATTTGTGTTCCGGAGGATGGAATGACCAAGAGGAAAATAACATAGCTTTCTTTTTTGAAGAAGTGGTACAAAAGAGGTTAAGGACATCATTTCTGAAGTCAGACTGCCTAGAGGATTCAATCATGGCTATGTGATCTTGGGCAAACTAAGTAACCGTACTATACTTTCATCCATACAACTGAGATCATAATATGCCTAAAGCTTCAAGCTAGTGTTGGAATGAAATAGATACAATGTGCAGTGTGCTTCGAACAATGCTTGACACGTAGAGCTCCATAAATGTTTGCTAGTGTTATCACCATCATCATCATCACCATCATCATCATCAGCAGCAGCAGCAGCAGCAGCAGCAATAGCAGAGCAACAGCATCCGTCGTCCTTACACCTGCATTTCATTCCTAGCTTGCCACATCACTGGACTCTTGTCCCTCCACCCTAAATCTAGTGATGGCTGCAGTGTCCCATATTCAGCTTCTGAATTCTTCCATGATTTGTGTACACAAATTCTAATATTAAATCTCCTTGTTTTAGTTACTATTTCTCATTTATTGGTTAGCTCTTAACGGATGCAGTAGAACATATGCAAAGAAGTGTGATTAAGGTTGGAGGAGAGGCAACATATGATTGGCACTGATGGTTAGGAATGATTCCAGTTCCAGTTCCGCCTTATTTAACTGAATCCTATGAGTATGGGCTGAAACAGAAAGTACCTTCCAGTGCCAGGATTGTGGTAAGCACATCTTAACAGGAATTAACAGTTTTACTAAATCAAGTAAAGAAGTTATTTCTGTCTTGATGATATATGTTCAAAGTTTCCGTCAGCAAGTACTGCAATCTATTAATTAAAAGTCTAGCGTGGGCCTAACCAGTACTGAAAGCAAATGCAAGCAATAGCGGTAATGCATAATCAATTGAATGTATTTATGACTGTTCCCTCATTATTTCCTCATGAGGAGTTCAAGATACTATGCATGGTTCTAGATGGCTGGCAGGATACTATATTACATCAATACATTGGGTCTCTCAGAGTGTGCTAGGATTTTAGAAATGCTTATTTATATACTTTATGAAGTCAATGTGCACAAAATAAAAGCATACTCCATGCTGTAGCCTCACTGCAGATACATTATAAAATAAAACTGTAGAAGATATAGTTTTCTTCAATATTCATAAAGAGAGTTTTCATGAAACAATGTATTGAAGAAACTCTCCTACAAACAAAACCCTACTGAATTGCTCTGTTAAAGCTGGAGATGTTTATTCCAACATTGATTTCATTATACCCCAAATGATAATGTTCTAATTGGGACTTTCCAAAACACTAGACAATATTAAATTTTAAATGACTATTGTCTTTTAAATAGTTGCCAAAAAATTATGGGAAAAAGCTAAATAGATTCTATTTCTTCTTTAAAATAATATCACTATCTACATAGCATTTTATATTTTGGAGATAATTTTCAATAATAAAAGAATCTTTGTTAATTAAAAAGGAGTACTTTAGGAGAATAGAGAAAATTTTATCTAAATGCTGTACTCAGGGAAATAAAGCTGATTTAAGACATTGTGAATTGTTCAATGAAACAGAATCATTGAATGCAATAATAAGATTCTTGGTAAATATTTAAACATTATATAGAACAGAAAGACTTCTATACATAGCTGAAAATAACTAGGAGTATTCTGTTGTATGAAAATGGCATTTGGTTCAAAGCTTAAGCAATTTTAAAGAACAGTTTATGTAGGGGTTAATACATTTGAAAATAAGTAAAAATATTTTATAATATAAAGCTATGTGAATAAAAAGAATTGGTTTTGAAGTTTGAAAATGAATAGAACATATGTTTTTCTTCTGGAATATTGTGTAAATTATTCTATTTGTGAACATATTCAAGAAGTAATTACAATGATGAAAATCATACAGGTGTTATAAAGACAAATTTGATTATTGACTATTGAGCATAAAAGTTTAGTTATGAACTGTGATTAAAATTAAATTGAATGTTTACATTATGAAACAATTATTACAGTAAAAGTCACATTTACATGAACCTCCCTCAAAATACCCTCCTTTGCTTTGAACCCTCTTATCTCATTATTCTCACGACTTTTTTGAAACAGTTTTCATGATTGTCTTTAGTTGTGTTTATCATGGCTGCCTTTATGTTCTGAATTTATTCAAATGTTTACCTTTCATGGTTATTTCATTAGCCTGTCTTTCCATTGGGTATCACTTGGCAGCAGCATTCATCACATTTTGATCAAACCTCATAAAGACACTCATGAAAGAGGACTTCCAGAACTGCTTCCTAAAGTGTCAAGAATGATTGGATATGTGTGTTCAAAATGACGGGGATGCATTTTGAGGGAGTTTAATAACAAAGCGCATTTTACTGGAATAAATTTTTTTAATTTAAGCATTCTTTGTGTTTTTGATCACCTCTTGATGTCAGCAATACTGCAAGGCAAGGAGATGATAAAATTGGTGATGTACACAAATAATCTTAACTACTCAGGAGGCTGAAGCAGGAAGATCACAAGTTCAAGACTTGTCTGGGTCACTTCACAAAATAAAATAGCAAAAAGGGGTAGGAATATAACTCAGCACTTTGTGGAATTAATCCCAAGTATCATACATGAACAAACGACAAATAACCATTTCTCAGATACACTTACAAAATATTTGTAAGAATTCCTGATCAGTAAAAAAAGAAACATATAATATATGAATGTGTGTGCGTTACATGCACCTGTGTTTGTATATACACACCATATTCAGAGTCTATAATAGTTCAACATAGACTGATGAAACATCTCCAAGTACTTGCTTTTAGAAATACAGAATCACTTAAAATTTGCATATCAGTTATTTATGCGTAAATGACCGCTTATAACATGTTGGAAGACATTTTGGCACCACACGCATTTTATTCTCTCTACTATCTTCATGTCTAAATTTGTTTATTAATCTGAAATTTAAACAGAGTAAAGGGACATAGGTGAGCCACTGCATGTGTGATCACAAATAATTAAGGGTTTCAAAATGAATACATTCCACTACAGAAAATTTATAAATTTAGCCATTTGTTCTTAGAAGCAAAAAATTAACTAAGTTATTTCAAATTAGTATTTATCATTGTCATAGGCTATAAACAGAAGAAAGTACTTTTTAGATTAAGGATTTTTACGCATTTCATATAAAATCTGCCAATTTTCAAAAAAATATTCTTCCTGTGTCTCACACCTCATGTATTTGTGAAGCAAGTTATATTTAAAAGTTGCTTTCAAATGGTGCATCATGGGATTCTCATAGTGGTGGCAGAAGCTACGTGAGAGGAACTTTACGGACAGGGCCTTATTCAACCATGCCAACAAACATTAAATTGTTTTTATCTCTATTTTGTAAAGTTCAGAGTGCTTAACAAACTTGCTCAAATCATACAGCATTTAAGCAGAACAAGGATCCTAATGTTATTTCATACTCCAAAGCCTGTGGTGTCTTCTCTGAGATCTACTTATTGCCTCTCCCGGAAATATTTCCAACAAATGAGCGAAAACAAGATGATATGCACTAAAGTTCTACTGACATAACACTACCAGACCCTCAAGAAAGAACACAGAAAAAACTTCTAGAGAATGTTGTGGGATTATTTATGCATTTTAAATAATGAGTGACACCTTCTTTCATCATTCTGCACTTTAAAAAACCTGATACTCTGAATTTCATTGAAGACCATGGGGAAATCTTTAGTAAGCAAAAAAATAAAATAAAATTATTTAATATTCATTCTTTAGATTCTGTGTCCTGAGTTAGAGAAGACAATGATGTTTTCAAAATTTGCAATCAAAAAATTTAAAAGGAACCAAGCTTAATAGTTGTTAATTTGAAAGACCAATTATCTAGTATATTTCATTATGTTAACATTTGTCAATAAAAGCTTTACTCTATTCCACTTGCCTTTCTCATAGATTTATAGTAAGAATACATGTGCTAATTCATGTAAATATCTTAGAACAGTGACTGACACATCAGTTCCTCACATTGTTCATTGCTTCTGTTGTTCATTGGTTCATGCAACTAAAATTTACTAAGACCCTATTATGTGCCAGGCATGATTCTAGACGTTAAAAACAGATTTGCAATTAAAATGAAGCCTCTGTGAAATTTACCCTTTTGGAATATAAATATATGTGCGAATACAATTGATATACTTATCATTTTCTCAATACCATCAAATGTCATTCATTTATTAACTGATATCGAAGGGCATACCATCTCTGAACTTAATACCTTGCCCACATGTCTTCTCTCACTTTGAGGAGCACTTAATATATGACACAATTAGATCATGTATTCTTTACAGCTATCTTTTCGGTAATTTCTTTCTCTGAAACTCTAGAGCATTTGAGAGAATAATGAATTGAGGTTTTCTTCACTTTACAGAACAAGTCTGGGATTTAGCTCAGTGTTTCTGCTGCCTTGCAAGCTCAAGGACCTGAGTTCGATCCCAGGTCCCCCCCCAAAAAAGAGTCTACAAAACAAGTTGATTGAGCTATTTTTTGCTGAATTGCTAAAATTATTTAAATAATAAATATGTATATAGAAGTATTTAGTTTGGGATTGGGTTTTATTAAAACATAATAATGAGGAATTGTAACCCTTAACTACGCCAAGACTTTTTCAGAGGCTATTTATCAAAAAGAACTTAAGAATCCTGTACTATGTATATAGTTACATGATTCACATAGTCACATAATCTGTTACAAACCATCATGCATTCAAGTCAACTTCTTCATGGTGTAGATAGAAGAATTTAGGAAAGGTCACAGATACTGTTGGAAGATATCCTGAATGCCACATCTCCTGTTTGTAGGCCAGTGCTTGTCTTCTATCACATAAAGGCAAGCATCAAGGCTACATTTAATCTTCCTTCGTTATGTAATTCTCCATAGCATCTTGCATAGAATCTCTAGCACAAGAGTTAATTCTTTTATAAAATTTCATCAATATCCTTGAAAAGCTTTCTGATTTTCAAATCTGTCAACATATTAAGATAAGAGATTTCCTGATGACTTACTAAATACTTCCCTTAGTTGTCATTCGTTCATAATGTGTAGTCTTCATTTAGTTAACTGCATTACTAACTCCAGGACTGAATTAACATCAAAATTAAAAGTTCATAAGACAGGAGATCGTTATAGACAAGAAGTTTATTCTCCCATTTCTCAGTCACAAATAAATAATTATGTCAACAATATAAAGAATGAAAATTTGCTTACAAATAGGCATTTTGGAAAGCACTCAAAATCCCCACTTGTTCCAATTCTTGAGGTTGGTTAAGATAACACACCACTTCAGATCACCAAAAAAATAAAACAATTAGCACAGCACATATTGTCAAATTATACACTTCTCAGGCTGTTCTTTTCAATATAATTTTCTACAAAGCATTTCACAAAGGAGAAGTACTATTTGAAAATTCAAAATGAATTTGCCAAAGAGGTTTTCTTTTTTTTTGCAGTAAATGACAAAAGACAAAAGAGAAGTATTTAGTATAAAGTAAAACACTGTAACCAATCATCCGCACTCTATTTTGAAATATATCCATCAAAGGAGCAGAAAATTCAGTGCAGGTGGATGTACTGGTCTTGTAGTTCACTCTTTTATAACTAATTTATTCACAGCCTGGGACACTTAGGGACAAAAATGTAAATTTTAAGCACTTAAGGAAGTTTACTTAGTGGTAGTTTGAGCTAGTCCTTGGGACTTTTCTAAATTCACATCCATACTAATAGTATCTTGGGATTAGGTTACACGTGGAATAGAAAATTCACTGTTTAGGGTATTGAACTTCCCATCTCAGATTACTAAGGCACAGTCGTGAACTGGTGATAATAATGTACTCTCAATAATTACAACAGCTGAGACAGAGACTATTAGCTATCCACCAAAATCTGTTCTTCCCTTCTTCCTTACCAATAGAGTTACAAAAATCATGAGGCTGCACAGCCAAAGAACACATTCCCCAGCCCCATTGCAGGTAGGGGCCTAATGCTCACGAAGGGACGCTTTAACATCTCAAGTACAGTCCTTCACTCTTTCATCTTCCTAAACCCTGTAATCAGGATGTAGAAGGAAGAGTTTCAACCTGCTAATAGTGGGCCAAGGGAGTGTTGGAACAATATAGAGATATGATTGTAGGTTCCCTGATAGTCAGGGACTGTACATACTGACAGTGTCTTCTTACCTTCTATGAATGTGCAATGAAGTTTTTGTTGGGTCATTTTATTATATTGCCTAACCTTTTTATATAACAAATGTGGCTAATACTTGCTATATAACAGAGAATGTTTAAAGACCTTATTGCTGCATGTGTCCATTGTATGCAACCACTTGCATCAAAGTCCTGTCATGTTTTAGATAACAAGTGAAATGCAACTTCTCCATACATTATTTTCTGATTTACCTCCCTGCTTCCACGAGTTGAACATGACCTTGTTGCCCCTTTCTAACAGGACTTCTCATTTTCTACTGTCATATTGTTTGTCTTGTTTGCGTATGCCTTATGTCTTGTATGCGAGTAAGCTTCCTGAGCATGAGTTCATGTCTTATGCTCCTGTGTACTGTAGTGTTAGTACTATGCCTCTCTCAGGAACTACTTCACTATTTTATGTCTTGTGCCACTTTCTGTTTTCAGAATTCCACAGAGCCAAAGAAGACAGGAAAATAATGGTGGAGAGTAGTTAATGTGAAAGGAACTAACATTTTACTAATGATCAAGTCCAGACTTGATTGTAGGAAAGTATTAGTTGCTAAAAACTTTTGTCTTATTACAAAAGTTTACTAGAGTCAATTATAGCCCAAGTATAATTTTTAGTGCAACACATACTATTACATTAAGTTGCTTTTATTTTTCTTTATATCTCAGCATTATTTCTACAATATGGTACAAACATATAGGCCATGTTTAGTATTAATGAGCAAAAGAGCATTGATAAAAATGAAAACTCAGCTGAAATTTTCATAGAAATTACATAGATAAAAAATCTAGCCTGAAGAAGTTAACTGTTTCCACTTAAACTGACGTGGAGAGATATCATTTAGAAACAAATACTCTTACTGATTTGTACAAGATCTTGGGCTGAGATATATTATTATTATTATTATTGTTTGCTATATTTATAAGTCAATTGAAAACAAAAAGGTTGGAGTGAAGCAATCTACCAAACTTTTATCTTCTTTGTAATTTGATATATCACTATTCATTTGTTTCTTAATTATTTGTGCTAAGCAAAGAGAAAATTAAAAAACAAAAGTGTGAAACACTGAAAAGTAGCTTTTATCTGTGCAAGAAAAGTAGTATGTGAGTGTACTATCCTTACAAAGGTTGTTTTTTTTCCCATTAACCTGAAAAATGTATTTTAAATCTATAAAAGTAATATATATTTCACATGCAAATTTAGAAAAAACATTACAGTGCTATTACAGTATGAATAAATTTCTATAATGAATGAAGAAATTCTTATCACCAGAGATAACTTTGCAAGCAATATAGTGTAAATTCTTTTGGTTGATTTAACATATAATTTTCAAGTAATAATGATAATCAGTTCCTGTTTTACTATCAGTTTGTTCTACTTCAGCATATCATAGAAAATACAAATTAATCTGTTAAATCAATAGAGTTAATGTTGAATAATGTTCTACTATGTAGATATGCCATGATTTATTTAACCAGATCTATATTATAGGACTTTCCTCTTTCCTTTGTTTCTCTTCATGCTTTTATCTATTTCATTTATACATAGTTTCAAAAATAGCAGTAAAATGGCTACCAATTATTTAAGAATGTTTTATGAGAAATTTGCTTTTATATCAAAATGTTTCCTACATTGTGTAACAGAAAATTGCTACCTATTTAGCTTAACTGCTTAAAGGTAAGGAGGCAAATCTCATGGACTTAAGGATTCCTGTGTCTCTCAGCCTTTCTTTTTCTTTTTTTTTTTTTTTTTTTTTTTTTTTTTTTGGTACAGGGGATTGAACTCGGGTCCTTGCACTTGCAGGGCAGGCCACCAAACCGCTGAGCTAAATCCCCGGCCCCTAGCCTTTCTTTTTCTAAATAGCTATATACACCTTAGACATTCTTTTATGTAATTTACAGAGAGTCCTACAAGAAACAGTACTTTAAGAATGGTTAGTAGCCACCTGATGGAAGGAGTAATGAAATAAAAAGGAACATCACAAAAATGTCTGTACTTGTACAGATTGAAATGAAAAGTGTGCTATACCGAATAAACAATAACTTTATAATCTTTAAAGTCAGCCTAAGAGTTAACAGTATTTTCATTTTATAGATAAAAATGTGGTTTATGGGGAAGAGAGGGTAGCTTAGTGACAGTATGTGATTAGCATATGAAATGCCCTGGATTTAATCCTTATCACCACAAAAAAAGGAAAGGGAAAAAAAACAAACAAAACTTTATTTCAAGGGGACTATATTAGTGAGCTTTCCTGTAACTGAGACATAAGAGAAGATACACCTCCCAGTTTTACTGCCTGCATTTCGGTCACTGTTCAGATCTTCTCAGATCTGACCAGAATCACACCTGTCAAGCCCTGCTTACTGCACTCTATGGCTTCTCTAGTCCGCACCTTCAAACCTTTCTGAGTCTCTCAGAAAGCCACTTGGTTCAGTTACAGCAATGATCCCAGTTGTGCTAGGAATTTTCTGTATTAGTCAGCTTTCCAATCACTGGGACACAATACATGACACTCACAACTTAAAGGCAGAGAGGTTTGCTTTAGCTTGAATTTTCAGGAACTTTAGTGCATACATAGCTGGCTCTAAGGCAGAACCATCATGACGGAAGGGCATGATGAGGCAAACCTTCTTACTTCCTTAAGGCCAAGGAGCGGTGCCAGAAAGAAACAGGTGAGGGGCAATATACAGTACCCAAGGCATTGCTTCCATGACCTCCCCAGGCTCACACCCAGGAACATGGTTTTCAAAGCTGTTAGATGTTTCTTAATGGAATGAAGTTGGCATATCAACCTGTCCTATGATTAATGTCTTTGTATCCTATTGGCGTATAGGTTCTCAAAGTAGGTATTGATGATCCTCTGGATTTCTGCTGGTTCTATTGTAATTTCACCTTTTTCATTCCTAATTGCATGGACTTGGGCCTATTCTTTCCCTTTTTAAAATAAGGTTGGCTAAGGGTTTTTCAATATTTTTTATTCTTTTGAAGAACTAACTCTTGGCTTCATCTATTTTTTGTGTTGTTCTCTTATTCTCCATTATATTGATTTCTGCTCTGATATTTATAATTTCCTCGCTTGTATGAGCTTTGGGTTTGTCCTGCTCTTCTTTTTCTAGAAGCTTGAGGTTCAGCATCAGACTGTATAATCGAGCTGGCTCTGTTTTCCTAACATGAGAATTCACTGCTATGAATTTCCCTTCTAGGCCTGATTTCATTCTGTCGCATAGATTCTGGTATGTTGTATTGTCATTGTTATTTAATTGTAGAAACTGTCTGATTTATTTAATTTCCTCTGTGACCCATTGGTTATTCAAAAATGAGTTGTTCAATTTCCATGTATTTATGAAATTCTTGCCATTTCTTTTAGCATTGATCTCCAATTTAATCACACTGTGATCTGATAATATACAGGGGATCATTTCAATCCCTTTGCTCTTACTTAAACATGTTCTATGAGTGAGTATGTGATCTATTGTGGAGAACGACCCGTGCACAGCTGAGAAGAATGTGTATTCTGATTTTGTGGGGTGGAACATTCTGTAAACATCTGTTAAGTTCATTTGTTCACGAGTTTGCTTGAGTTCTAGTATTTCCTTGTTTATTTCCTGTCTAGTTGATCTATCTATTTGTGACAGTGGGGTGTCTAGGTCCCCCACTACTATGGTATTAGTGCTCAGCAGGTTGGCAAGTACAGTGGCAGAGAAACAGCCCATGTCCCCATCATGTTTCATTTCTGACTTGTGTAACAGGTTAACCCAAGAAACAATCTAGAAACTAATGGCCAGATGGAAACTTTGCACTCTTTATCTTTAAATGCCCATTGGTATTGTGGGGATTAATCCTGGAACTCTAGAGGCCTTAGTCAATAAGAGAGCACTAACACTTAGGTATGTAAATGGTAGGAGTACAAGCCACATGTGAATGAAGAACTCAGAATGCTCCTCATAAATCTAGGTTCGCAGGCTTATTGATCAGTGACTAAATTTTGCACATGGCAGTCTAGATTGATCATTTCATAAGGGAAATCTTAAGTAATTAAGTAGGATGGGATATTTTTCAAGCTGTCAGAGTAACATTTTTGTTGTTCAAAATTTCAAGTTATTCTATCATGAAGAATTAAAATGGAAGTCCATTATATTGCTAAAAATAAATTAATAAGCTAATGAAAGAGGATCTTGGAAGCACAAATGATATTAGTACATTATAACCAAGAAATACATTTAATGAAATTTGGCCCAGCTGGAAAAAATAAAATAAGTTTTAGAAGAGAAAGAAGGGGATGGAAGAGAAAAGAGAAGAGAAGGCAAAAGGAAGGAAACATAAGAAGAAGAGAAGAATATCTCCTTTCCAGCTATTTAGTGACTCTGTATCTTTCTGCTTTTAGTTTATCAATTTAAAATAAATTAATTGGTACCTTGAAAAAAAAAGTAAGGAAGATATTATTATTCTATGCAGTCAGTTTGGTTGCAACAATATCTGTTTTTGGAAATTAACAAATTTCTGTTTCATACTTTCAGTTACCTTTCTTTGTTGATTTTTAGGTAGAAAAGTGGGCAGAAAATATCAATCCCAAAAGATCCAAATATTTTGGGTTTACTACTTTGGCACATTTTTCCCTTTAAAATCTGAGGGCTATAATATCCATGATTAAAAATGTGAAAAGAATCATGCATTAATTATGCAAATGCTCTTTCTAATCTGCATTTTTTCTTAACTTGTATAAAATATATTTCCATGATACAGTGTTTAAACAACTCCAATGTGCATTAATGTTTAATAAGCAATTCTTACTGTAAAGAAAGTCTTGTCTCTTGTAGATGAACCTGCAGTATAGGAAGTGGCCCTCATGTCTGCCACCAGTTGACATTAGTTTAAAAATCATTCCAACACAGAAGTGATAATTAAAACACAAACCACCTTTTGCCTGGCAAAATTAATATAGCTGACAAAAGAGAGTGAAATTCAGTGCTGGCGAAACTTACACTTTTGGTTGTGATTTAATTTTGTTGGTATTTTTGAAATTAATTTGAAAGCCTATGACAGATATTTTCAAAGTACTCATTTGACTTGTTCTATTATTTTATTGCTGGAAGCTTTACTAGATAGATCATATGAAATCTAGGCAAGAAGTCATGCAAATTAAGTCCTTAACATATAATTATTTAGAGTGCTAAAAAATTGAAGACACTGTAAATATCCATCGTTACAGGAGTGTTTAAGTAAATTATGGGGCCATAATAGTCATGAAAGAGATTGCCAAAATATTATTTACTGGTGTTATACCTTACATGTGACTAGTGCTTAACAAAAGGCAAGATGTAATCTTACATAAATAATAAGATTAAAACTATGTAAAAATTAAAAGGCCTACAAGAAAATATGCCAAAATATTAATATAACTGTTTCTTTCAAGTTGTGGAAGAATAGTTTTGCTCTTGCATTTCATACTTTTCTGTTCTTTCAAAATTTATTGGTAGGCAGATGACACACTCCTATAATTCCAGCACATAGGAGACTGAGGCAAGTGGATCGCTGTCAGTTCAAGGCCAGCTTGAGCTACATAGTGAGTTTAAGGACAGCCTGAACTACATAGTGAGATCCTTTCTCAAAAAAAAAATGGATTGATGTGTGTTTTCTAAATTTTGTAAAATGATCACCCATTTCATCAGAGAATCAGGGAAAATAATGATAAAAGCATTTGTCAGCAAAAGTTCAGAATCCAACTTTTATTAACAAGATCAGTATTTGTGAAGGGCCATGTTTTGCCCATTTCTGTATCCCTTGCTTTTTCTCTTACGTTACTGGTGTTAAACACCAAACCAAACCAGTGTTTCTAATGGCGAAAATGTGTTATGTCTTACTGAAACTCAGAATACTAACAAGAGTAAAGGAAGCTGAGAAATATGAATTTGCTAAAACTTTTGTTTTATCTGATCTCCCTTTACTGTTGTTGAGCTGAGAAGTTCGCAGATGTGCAATATGGAAGTATAAATACTGCCCATTCAGCCCCATTCAACAAAGGGGCTTCTTGTGGTAAACCTGAGAGGGCAAATACTTTTATTTTGAAATGAATGGATTTGAGGGGATCACATGGAAAATTTTTCTTGGAGGTCCTAAATAAAACCTAGATCTTGACTTAGATCCAAGGTTTGTGACCCTCCCAGCAGCCAACTCAACTTTCACATAATTTTTTTTTATATGAAGGAAGCCCTGACTATGGGATTTACATCAAAGCCAATAAACATATCTTCTGCTTCTGAAAGTCATGTCAATCAGATAAGGAGCAGGTGCCCTTATTATTAGAATAAGAGTATGGCTATAATGTCAACTTAGTACTTCATAGACTCACTGGGTTAAAAAAAATTAACATTCAATGTAAAATACATTTGATTGGAGTTAATGCTCCACAGGTTTTCCCTCTTTAAGGAAAATCAATATGTTTTACAGAGTCTTAAATATACATGGACTTTTCTTGTTAGCAAAAGAAGTAAATTATTAGTCACATTGCAGCTCAATCCTGTAAATGTAAGGATTTCAGCAGGAAGCAACCATTAAACTGTGAAGGTTGCAAGTACTAGTGTCACCAGATGGCATGAAGACAGTAGGGAACTAAGTCTTATTCTCAAAATTAAAAAAAAAAATTAAAAGGCTAGGTATATAGCTCCACGTAATGGCCCTGGGTTCAATCCTTAGTATCAAAAACATTTAAAAATAAAATCAAAATAAAACTGAGGATCAAAAGGTAGGAGTCATAGTCAGTTTAAACATATTCAGAAAGGAATGTAATAGGCCTCAAATTCAATGTTATAAAATCAATTTTAAAATAGGCTTTAACAATCATTTATGTACATTTTCCCAACAATGTTTTTATTTTATACAGTGTGTTATCTCAGCTTATTTTCTGAAATACAAGTCTCTCTTCTGCTCTGATATAATTTCCTAGGTATTTATCAAAGTTAACAAATACATTAGCATCTTTTTGAGACACAGTTTTCACAATTATCAAATGTGTTAGGAGCATTCATGGAATAGTAGTAGTGCCTCCTGTATATCACACACCTAGTATCCTTGCTATTGTATTATTTTAGCCAGGACTAAATGAAACATAAACTTAGTCTCTGGTGAGCCTTTGCAATTTATGAGTCAAGAGCTCTCTAAGAAGAGAATTTGGTGTACTTTCCACCAGCCCTTTTATGAACATTAAACAAACAGTATGTTTTACTACAACTCATTTTTGACATTTATCAGTTGCTTTTTGTGATTCTCTGCCAAGCTCAGCCTTGTCAGCAGGACGTCAGTGTGACAGCAACAGCAGCTCTTGCCAATTAGTCTCCTTTCCAATAAATTGTTCTTTTTAGAACTGTATGCATTTGAATAGACCAGAAAATGGCAAAGAATGATTATCATAGCAGCCACTGGGTAAGGAACTAACTCATTCAGTAATGTATCTATACTTCTCTTTATTGATCCAAAGCAGACTTGCGACTTAAAACAAAAAAAAAAGGGGCGGGGGAGAAGAATGGAATCTCAAGATGTGTTATGAGTGTAAGATTTTTGGTGGTTTGAAACATGAAATGGCATTTATATGTTATTTGGAAACAATATTGATGATTAAAGTATATTCCCAGTGCTTGACTTAATCACAACTGATGGAACTCAATGTTTTCATGAATTATTATGAAAGTGGTAGATGGGAAATTTCTGTCCTGAGGATTACACCCACACTCTTCCCACACACATATGTACAAATCCACTGAAGAAAATGGCTTCAAGAAAGTCTCCTCTCTCTTTTATTTAACAAAGCAGCTATGCAGCTTGCTGTCCTGGGCTAACAGCCAGAAGAAGATTATGGCAAAAATAATCACCTTTGCAACATTAAGGAAAACATGAAACTGGCACTATGATTCAGGGGTTTATTTCCCCCCCTGTAAATAGGATAGCACATTTTAAATTTTTATTTGGGAAATGGTTTTCTGCAAGATGTACCCCCCCAAAAGTTGTTTTCTTTTCAGTAAATACCTAGAGGTGCTGAGAGATTTCCTGTTAAAAGTGTGTAAGGCATTTCATTACTTACAAGGAAGTTTAGTGCAGATGAGAGATACCAGTTTGACACCCATGGAAGGTGAAGGAACCAGTCTTTATTACCACATCATCTAAAACAAGGAATCATCTCTTGTGATTAAGGGGTGCACATCTTATTATCTAATATTCATTGGGAACATATACACGAGACATAGTTGGCCTCTTCTAAAGTACTATATTCTTCAAGCCACCATATTTCTATTCTCAGGGGTTATGCAAGGCTGGTGGACATCTATTTTAAAAGGGACTATGGTAACTGCAGCTACTGGATGAGAAATTTAAAAGAAGGGGAAAAGAGAGCATGGTTTGGGCATCTTTTTTTTTTGTTTGTTTGCTTGTTTGTTTCCTACAAGTGTTATCTTGCTGGGTGAATTTGAAAAGTTGTGACTACTTTGGCTCATAGTTGTGTGGTAGCTGGTACTTCATGTTATGATCTGTGGGCAATATCCATCATAAATCCTATCTACATAGACCCCACCTCCAAAAATATGACATACTAAATACCTTCTTACATATGTATTCCTCCTGTGGACATAACACCTATGGAAAGCCATTTATCCACAGTACCTCAAGTAAAGATCTTTCTGTGGCACTTGGGATGCCTATGTAGCTCATTATAAACTGGAAGTTAATGTGGAATATGTAAGACTTCCCAGGGGAATTGATTTGCATGAGTTGATAGGCTATGAAGTAGAGTATAAGGAAAATATCTCTGAGTATATATACATTGATCAATGTCATCAAAAGTTGAAGGAGCTATGTTCACGAAAAGCTCAGCATAAACGGTGATGTTTCAGAGACTATGAAAGATGACAAAATTTGACACAGAATAGGGAAAGGGGGCAGTTTCTCCATTTCTATATGAAACATATTGCTCTGTTAACTACAGCAAGGGCATAGAAGCAGTAGTAGAATTTAGTACGCTGACAGGCAGGCAGCTTTGGAGGCCCTGATTAGAAAGCAATCCACTCAAAGAGGGTACCATTAATGTGGCAATGGTGATAGAAAGACCACCTCACAGTTCTTGTCACGTAGTGACTAACAACATGATTTTAAAGCAGAAAACCATGAGAGGATTGATCCTGAACTCCACAAGCCCTGTTGAGGTGAGCAAAGAGTAGCACATGTGTTGCAAAAGATACTGGCTTTTGTTAACTTATATTTTGAGTTTTAGGTGTTCTGTTTTCAAGATTCTGGGGTAGTGGCAACTTAGGGTATAGGCTGTGCAAAGTTGTGTTTTCCCTAGTGAAAGATCATGTTTGGAGATCTGTATGTCTCTTGCATTTATCTCTTGTTACACTGAAAATAATAATTTCACAACTTCATTCTTTGTCCTTCGAGAGCTCTCCTTGGAGACTTACTTCTACAATCTATAACAGCTTTCGTACATTCCTCTACCTAAATTCCCCGGTAAGGTCTGAGATTTGAGAACTTCTCTTTTTGCCTGATGCCTTACTTAATAGTTCCAAACAAAAACCTAGAGCATCTGAAAGTTCCAGGTGATTTAAGGGACCTCACTGAACCACTATCCCACAGGCTGCACTAAATATTGAAGTATATTTGTGAGTGATGAGAAATGGCACTCAATGGCTCTTGCAAATTTAGAAGCAGCTTCTTTTTCATTATCATATTTTATTCATCAGCAAACAGAAGGCTGAGACTTTAACAAACTTTGTTTGTTATATATATACATGCGTTGTACAAAGAACTTCACTCAGTGTTTATCCTAAGTCCAGAGCAAAGCGGGTTTACAATCTGTTAAGGAATGATAAAGAAAAACTCTGGACTTTTCTTCAAAGCAGAGTAGTATTTCAAGGATACTAAACCTTTTATTGTAGGATCTACTGCTGTTTTTAAAACAATACAATCCACAGTTTTATTGAACTAACAATACAACATGTTAGCCTTAAAATTCAAATAATGCATTTACTGTATTTTTAAAATTGTGCTCTCTGTGA
This sequence comes from Fukomys damarensis, assembly GCF_012274545.1. Taxonomy (NCBI): domain Eukaryota; kingdom Metazoa; phylum Chordata; class Mammalia; order Rodentia; family Bathyergidae; genus Fukomys; species Fukomys damarensis. The sequence continues at coordinate 101,334,225 of NW_022900951.1, forward strand.
AGTCATCTGAGCACAGTGTGTGTATATGGTGGGGGACTTTAAAATAGGTCGTTGTGTGCCACTAGTCAATGGCTTTCCACTGTCTCCACATATACATGTTTGTCTAGGAGAAATATTTCACTGACTAGTACTTTGTCACAGAGCTCACTTCTCATTACCATTTCAAATGCACTTTCTGTGCTCCAAGGTACCTCCTTGCTGCCCCAGGGCTTTGCTAAGACACTAAAAAGTTTAGTTGCCATGTATAACATACAATGCAAGTTACTAGTATGAATTTTTAACAGTGTTTTGCTTTATCACACTTTAGAGCCCCTTGAGAGCCAAGTGAGGGAGGTTTTACTTATTCACTTATTTATCTACCCCCTTTTTATAATGCCTCCTTTGTCTTTGCCCTGATTGTATATTCATAATAACAAACAAATAAAATTAGAGCAAATGAAAATACATGCATCTTAAGGCAATTGTCAAAACAGAAATTATTGCCTGGGTGAAGATTTTAGCAGAGGCAAAATAAGCAAAATAAATATTGTTACGGGAATCATAACTACATCTATGGAGACTGTTGCTGTGTGATATTCATTATTGTGTCAGTTGCTTGGTTTGAAAGCTATTGGTCATTATGATGAGGTAGATGAAAACAGGCTCTGGAGTTAGGCTGATGCTGTCTGTTTGAATACAAGCTCAACAATTCAGTAGTTGTGTGACCTTGGACAAACTACTTAAGCTTTCTGGCGTTTGTCTCCTCTTTTATAAAATAGGAATGATAATAGCATCTCTCTCAGGGAGGGAATATCGGAGTTCCTATATATAAAGCTCATAAAACAGTGCCTGTAAGATAGTAAGTATGCAGTGAACATGAGGTGTTGTCATTAATCCTTATTAGATGTAATAATACAATTAGGTTGCATTCATTTTGGCCATCAAAGCATATCTTTTTGAATAGGAAATAGGGAAAATTAAAAAAAGGCTAGATGAAAGCTCAATGGAAATTATATGTCCTGTAATGATAGGTGAAAATTAGCAAGAACCAGCAGCTAAAAGGTAGATACAGTCTAGGTTTAATTGACGTCTTTGTAAGAGAAATAGTTGAGCTTCTCAACACAAGCCAAATCAGCTGAAGAGGTATTTACTAATAGTCTTCAATGATGGATCTATGAATGACTTTCAAATGATCCCTCTGGAAATGACCACCATACTTTCCAAAAAAGTTCTGCCCAAGAAGATAACGAATTTAATGAACCTCAAGGTCACTTTAGTGCATCCATACTTATGGTTTTAGCAGTATGGTGGAGCTATAGTGTTGGTGATTGAACCAGATGGACTCTCGACGACATTTCAGTTTTAAAATTCTACAATTTTATGACTCATGATATTTCTCATTTTTTGTTACACTATTTGCATCCTTAAAACCTTACCTTAGCTTTCAGTTGAAACCTATGAAGAGTAGCTCCTTACCTCCAAGGTCTCATTAATCGAGGTTTTTCTTTTGTTTGGTTTGTTTTTTTGTTTTTTTTTTTTTTGGCTATGCTGGTGATGGAACTCAGGGCTCCGAGCATGCTAGGCAAGTGCTATGCCTCTGAACCACACTGTCTGCTGTGTCTCTTCAATCTTGTGTCGCTTCTACTTTCCCAGTTCTCTACCCTGATAGTCACAGCCACTGTTCCTAGTAACCCATATCCCAGAATATAAATGTATAGATAAGATTGTATACTTTTTATTTTACTATTGAGGATCAACCTCTTATTCTACTTTTTCAAGTTCTGAGGGGCTATGATTACCATGAATGATTTTATTTGAAGGGAAATTATGGGAGACATTGTAGATTATGCCCTTTCCCTTAAACCCTGCATATAACTGGTCACCAGGTCCTGTATATACCACTTATATAGTATGACAGTATTATCCCATTACAGGCACTGTGTCATATCACTGATGGCTCGGGGAAGTTAGTAATTTCCCAAAGTCACAGAAATAATAAATCATACTGTTGGAAGTAAAAGTTATTTCCGGAAGACTAAAATTTCCATGTTTATACCATGCTGTCTCTCCTCATTACTTTGTTATAGCCTCTGCATTTTAACTTCAAACCAATGTTTCTCATTTTGGACCAATGAAAGAATCTCTTGATCCACTACCTCATTAACTATCACTAGACATAGCCATCCCTCATTCAAATCTTTGGTTCAGCAGCTAGTAGATTTAAGTTTCTGAAATGCAGAAACAATCATGTGACTTGCATATCCACCCTGCCTTCAGAATTAAGTGTGGATTCCACAAATGACATAGAAGGTGTTTTGTACAGTAGTTCCTGGCTACCCCTAGGAGGGAAAGTGTAACTTCCCCCACCAGTACCATGCTCTCCTTGTTAAACTAGTCTTCCTTTTCCTAATAATTCCATGGTCTCTCATGACTCCAGGATTTTGAACCTGTGATTTTTGCTTTATGAAAATTCACTCACATTTTGTGACCCAGGTAATTTCTATCCTAAACACAAAGGAAGTACTTAGTAAATAACTTTAGACTAAAACAGCAATAATGAATATCCTTTCTTTTTAAAATTAAGGGGTAGAGATGAACATGAGTAAGTACACCAATTTGATTTGCTAAAATGCTATGAAAAGTACATTTGGGACTTGTGCTTCTAGAAATTGTTTTTCCAGACTTGACCTCTCATCTGTGAAATGTGGCCCAGTGAGCAGATCATAATTATGAAATATAATGTTTGGATATTAGGCAGTATAATCCTTGCTGTATTCATTAAATATGTATTTGTTGATATTTATAAATGTTTTATATACATTACAAAATTTTAAAATACATTTCTGCTCTATGAATGAATTTATTACAACATTCTACTCTAGTTTTTATTAACCTCTTACCCTAAGTGTTCATATTTCCCATCCCATTGGGAGCAATAGGACACTTTCCCCATATTAGCTTCTAAGAGGTCACTGATATGTTTTCAGTTTGTCTGGTCACTGAGAGTTGGCACAGAGTTACCTTCATAAATGATTCAAGTTAATGGGAAATATTAAAATTAAAGAAATAACAGCAAAAAGGAGCCCACAAGTGAGAAATGATCACTGGAATATCACTCCTCAGAGGAATCATCCCACTTAGCCATTCATTAAAAGTAGTTTCAAGGACATAAGAAAAAGCCATAGCTGTTGTATATCCAATAGGGATATTTTTGGGGAAAAGGGTTCAAAATCTTTAGTGTGGAGTATGGAAAAATGCATGATGATTTTGCAAATAAATGGATTTTCTGTGATCATAGGGGGCTTAATGATACTGATTTAAAGGATAATCAGGTATATATAATTACAGTTTCCTGTCACAATATCAAAGAATTTTTGACATAATTTGATATTAGGAATTATTTAAAATATGCTATATCACTCCCTGTGTCTACATCAATGTATTGTGTAGGAAGAGTGTACATGCATCAATGAAAATGTGATTGTGCATGAAAATAAGTCCACCCCACTTATAAATGTATATCTACCATTTATTCCCAGGTCCTATACAATACTCTTTGATGTTCGTATTTGAAACTCACACCTAGGTTCCTTAAACCACAACTCAAAAGTTTTATCTTCTTCCTTCTGCTACCTCTTCCCTCCTCACAGTTCCCACTTGGGAAGTTTTTAGCAGTCTGATCACTACTCTTTATAACTGCATAGTAAATTCTTGACTCTTTTTAGAAAGGAAATAATTTCCTTATATTTTTCTATCTCTTTCATAGCCCAAACCTGGAAAATGTATAAGATTCAAAATACAGTAGTCATCTAAATATTCTATGCCAACATCTTATTTGCCTAATTGTTGCTCTGTACCTCATAAAACTGGAAAGCTTCCTAATGTCTGGGTTTAATGTTAGTCCTTTGTGTATTCAAATCTTGAACTAGAATTAAAATATATTAAAGTTGGAACAGCCCTTTTTAATAAAGCCTTCCATTTGTAGATGATGAAATTGAGGATCTGACAAATGATATTGCTTACTTAGTTAAGGAAACAAAGAACATCCTTGTTCTCTCATGGTTTGCTATTATTAGATTTTTGCTTTTCTCCTACTGCTATGGCTTTCTCAGTTTTGTTTAGTTTGTCCCTCTCAAGGTATTTATTTGGATCCTTACTATCTGGATTTTGATTCTTAGTGTACCAATTCCAGCTTGTTAATCCCATGAGCTGTGACATAATTTTGGTTATGTTCTTAGGTGTCTCACCTGTCTCAAAGTGGTATAGCCTAAATTCTCATCTGAGCCCTAAATTTTGCAATCCAAGTATGGCACATACTTTGTTTTCTCTGATCAGTTTGTTCAGTGACACAGAATTTTATGTAATGGAATTTAAAAATATGGCTCCTTCACTTGAAGGCCATTATGTCTAAAGAGCTGAATACTGCTCTATCAATATAAGAAACGAAGGCTTAAATGAATGTGACATGGCTTCTACCATATCTAAAATGTCTACTGGATCTATGGATTGACAAAATGAATTATTAAAAACTTATAAGTATATTGGCAATGGAAGAACTATTTTAAATAGAGCAATATTTTAATTACAAATTAGCAAAACAAAAAACAAATAACAAAAAACAAAAGGCAGAAAGAGTTTTGCAACTTTGCAGAGATGAACGGTAACAGCTGCCTAGTAAGGCCTAAAAACCTAAAAGGGTATTGTCAAATATTTTTCATGTCACAGATGTGTGTTGGAAGAATATGTTTTTTAATCTTATTCATAAACATAAAATACACCACTCACACTAAAATAAAATGAAATCTAACATGATAAAACATGTGCAGAGAGACTTCAGACTTTTTTCTCCAGGCATACTAGCTCTAAGAAGAGCAGTCATCTAATTAGATACAGAGATCCTACACTCAGCTGATAAGAAGGATCTGGTAAATTCATGAACAATTGCCTTTTGTTCAGAAGCCAGAAGAAGACTGAAATGGAAAGAAATGAGTGTAACATCGGTATGATCCGAAATTCAACTTATTTACTCCTATCATCATAAAGAAATAGTGAGTTTTTTTTTGTCAGAATTTTGGTTGAAAATTATATAAATGAAATGAAAAGGAAAACAATTCTATTTAGAGAAGGAATTTGACTTTGTCTATTAATAGAGTATTAATCTACATTTCCCATAATTGTTTGCTTTTTATTTTCAAAAGTAAAATACAATGAAGTCCAGAATAGATTAGAAAACCACAAACAAAGTGGAAAGGGAAGAAACTCACTGAGGTGAGATATTTCTACTGTATATAACTGCAAAGGATCAGCATTCAGAATACATAAAGAATTCCTACAATAAAACTGCAAAGGATCAGCACTGAGAATATATAAAGAATTCCTACAAATCAACTAGAAAAATACAAAATGCTTAAAAGAAAAATGAGAAAAATATGAAATGGGGCAATTATCAGAGGAAAATGCTAATGGTCAATAATTATAAAAAGATATTCAATTCTGCCTTGGGAGTGCAAATTAAAACAAGATTTTACTTCACAGCCATTAGACTAAGAATTTTATATCCGATAACACAAAGTATCAGTGAGACTATTGGGAAAAAGTAATGGTTATAATTTTGTTATAGAAATAGTTATATATAGTCTGGTAGAAATATATACAGATATAATTACTTCAAGAGGCAAAGTTATTGCCTATTAATGTGGAGATGAAAACCCAATTCCACATCTAGATATCTGTCCTAACAGAAACTCTTGTATGTGTTTACCTACATATTTATAGGTAACAAAGTTCATTGAAGCCCTGTTCATATGGTTCAACAATGAGATATTTTCAATGTCTTGCATAGCAGAAATAAATAAGATATTGTTCATACAATGGGTATTACACAGTAACAACCGATTTTGACCTTTGTGCATCAACATGGAAATATCTCAAAAATAAATCTTATTGAAAATATTTTCAAAACACATACAAAGGAGGTTCTAATTTTTGGTGATGAGTACTGAGATATATAGTGAAATTATGAAAATATATAGAAGATGTAAACAAATTCAACTTCAAGAATGTGGTTAACTTTGGAAAGGAAAGAACAGGGTGGAGCTTTATCCAGTTCCTTAACATTTTGTTTCTGGAAAAAGGAAGAGTTTGGTGAAGCAAGTGTTGCAAAGTGTCATTATACGTTTAATATTGATTGCAGGGACTCAAATGTTGTATTCTCTGCATTTTTGGGAGTATTAAAAGGTTTCACACAGAAATCTCTCTCTCTCTCTCTCTCTCTCTCTCTCTCTCTGACAGAAAATAGTCCTTCAGTGTACACAAGGATAATGGCAAGTTTCTGGTTAAATAGAAGTAATATCTACTTCTGCTCATCTAATGGAAATATTTCTGAGCTAGTCATAAAAGGTCACAATATTTTAAAAAATGAATGTTATCTTTATATCATTTATAAGTAAAATACTTCAGAGATCAATTTAGGCATAGAGAAAAAGATTATTTTAAATCATCTGATCCATGTCCTTTAGGTATAATCAGCCTCAATCCATTCTTTCAAGGGATTAGACCTTATCTCTTTGGTATATTACAAGTTAAGGAGGTCCTATTGTCTTAGTTCTACTTACAGTAAATCCTTGATGGCTCAGAGCTGAGTGACAGAGGTGGATAGAGTACAGGATGGGAGCCTTGAGAATTCAATTTCTGGCAGTCACTTCTTGTAAATTGGACATATGGCTCGACCTCTTGGGACTTCTCTGCTGCCATCTTTCAAATGAGTATCATGATATCAAACACCAGACACTACTTTAAAAATATTCTTTTCTTAGATGCCCATTAGATAAATAGAAGGTGCTGCACAATAACCTTATAAGGATTTAATTAGAACCTCTAGTTTGTGGCTCTCTTACAGACAAAATGCACTTATATAAGTTCTCTTAGTATCCCTGTCAATTTAACTCTGTTAGGAGAGGCTAAACACCTATTTTTGACATACTAAGGATTTTGAGAGCAACATATGATCATAAATTATTTCAATATGAAATGAGAATTAGTGATAATTATGGAAGAAGAATTGAAAAACATTCAAACATTTATCTAACTTCTAGAATGAATGTTCAAGTATCTGAGGAGAAATTATAGTACAAATTATGTTGAATGCATAACTTTAGAAACAACTTAATTCCTTAAGTGAACATGTGCATATAAATGTACAAAAAAAGGTAGGCTACCATATAGCCTAAAAACTACATCAATCTGCAAATTCGAATGGCTCTACATCTGAAATTCCCTATGTTCCCAAAACTTTAAAATATGTGCAAATCTTTAGCCACCTGCCTATTTGTCTTCTTTAAGTGAAGCTCTAGGTGATGAGTACTAATGAAATTTGCCAAAGGTATTTTGCATATGAAAATTTTAATACATAATGATTAATATTATGAAATATGTTTATATATTATAATTTTACTTAAGTTTTGAAAGGCAACCGCACAGTTAATATGTCATTTCATTTTTACATTTTAGTTCAATTTCTTCAGCAAAATAGGACTGAAGCTAGAATATGATTTACTCTATTTATTTCAAGGTGATTTATGTTTTTCTATTGATCAACATATGGACATATTTATTATGGGAAAGATATTTCTATGCCTAAAATTACCTCCAAATAATTTGCACCTGGGGGCTCAAAGAGTAAAACCTTGTCATATAACTAGCTACTTTTTAGTAAAATGGCAAAAACAAAAATAGTCAGAAAATAGTTACCAGTCTCTAGATATTACCTCACTTGGGTGGAGAAAATATTTTCTACCATGCCTTCTCCTATAGAAAGCACACACACTTAGATGAGCACATTGTATTTTTCTTTTTGCTTAAAGAAAGAAAGGAAAAACAGAAGAGAAAACGGACAAGTGATACCATTTAAACTACAACTAAACCCAGCTATAATATTGACAGGATTTGAATTCTGTAAATGAAAGCAAGGACTCCTGCAAAGGCAAAAAGACTTCCTCGGCAAGCAGCATGTGTTCTCTGTTATCAGGAAAGAGTAGATGAAACTCAGCACAGAGGAGTAACGATCATGAACAATTGCTTTTGCACCATTCCCAGTAACCTGGGGCTTCTCAAAAGCTATTCATGTGGAGTGCAGGTTGCAATCCATCTTGGTTAGCAGGTGAGTAATCTGACTGTCTCATTTGGACAATGATAGAACAAAGAAAAAAACAGAAATGAATCAAGATTTAACAGACATAGAATCAACATTCTACATACTAGGCTAACTATGTCTTTATCACCACAGTTCCTCTCAAATCATTGTCTCTTTACTGAACATGAGATGAAGTGATGCCTACATATTGACAGAAATGGAGGCCTGCTAGAGATTATAAATACTCTGGAAGATATGTAAACAAAGTTTACAGGGACATATCAACATGTTTAGTAATTTTGTCTCTCATGTCTAATCACTCTAGGTTGGCTTTGTTGTGACCCCTTTTGCAATAGTAAGTTATATTTGTTATTGAATAGTTGACTTATAGAAAGTCAAATTGACTCCATAGAGATTATCTCAAAGTTTGCAGTATTTCATGCCGTACTTACAGAGTCATCAAGTATAGACAAAATCATAACAGGGATGTTTCCTTCATGCTTCTTCACTTTTCTATATGCCTTCTGATATTTCTTCATCACCCCTTGGAATCTAAGAATTCTTGATCTATTACCCACAACTACATATTACCATGATCCAATGCATACTATACCTTCTCATGAAAAGTGTATGCTCAATAGTTATTTATGAAATAAACTTATGAAAAGTTCCTAAGGCCCATCAGAACTCTTTAGGTCTCTGTTGAATTACTGGAAAACCAGAAAAAGTGATAGGCTTGAAACAATCAATGTTGATATGCACATGTCATTCACCTGCCTTAACATAAACCAAATTTCTGTGTTGACCTTCTATTTATGAAAAGAAAACCAAGATTAAAATTGAATGATTACACTGTGACTTACTTGGGCTGCCATGAAAAAGTGTCATAGATTGGGTGGCTCAAATAACATTCATTATTTTATATTTATTTTATCACTTAGGAAAGATGACAGTCTAAGATGAGGATACCAGTGAGGATTAGATCCCTGATGAGGGCTCTATTCCTTGCTTTTAGGTGGCTACCTTTTCAGAGTGCCATCCCATGGCAGAGAGAAAGAGTGAGAGAGGGAGGAGAAGTAGTACCCTAGTGTTTCTTCTTTTTATAGAGAGTAATAATTCATGTAAAGGTACAAGATCCCAATGATAAATGTAACTGTACTGTATACCTAAAATCTACCAATAAACATTTTTTCCTCATTGAGTTTATTAGTACATTTTAGGCATACAGTACAGTTACTTTATTTATTGGGATCTTGTACCTCTACATGACAGATCTTGGTTTTCATTTTTTCCCCTTGTTGCTACCCTCCCTTCACCCCCTCCTTTCCTCCTTTACAAACACTTTATTTCCATTTTTTCATTTTCTTGAATTTCTTTCTTTTCCCTTATTAGCTTTCCCCTACCCTTCCCACTTTCCCTACACCTTTAGACCTTTTCTTCCTATTTCACATTGTTATTGATCCCATTAGGGTCTTGAGTACTATTATAGTTTTTCACACTAGAGAAACTATTTGGTATTTACACATGTGTGACTTATTTATTTCACTTAGGAGTATATCCTCAATATGTATCCATTTTCCTATGACTGAATCTAATTTCTCATTCTTTATGGCTGAGTAGTATACCATTTTATAGAAAAACCAAATCTTCTTTATCCAGTTACCAACTAATGGGCAAATGGGCTGTTACCAAGTTTTAGCTATTACACTATGCCACTATAAACATAGGTGCGCCTATATCACTGTGATATGATTCTTTTAATTCTTTTGGAAAGATACCCAGCAAAGGGATGGCTGGGTCAAATGGAACCTCTAGTCCCAGTTCTTTGAGGTATCTCCGTATTGATTTCCACAGTGGTTGCACTGGTCTGCACTCCACCAACAATGGAGAAGGGTTCCTTTCTCCCCACAACCTGGCCAACATTTGTTGTTGTCTGATTTCTTGATATCAGCCATTCTTTGTGGGGTGAGGTGGAATCTCAGTGTTGTTTTCATCTGCATCTCTCAAATGACCAGTGGTGTGGAACATTTTTTCATGTATTTACTTGCTGGTTTTTCTTCTTTATAGGAAGAATCAACATAGTGAAAATGGCCATACTACCAAAACTGCTATACAGATTCAATGCAATGCCAGTTGAAATCCCAACACTATATTTCACAGAACTAGAAAAAAGAATCCAAAAGTTCATTTGGAACCAGAAGAGACCTAGAATAGCAAAAGCCATCCTAGGCAACAGAGTCATGGCAGCGGGTATAACAGTTCCCAATTTGAAACTATACTACAAAGCCACTGTGATAAAAACAGCATGGTGCTGGCAAAGAAACAGATCTGAGGATCAATGGAACAAATTGGAAGAAACAAAAACCAAATCCAGATGTGCTCAGCTACATAATCTTTGACAAAGGAGCTGACCGTTAACCAATAAACTTAAAGAAAAAAGATCAATAATTCTATCCCGAAGGTCCCCCCTCCATCTCTCTGAAATAAATTATCTACTAAATGCCCTATATCAAAATATCATCACATCAAAAGTTAGAGCTTACAAGTATGCTTTCTGAGAAGGACATAATTCAGTCATTGGCATGTATATCAGCCAGTTTTCCCCATCACTGGAACAAAATTCCAGACACCCAAACGTTAAAGGCAAAGAGACTTAATTTGGCTCATGTTTTTGTAGATTCAATTCATGGTTGTCTAGTTCCCAGGCAGAATCAGCGTGGTGGAAGGGCTTCTTAGTACAGAGAGGCTGCTCAACTCATGGCAACCAGGAAGCATGTGTAGAGAGGAGTAGCTGTGGGCAGGTATACACTCATCCAAATCATACTCCCTGTGACTCTACTCCAACTAGGCCCCAGCTATTTTTATATTGTATGTCTTCAAAATTTAAAAATTAGTACATGCGTGCATTACGTAATGATTACCTTTATTGTGAGGAGTATATCTCTATCTATATTGCTTGGGCAGCATATCTACACAAACACACACACACACATATATGTGTGTATATATATGTGTGTATACATATTTGTTCTTATGTGTGTCTGACTTACTTCACTTAACATAAGGGTTTCAAGTTGTATCCATTTACCTATGAATGCCTGAAGTTTATCTTTTTTTTCAAATAAGTTTATTGGTACTTTTTAGGTATATAGTACAGTTACATTCATCATTGGGATATTGCACCTTTACATGATGTATCTTGCTTCTTATTTTTCCCCATTTTCCTTCCCTCCCTTTACCCCCTCTACCCCTCCCTATTTACAAAGATTTTGTTTGCATTTTTTTCCTTTTCTCATTTTTTTTCTTGTCCCTTATTTCCTTTCCCCTACCCTTCGCCTTCCCCTACTCCTTTAGGAGTTTATTTTCTTTATGGCAAATTATTATTCCACCGTGTGTAAAAAACACGCTTTCTTCATCCATTCATCAGCTGATGGGCATATAACGGGTTCCAAGATCTCAAACTGTGCTATTTCAAATTGTGCTGCTATAAAATGGTAATGTGAGTATCCCTGTAATATAATGACTTTAACTCTTTTGAGAGGATACCTAGAAGAGGAAGAACTGGGTCAAATGGAATTTCTAGTTTTAGTTTTCTGAGGAATCTGCACACTGATTTTCCTGGTGCTTGTACTAGTTTATATTCTCACAAGGTAGAAGAATTCTCTTTTTCCCTGCAACCTCTCCAGTACTTATTATCTGATTTCTTAATTGATAGTCATTCTTTCTGAAATAAAATTGTATTTCAGTGTTGTTTTCACTTGTGTTTCTCTAATGGCCAGCAATGTTGAATATTTTTTTATGTATTTATTGCCCATTCATACTTGCTCCAGGCCTCATCTGCTAATAGCATCTTCACCCATGAACTCTTCAGTGGATAAATCTACAGAAGTTCCCATGATCCAGTCACCTGCCAACAGCTCCACCTCTGATGGCATGAGCTTGGGGGAACATTTTAAATCTAAATCATGCCATTTTCATTTTAAAGCTACCTATCAAAAACTTTTAGTCCAATAGTCAGGGTACAAGGGGATTACGTACCTGAAAAGAAGAAGCCAAAAGTTTTTATTTTTCCTTGAGTTCATCACACTACTCAGAATTCTTGACACTGTTACTGTCAGTTATTCCCTTTGGGTTCTGTTGGATTAAATAATGCAACTTCCTGAACAATGCCATTTCTTTTTTCAAACTTCAGTCCTTCCATCAAAGATGAATGTACCCAAAGTAGTGAAAGCCTCAGATAAAGTTATGCTGCCATTCAGGGTATAATTTTTGGCTCATTAATACTTGAAACTAAGCAATCCTATATTAGGTATTCCTATTACCATAGCAGCCATTTTAGAATTAGATAATCACCAGTGTACATGTAATAAACAAATGAAGCTTATTCCATTCAAACACTATTTCTCTTTCAAAATGAGATAGTATTAGGGCTAGGGATTTGGCTCAGTTAGTGGTTCCGGTGCCTGCCATGCAAGCACAAGGACCCGAGTTTGATCCCCGGTACCCCCCCCCACAAAAAATCAAACACAAAATGAGATAGCATTATTGTGCCAGATGAATTATCATCCACTTTTCCAGACCTACACCAACTTTATTCCCTTCCTGGGCAGCATTACCAAGCAGTCTGTTCATCTAGAACCCCTTGTTTGCAGCCTGGGGTGGTTAGCTCAATGGCATCAACCTGCCTGGCAAGCTCAAGATCCTGAGTTTGATGCCCAGTACCAGACACACACACACGCACACACACACACACACACACACACACAACCCCAAATAGAACCCCTTGTTCTTACTGCCATTAAGAATAGCTTCATTATTTGAGATTCTAAAGAATGTGATTGCCACTTCACTCAGAGTTTACAAGGATACCAACAAATCCTCCTTAGTGTTTCTGCAGCTGGACAATGCATGAAGCTAATGAATTTATTCATAACATATTTCATACAATAACTGTAGCAGATCACTGGGAAAAATTTCAAATATTTTCACATTTCCTTTCTGCAAAATTGTTCCTGTTTTTTAAAGGTATCCAAACTTGATTCTGTTTCTTCTCTATAAATGCCCATATCATGGTGCAGGTAATAGCTGAGCTGACCCTCTTGGTGCATGTACTTCTATTCACAAAGATACCTTTCTTTAGGGTTTTCTGTATGTTGTGTAACTTCCTTGAGGTCTTTCATTTTATGCACATCTCATCCTGGGATGTCAAAGGGATGCAAGGAATGGATGCATTTAGTGATCAATTACCATTGATAGCTAGAGTAAAATTGAGAGCTTTGTCCACTTTTCAGCTTTCTTGTTCTGATCAAAAGGTAGACATGTTATGCACAAGTGTCTCTCCTTACTTTCCTCTCTATAGATGCACAATTTATGTAAGAGTCACCTTGCTCCAGTTCGATGCTTTGTGGAATCTTTACTTAGATAGATATAGGCAATGGTTATCCTTACTACTGTATCTAGAATTAATGCAATGGATTTTCTAATCCAAGTAAAAAACAAGTTTCATGGGGGTAAAAATAAATACTATGCTACCTATAGAAAACTATTGTTAATGTGCATTCCAGATTATCATGTTCAGTGTATTTAATTATTCAGTCCCAAAATCTATTAGAAAAATAGACATAAATGGACCCAAGTGATTGAAGAAAATGTTCTCCTTCCACAGCATTCTCTTTGGTATTGATGGACTTTTTGGTTGAGGGGTGTGGTAGCTGTGGAGAGGGAGGGGTGATCATTTTGATGCTGTGTTCTGAGTGCTTCTAGTACAAGACTATAGGTACTCTGATTGCTAATGATAGCTAAGGCTTTTGTTTTGTTGGTTTTTTGAGACAGGGTCTCACTATGTAGTGGAGACTGACCTGGAACTCACTATGTAGCTCAGGCTGGTCTCGAACTCACAGTGATCCTCCTGCCTCAGCCTCCCGAGTGCTGGGATCACAGGCGTGCGCCACCATGCCTGGCAGCTAAGGCCTTTATACACAGGTCCTTCTATAGAACTAATATTTCCTGTTGAAAAATAATATAGCATTGATTGTAGAACTTGGGTAAACATGACTATACACTGTACAAAGATAAAACATGTTTTTTGCTCTTGATTGATGCAGGTGGTATTTATTTATATTGCATTTTCTATACCTATAGCTCTGAACCACCTACTGTTTCTCAAAATAAGGTCTGTCAACCACCTACGTCAGATGTACCTATGCAGCTTATTAAAATTGCAGATTTCATGGAACTGCCACAGGACATATAATATAGACTCTCCAAGATTTGTATACATAACGAGCACCTAAGATAACTTATAGGCCCATTACTATTGGAGAATTATTGCATTCTTGAAGGGATGTGGTAAAAACTAACAATAAAAATTTCATTCTAAAATTTTTAAATTACATATTCTCTTATTTTCAGAGACAGGGATTAGGTTATTTTTTGAGCTGAGGTTCTAAAAGAATAATTGTATAACCAGCAAATAAAAGGTAATTTCTTTCAGTCTCTCACACTTTTAACTAAGGCTATGCTGCCAACATAAACATGCAGACAATCAATTGGCAGTCTTGTTAAATTCAGACTCTGATTCAATGCTATGGATGGGCCCTTGATAGAATATCTACAATCTCTCAGATGATGTAGATGCTGCCGCTCTGTGGATTACCCTTTGAGTAACAAGATTCTATGGCATCGAAAGTGACTTTTGGCTTTTGGTTTGTCTAAATTTGCAAGAGCTCATCAATAGGTAATGTACAGTAATATTTTGTCTGGAAAAACTACTGCATCAAGATCTTGTATTCTGAGCATCTTACAAGTCTCTAGCTTTTATCTTTCTCTGACATACATTACCCAGTGGGATTACCTGTGCCTTGAATACCCTGAGTGATTAAGAATTATAAGATGGATGTGGGAATTTAGAGTCAAGAAATGAAAACATACAGGGATTTAAAACTTTTGTGATTATGTAGGGAAATTACAGAGTGTGATTGGGCTCTCACGGAAGGGAGTATGGGTAGACAGCCCAGAAAAAGTATCATATCCATTCAGGTCTAATGGATGCACGGAGTCTGTGAGGTTAGTAGATTATGAGCTAGTCGATGGGAGAAGAGTGGAGAGTAGAATGTTCCAGACATAGGAAACAGATCATATAAAAGTAATAAAGTTTTTATAAATATAAATGTGGAACAATGATAGTCTTCACAGAAAACGTATGCATATGCCAAGTAAAGGTAGTATGAAATTTCATGCTTTTTGTCAGTAGTATGCATTTCTTTCTTCTTCGGGAGAATGGTGTAGTTGGAAGGAGATTAGAAAGATATATGCCCCACATCATACTAAGTATAGATCTCATCCATGATACATGCAGGGGTGAAAAGGGAACCTTTAGTACTTTGCTGAGAAATTGCTGTCCTGCTTTTTTTGATTGTGAAGAAGAAAAAAGACATTGGTGAGTGTCGAGCAGCAGGTGGTGACCTCTGTTTCTTTAAAAGACAATATATGAAACACTTAAAATTTATTTCCCAATAAACTTGACTTTCTAAGTTAGACCACAAAAAGTACCACACAATAAAAGCATAAGGAACAAAGATACTTCCAATTGCCATTAAATATTATCCAAGTAGAGTGATTCACTGAGGCTCAGGTGCAGGTTTCCTGTCAATATAATTTATAAGGGTTCAGCTTCGAAAACTATACTTCCATTTGACAGCAATTTACTTTTTTCTCTTGTTTTCTTTTAAGTTGACTGCAATTTTCAATCACCGTTATCAATTCATCACCTGGATGAAGGTGACCTAGCAGTCCTTCTTTAGCTAATTCCGAGATGCCCTTACATTTTCTTTCACAAGCAAAGTTAACAATGATAACAAGAAAAATAAATAAATAAATTCAAAGATGAGGTTTTATCAAATGTAATCTCTGAAGGCTGCATTTTTATTAAACATTAATTAAATATTTTGAAGAGAGAAGTGTGGTTATCCAGAATTATCCTCTTTTCCACTGCATAGCTAATTCCAGTCTTAATTACTGAGTGTTTTATGAGTTTTATAAATAAATCTACCATGAATTTGTCAGACAAGAATATTATTTTAGCATTTTTGAAACATTTTTATTTTAAAAAGAAATTTAAATTTCATCAAATGAATTAAAAGTAATAATGTCAAGTTTGCCCGGTAAGTGTTGAAATAAAAAATGTACAGCTAAATAATGCTAATTCTAGAAATGAGATCACTTTAATTAACATTTCCTAATATATGAGAATGTTAGTGTTTAAAGAAGAAATACTTCTCAATACAAATAAATTGGGAGAACTTTTAGTTAAACAGATCTGCACTAATCCTTTTCATAATACTTCTCAGAGCTTTTAGTATGCTGAAATGTATGGTCAGTCACAAAGAATGAGAAAAGTTAGCAATAGTTCCTAAATATATAGACTGTTTCTATCCAGTGTATAGTCCATATCTAGGACTTTAACATATTTGGGGGCATGAGTACATATTTGAAATTTCAATTTGCTTATAAACTTCAGAAATAGTGTAAATATTGTTTAATCAAATCTTAAAAGTTGCTCCATAGAAGCTGAACATAATGGTATAAATCAGTAATCCCAGCACTTAGGAGGTGGAGGCAGGAGAATAGCATGAGTTTGAGGCCAGATGGGGTTACATATAGTGACTTCAAGGCCAGCTTGAAGTACATAGTGAGACCCTGTCTCAAAATTAAAAATTGTTGTGTACAAAATATTTTCAAGACTTTGAAAACATTCACCAATGTGGTTGTGCAATCAATAACTTTCAGCCTTGGCAGAGTAATATGTCTATAACATCTGTACTGGACATATACTTCAATTTGTAGACAAAATTGAAACTGTGTATAGGCAAACCATGAAAGCATGGAGTAAGAAGGTTTATTTGCTTGTTGTCTTCTTCCTATGTATTCTAATTTAAAAGAGAAAAACTGAATAGGAGTGGTTAGAATGTAGCTGTCAGAAATTGGATAAAATTGAATATTTTTGCAGCATTCATAATTACTTTCACAAGGCTGAACAAGAAATGCAGGTCTCAACAAATCATGATGGTTAGAAATGATTCTTAAGAGTCTGAATAGGCTTTGTAATCAGCAAATTGAAAAATCTCCATACAGCCCCAGCAATACCATTCTTCAAAATGTCCTTGGGCACTATTACATACTATTAAGGCAATTGTACTTCTTTTTGTGTGGGGTACAAAATGTGACATTTTTATATGATAACTCTCAGCAGGCTTTTTAGTACTCTGATAGACAACCTAGTTTACAGAACTATTTTACTTGTTTTAAGAGGTTTCTAATTATGTAATCATAGGTGATTTGGAAATAGCTTTGAAGAAGGACTCTAAGAGCTGTTGAGTTAATAACATGCATTACCACCATTCCATGATTTTTTTATACTTCCCAAATGTTCATTCTCTAAATGAGCTATTCTCCTACCTACTTCTTTTTCCTCCTTCTACTTACATGTAAGTATATGTACATAATACAGACTGGAATAGAATGAGTACTCTAATTTTGTATACTATGAGAAATGGCATCTCTTCATATATTACAGCCTTGGAAGGAGTTTTCAAAAACTGTTAATGGATCTAAATTTTCTGAGGCCTGTCAAATGGGCCCTGCCTATGCATGCAGTTTACAGTTTTCTCTCTTCTATTTATTCTCAGGTTCAGCATCTTCTATTGCACCCCCTATAAGACTGGTAACATTAATAAATTTGGGGGGAGCATCAACATAGGAAAAAACTCTAGAGCTCTCATATACATACATTTGGTAGGAATGTAAACATATATATTTTTGAGGGGGGTTTAGAGTATATAAATATCAGACATCTTCTATTCATCTTTCTGTAAAAGATATATACACTCTGACCCAGCAATTCCGCTTTTAAAGAATCTATTTTTACATAACTCTCACAGGTCCATAAATATATATGTACATGGAATTCATTGTAGTATTGTTTCATTAAAGTAAAATTTTGAAAATTGCTTAGTTGTCCATCCATTAAGAGAAATACAAAAAACAGAGGCAGATCTACATACACTGGCTTAGAAAGATATTTTAAAATATTGTTTAGAAAAAGTAAGTTACAGAACAACAAATACATCATGATTCCATTTTTATTTTTTTTTCAGCTTTAATTGAGTTTATTGGTACATTTTAGGGATACAGTACAGTTACATTCATTGTTGGGATCTTGTACCTCTACATGACAAGTCTTGGTTCTCATTTTTTCCCCTTACCCCTGCCCTCCCTTCACCCTCTCTCCATTTTTATTTTTAAAATATAGGAAGATGAGTATCAATCAGTTATCATTGATCACTTGTTGATAGGGGAATGTGTTGGGATAGGGTAGTAGTGAAGAATGCTTTGCAGTTTTATGCATTGTTTGGTTTAATTTTCTTTTTTACAATAAGTATACAATCATGTGTTACATGGTTAATATCTTTAAAGTAAAATGTTCCTGCATTATCTTTTAAAACATTAGTTTCAAAAACCGTATCCATATCTATATGGGGAAAAAGAATTGTGAATCAATTACTATTTAGTTCTCAATATATATTTTAAACTATTGTTATTGGATACTAATTCGTATTTCTTTTAGTTTTTGCACTAGTGAAGCATCTAATATTTCTTTGAGAACTATAACACATAGATCCTTGGATGGTCCCCACATTTGTGCCATTATACAAATCCCTCCCCTTGAATGCAAGTGTAATCTGTGACTATGCTAGCTAATATCATATGGCAAAGGTGATACAATATCATTCCAATAATTTATACAGATGACTCATTCTAGTAGAATTTAGTAGTCTCTCTCTCTCTCTCTCTCTCTCTCTCTCTCTCTCTCTCTCTCTCTCATCTCTCAACTGCCATGTTGGGAGTAGACAACAAGGCCTGGAAAACTGCCTTTAGCAACTGTGACTTGTGGCTGATAGCCAGCAAGAAAATGGGAGCTTCATTGCTCCAATCAAAGGAACTCTTTCAACAAGGACTCAAAATAGGATCATCAGAAGAGACCTCAGTACCAACTGATATCATGAGGTTAGCATGGTGATAACCAGAGTAGAGAAAACAGCTGAATGTTTCCAGATTCCTGACTAATAGCTTCTGGGAGATAATGAATGTTTGTTTTTATTTAAGTCCTTAGGTTTGAGATAACTTTTACACAAAAATAAAAATCAAATATAATTATGTTGTTCTAACAATCTGTCTGATGTCATACTAAGTGGTGGAAGACAAGAAAGTTCTGAATTAGTTATTTCATTTTCTGACTTTCAAGCCACACGACTACAAGATGAATACACGTGAATGATCACTTATCTCACACAATACTCCTGTGAAGTGTCATATGTGAAGATGCTATGATTGTAGGAGGTTACAAAATTTGATCCAAAATTTGATTCGAAGCTAATAGGTAGCTATATCAGGATTGATACTCAGAGTCTATGTTTAACAGGACATAAAAAATTGAAAAATAATCTATAATTTAAAAACTTCCCTTCCCTTTTACAATATAATTTAAAAAGCAATGATGAAAAGAAGTTGGCACTCTGGCCATCTACCGAAAGGTAGTCGTTCTTTTATATCCTCTTTTATCTGAAATATGTTATAATTTCCAGAACTCATTTTAAGTGATTTAAAATAAAAATCAGCTATTATAGTAGGGATTGGCTAGAATGTGATTCATTATTACACAGTTTTATATATTCCTCCATTTACATAATTTATTATTTAAATATTCTCTAATATAGTACAGCTAATAACCCATGTCAGAGGTAGTTCTGTTCTTTAATATCAGAAAATCAGTGACTTTTTAAGTTCACATTGGCTTTTTTTCAAAGGAGGTAAACTACCAAACTAAAAAGCCAGAAACATAGAGCTGCATACTAGAATACACCATAATCAGTGTAATCATCAATAGGCAAGTTGAGATAAACATCACACTGACAGGATATGTAGTTGAACAAGGCCAGAGGAAGAATGACTCAATTTTATTTTTCCCATGGGCAAAGGCAGAAACAGTGTCATCATGAACAAATCAAAGTCCCACCACAATGCATTTGTACAATGTGCAGTGCCAGAAAGCAAAGGGCAAACCACTAATCTCAACAGATAATAATTAGAAAAAAAAAGTACAGAAAAAAGCAAAAATAGTAGGACAAAAGGACATTAGAAAATATTGCTATCAACTATGTTGATGCTTCTAGAATGTGCATTTTTACTGATTTTTATAGGCTGTGATCTTTCTTACCACAGGCGTTTAGAATCGGCATTCCAACACTAAGAGAGCCAAGTTTAATTAACTTGAGCCTCTCAGTGTAGAGACAACCAGAAACCAAGTAGTATTTTCAATGCTATAGATGCAATTTGCAGTTCAAACTGCAGAATTGCATGCACTACTTTCATTGCCTCTTTACCATATCAGTTAAAAATATTTTGCTACAACAAAATAATCTCTGTAATCCACTGTTTCTCATTTTTTGACCACCTCTCTTCTCTCTATTTCCCCATCAGAAACAGTACAGTGAATAATTTGGCCCCTGAGATAAAAAAGAGCCTGAGATTAAAAAAATATATAGTAGATGCTAAAAGGACTATTTTGAGCAGTAAAAAATATTGTAAGATATGGGGATTTAGCTCAGTGGTGCTGCCGCCTGCCTTGCAAGTGCAAGGTCCCAAATTTGATCCCCAGTATTAAAAAACAATCAAAAGTATATAATTTGAAGAATATTGTAAGATAAATTGAAAGGCTCTCTGAAGAACTTCAGAAAATTTTCAGTTTATATATGGTCATTTTAGGGTCAGGATGGGTGAGCACAATGAGTGATCAAAATATGTCTTCTAAGTAAGGTGCATGTATGTGCATGGTCACATATATATATATACACAACACGATGATAAGTTTGTGACATTCAGCCAACCCACAATTAAATTCAAATCTCCTTGCATCAATCTACATCCCGCTACTCTTCTAGTTGTGCTTTATCTTTCCATTTTGGCTATCCTATCTTTTTTATATTGACTCAGAGCTTAATTATCAAAAGAAATAGTGGGTTCTTGATTTATCCGCAACCCATTCATCTTTTCAAATCTGCTTTTCCTGTGCAGTCTTTCTTGACCACGCATGCCCAGAAGAAATCCAGATTGTTTCCATTTCTCTATCCTTAGTCCACATCTTACACTAGTTAGTCTTTTAAATACGTTTTCTGTCTCCTCAGCTAGGCTATATTTACTTGAGAACTGGGAGTTCACAGTCCATTGATAAAGACAAACATTTAAACCAATTTCAACACAAGGTAAGTATGTATGATAAAGAAGTCTCTAAAATCAAAGAGCAAGGTGACTTATTCTGTGAGTCCTGGAAGGTCTGTAGATGAACTGTTATTGACTTGCTTATTGAAGAGTGTTTAGATTTCCAGATAGCATGAAGAAACTGACATTTTAGTTAAAAGAAGCTGTACGTATAGATTTGAGAAAGTAAATGATGTTCTTTGAGGAAAATTGAGTAAGTAAACGTTTCTGTAGAATTTAAGAAGCTAGAATTAGTTTGAGGTTAGAGGTTGCAATGTGTAAAAGCTTATCTTACAGCGTAATGGATAGTCAATGAAAGTTTCAATAAGAGAGAAACATGAATATTTGTGTTGATGAATGTATTTCTGGTGATAGTGAGAAAGCTTCATTGGATGCAGACAGGCATGAATGCAGAAAAGCAATTGTGTGACCAATTGTAACATCATGTGAAAAGTTATGAAGACTAAATATAAGGCAGGAAGATGGAGAAAAAGTATACATTAGAAATGGAATTAGGAAGTAGATTTGTTAGATCATGGAGCAAAAGGGAAGGGAAGAGAGAAAAAAGAGTCTCTGATACATATTTTAAGAACGTGTATGCCTTTGATGACAGAATATGTGCAGAAACCATCAATTATTGAGAAGAATGAAAGATAATGAATTGGCGTTGGTTGTTTTATGTTTAAAAAATGGGTTCACCATCCAGTAGATATGCTCAACAGGAAGTCAGGAATACATAGCTATGGAGGAAAGAGGCAACTAGAGCTGTGGACTAGTAAGTGACTGGAAATGTTTAAAAACAGGATATGGATAAATAACATTTTATTCAGAATAAGTGCATAAAGGTCCAAGGACAGTTCTATGAGAACACTGATCTCTTTAGCAACCAAGCAACAAGACATTAGTAAAGGAGCCAAAATATATTAGAGAACTTTGAAAACTTCACCTTTCCCAAGGAAGTAATTAGGCAATAGTACTAACTTCTACTGAAAGTAAGATGAGAAATACACTGATGATTGGATTTAATCAATATGCCCATGATGATTTTTACAACTATAATACAGTAATAGAAAATATAAATCAAATTATAGTTAATTTATTCATTTTGTTAAATAAATACTTATTTTGCTTTTATTACATGTCCAACATTGCTCCATTTGGTCAGGATTCATACACATATCTCTGTGGTATTGATTTTTATTCTATTGGAGAAGTCAAATACTTACTAAAAAAGAGAGGTTAGAAGATGTTAAATAGTGACAAGGACTAAAAAAATATAAGAACAGGAAAGAGGCTATCATTATTTTAGATAGTGAGGTCATGGAAAGGCTCACAGAGTAGACCATATTTTAGTAAACACCTAAAAAAAAAGAAATATATAATGACGAGGGACTCAGTGTTAACAGAGAAAGTATTATCAAGGCAAAGGAGAGACTAATGTAAGCTTCAGTAAAGGAAAGGATGGTATGGGACCCAACCATAGTTGACATAAAAAAGTGAAAGGACAACCTGTGCTATAACTAAACACAGATACAAGTCTGTTGCAGGTGGAGCAACAAGAAGTTGAAGAAACTACATGATGAATGGGCTCACTTTTCTGTACGAGGTAGGAAGCAGCAATCTCTCCTGTCAGTGGAGGAGTGGGTGGAGTAAGTAGTTTAAAGAGAATGACATTAACAGTTGGAAGAATGGGAATCTCGAAAGGGAACTGATTTGAGTACAAAAATTCAAAGACAAGTAGACAATCTTAAGATTTTAGGTAAAGTCAGATATTGTGAATTTGCAGGGGCATCAATCAATCATGTATGGGATTTGCTTTGTCTATGATCAGTGTAATAAGACAAAAAGGAAGAAAATTGATCCATGGTTGGGGATTGACAAGATGGTGCAACACAAAGGTGTCAACAAGATTATAGTTGAAATAGAACTAATAAGAAAAGAAGGATGAAAAGGTCTGAAGGGTAGATGGCAGCTAGGAAAATATTAGGACTCCAACGAGACTAGAAATGATTTAATGAAAGCAAAAGTGTGGGAAGAGTGGAGGTGGGTTTAGGAAGTGAAGTGAAAGCAGTGGGAATTGGCCTGAAAAGGGTCAAACAACCACAAAGTTAAGGTTTCAGGTTATCTATATGCATAAAATAGAGGTAAATGATTTTAGATAGACTTTTCTTATCAGAAAAGGAGATTTATCTTCTAAACCACAACAAGAATAAATCTAGTACATGTAGTATCATTTTGATGGTTCAAAAACATTAAAATATCAGTTATAAAAAGCCTACTGCAACAGAACAACAAAAATGTATTTTGTGAATACTATTTAGAGAAAGAATCTCAGAATCTAAACACATACTTCAACCAAACACATACTCTACACTGCTGTTAGGCACAAGAGTGGAAAACATATTTAGGTTTAAACCATGACTTTCAAAATAGTGAAATGCATTAACTCTGGGCAAGTAGGATGAATTTATTCAATAAAAGATAAAACAAGCATAGCTTTTCTGCTTTAAGGTCTGCCTGATAGGATAATACAGAAATGTAAAATTGAACTGGTTTAGAAATGGTCCTTTCTGCAAATGAACATATAGAAATATTTTATATTTGAGAACTAACATATTACTCAATATCCCTAAAGAAAAATAATTAGATCAATTCCAGTTCATAGTTTTCTACCTGTGTAATTTCTGTTATTTTTATTTTGAGATGGTCTGGCTTCATTAAAGTTATTTACATTCTAAGATAAGCACAAGCTTATTTTATACTTCACAGGTCTATGAGACATTCATATATTTTGCATTTCACAAATGGGATCAAACCATTTTTACAAATAGGGAGGGGACCAAGAAACGGGGGAGGGAAGTAAAAAGAAACAAGATGTACCATGTACATTTATCAAGTCCCCACTATGAGTGTAGTCATTACTTATCAAAAATATGTTCTATTCAAAATGAAAATATTAAAAATCATTTCTTCCTTGAGCCTTTCATTGGGTAAGGTTATACATCTTGACTTTGCAATCTAGAATTAAGTTCTCTGAAAGTACAAGGTAACAGATGAAGATGAAAAAGGGGATTTGAAGTTTCTTCACATTGTATTTCTTGTCCATTTTATGTTTTTAATTCTTTTGGAAATGGCAGCCACAGGTACAAGAGGGAGGGAAAGGAAGACTGTGGAAGAGGGAAAATAAAGACAAGAGGAAAGGAAGACTTGTGTATAGGAGGTAGGGAGTTACTCTGGGGGAGTTTTTCCACCTTTTATATATTTTCAAAGAAGGGAAGGGAGGAAGAAAGGAATAAGTTTGGCAATTAAGTCATAGGAAGAGAATGAGAGTGTTTTTCTATTTAGGAACTGTGTATAGGTGTGGGGTGGTGGGAGTTGTATTTTTTTTTAAATGAGCGATCATTATTTTTGATAATATCATATTGTATCCTATAGACAAAGCAACTTCAATTTTGCCTGCCAATTTTATTCTACAATGCAAGCTGTTAAAGACAAATTTAGCAAATCAGGTCATAAAAGAAATGAGTCAGAACAGTCAGGTTATTTTGCTACTTTCCATAAGGTACATTTTGCTTATGCCTCCTCATATTTATACCTTCAGAGACACCTTAGGATCTGAGGCATCCTTTGAAGCACAAGGCAAAAGACTCACAAGAGTACCTCTGCTTCTGTAATTTTAAAGGATGTCTTAGAATTACTTCATTAAAATGTAAATATTAGACTCCCCGTACAAAACAAATATTATGGATCACAACAGGGGAGCTGATTCCCCAAAAGATGGTGATAATATACACAACATAATTCTCTAGTTGTTCTTAAGGTAATGAACTGTACCAATAATTACTCTTTAGCTTCAGAAGTTCAAAAGTTTAAGAACAGTAATGCCAACATAGGGCCTTTCTATTTTCTATTACCCACCAATATTTGAAGAGTGCCACCCAACAAAATATTATTCTTTCGCATCACCGCAAAAAGGTTGGGAAGATGGTGTTTTGAAATTTCAAGTAATAATTCAGTAGTACATTATGAGCTCAACATATGGGGTCATGTAAGGCATGTTTAAAATAACAGAATAGAATAGAAGTTAGTATAATGTAGGATACAATAGAATAGAAGAAAAGAATAGAATAGGACAGGTTAGGATAGACTAGACTAGACTGGAGCAGAGAAGAGGATGTCACAATGAATTGCATACAGTAAGCAAAAGCATTGCATTTGTTAAATTTTTCTTTAGTACATACATTCATATAGTGTGTGTCCTGTATAACAATAGCCCCTCCATATCAGTCCCAGGGAACCTTTTTTCATAGTGAACTCCTCTCACTTTTGAAAGCTTTCTGATTTTTCTTCCTGTCGGAAACTCCTCTGTGTTTTTTGGGTGTACATTTGGGATAAATCCACCTGATTAGGTTAAATTAGGTTAAATCCACATCTCTTAATGTAAAGTCAACTGATTAGTAATCTTAATTACATCTGTAAAATCACACTTGCCATATAACCTAACATAATCCCAAAAGAGATAACGGAAAGGGAAGATCATAGGGGCACCATAGAATTCTAACAAACATTTGTATATTCTGTAATTCATCCATTTGATTTTCTCATATTGCTTTATTATAACTTTGATGAGAATCAGTTAATCTCCTTTGAGCTCCATGATTTATATAGTATATCATTTCATGACAACATGTTTTATTCCATGTTTTTCTGCTTGGGAACATTTCTCTGATGAGTGCTACTGGCATTTGTTTCTTCCCATATCCCTGTTTTCCTCAGAGTTTCTTTATAAAGATTCTGTTGCTTTTCCTTTTGAATGACTACTCAACTTTTTAAAAAATTGTATTGGTGCAGCCAAGGTGCACAATATAACCACCCCTCCCTATCTACATAGACTTTGTTTCCATTTTTTCACTTTCAATTATGAATTCCATTCCCTTCTTTCCTTTCCCCTACCCTTCCCACATCCCCTTCCCCTTTGCCCCTTTTCATCCTATACTACTCATTTTTGAATTAGGTTGGTTCTTTCTGTACCACCTATTAGAAGTAGAGCCATGCAGAAGACCAGTCAGTCATCGCCTTTCCTCATTAACACGAATCATCTGTGCTTCAGAGTAAAGCTCCTTTTGACATGAGGTGTGCGTGTGTGGGGGAGAGCTGTTTTAGTTTTATTTACCTCAATTCGATAAATATTGGAAACTGTAGGATTACTCCAAATTCAGTCTCTTTCCTCTACCATTCTTCAAAATCACTCCTACAAAAGCAATGGGTATGTGTGTTTCATTGTTCAGTCCAGAATTCCCTTTGGCCTAGGCTAGCTTCTACCAACAGTTTATAGGTCCTGTTTCTATTTTTTTAAATAAATGATTGTTGGTTTAATTCCCCAGTCTGAGTCAATGATTTTGGAGTAGTACGTTCTGCTTTGTCTGAAGAGTAGTCATCTCTAGGTATGTTCCCACATTCCTCAATCATTATTGCATTCGGCAGCCTTTATTCTGCTGTGGTTCATACTTAGATACTGTTTATCATTCTCTTTATTGTATTTGAGTGATTTCAGAGAACAGATGAATGACAGAAGTATGGCAGAGAAAAATCTGTCATACTAAATCTGAAAGACACCTCTAGACTTTCCTTATGCTGTAAATGATTTTTCTTTTTCTGTGCTCCTATGACAAATTCATATGTATCATTAATGTTTTCTTGCCAGTACTCAGGATTGAACCTAGGGGCTTCACATGTACCAGGGAAGAGTTCTACCATGAAAGTACACCTCAGCCATTTTAATCTTTTATTTCAATAAAGGACCTGCATATGTTGTTCAGGCTGTCCTCAAACATGCCATCCTCCCGCCTTAGTTTCCTGAGTAGCTGGGATTACAGGCATGTACGGCTATTCTCAACACTACTTATCCATTAAAACTTAGCTCTACTGCCACATATGATATAAAGTTTTATGTGACCTCCCGAAGATTATTTAAATACTGCCATCTCTGTGTTTTTATTGTATTCTGAAAACGATCATAGTGTAGAACATATTACATTAAATTGTAATTGTTCATGTATTTGTCATTTTACTTGTCTGATTTTGAGTCCAGAGATTGTGATTTCATGGTCTTTAATCTACAACATTGGCTAACAAATATTAGGTGGTCAATAATCGTTTGTTGAACTAGTGAATAAATTCCAATCTATATGCTGCAATGCCTTTAAAAGTTGTTTTTCTAAAGCTCAGGTCTTATCACATTGACAAATAAGTTGGTGGCTCCACTTCTGCAGGAGAAAAATCTTCAGTCTTTAATGAGGTACATGTTTATTTTACAAACTGGTTCCAAACTATCTTGAAGAAGCCTCTGTTCCCTATTTCTAATATTTTGCTATCATTTGGCCACAGTCAATTTCTTCCAGTTTCCAGAATATGCTATGCCCTTTAACATTTCTGTGTCCATGTGCACTCTGTTTACTATGATTCAACTGTCCTTCTTTTTGTATCTGGTAAGTTTGTCTTCATACCTTTGTCTTCACCTTCTACATGAAATCTTTCTGTATTTCCCTACTTTATTTTGTTCTCTATTCTTCTACGGTATGTATTTTGCATATGCCTCTTTATAAAATGTATTATACTGCAACCATAATTATGTATTTATATGTCTACTCTCTAACTTTTCTCACTGATTATGAACTTCTCATTCAGGAGAAATGTCTAAGTATTCATTATTTCTGGGTGCCCAGTCCCTCTGCAAATGGCAACTGCCCAACAGGTATTTGTTGAAATACTTCAGTGTTGAAGAAAATTCTAATAAATGGTGACAAATGTTTTCACTTTAAAATTTAAAAAGCACTTTTTCTACTTTATATCTTACAGATCTTTCAATTGACTTCGCTCCAGAATCAATTCTGGATATAAATAATGACTTGTAGAAAACATTTGATGAGCTTGCTCTCGTAGAACCCTTCCACTACGTGGCACTTGCCCTCTGACTTGCATTTGAGCTTCTCCATGTGTGCTTTATTTCAGTAATCTTAACTAATGAGTTGGATCGACTACGTAGTGATCCAAACAAACCCATAGTGACTTGCTATCTTGACAACTTGGAAAAATTATTGATCATACTCTGGTCAGTTGGCCAAGGTGTACAGAGATGGGCTAATGATGCCATCCGAATTATTTTTATCAGCAATATTGAGTATAAAATCAAGCTGCTATGTAGAAGACTTGTGGCCACATTTGTTTTTAACTGTTTAACTCTCCCCCATCTCTCCTTTTTCCTGTAACATCACCTTACAGAAGAAATGCACAAAAATTTTAATAGCATAAAAGTCCTCACAAATGGTAATGATGTTTCTCACACTAGCTAAAAGAAAATAAATTCATTTAACATGTTAGTTAATTATTTTTAAGTTAAGTTTTAAATTATAACATTTTAGTCAATGGACATTTTAGTTAATTATTTTGAAGGCATTAAATGATTTTTCTCATTTTAACTCACAGACATGCAACATGCTACTAATTTACACAGAAAAATTGTGTCAGCATGACGTGGTCTATAGTACAGTAAGGTTGTAAAATTTATATTTAATAGTCTCAATCATATATCTATGATAAACTTTGCTCTTTTAGAAAATGTTTTCTAGGAGAAACTCATCTGCTTTTGAACTAATAAAACAGATTAACTAGATTTCTTACTAGAATTTGCCTTTTGTAAATATGTTCACCATTTCTAACTTAATTTTTTCAACTTTTGATGACAAGTACCTAGGAACTTAAATATTTCTGTAGTTTGGATGAGCAATTAAGCCCATTAAGCCTTCAATTTGTTACGGAGTACAACATATAGGAAAATGTTCATTACTGTTTAATATGCAAGCTATTCCGTAGGTATATAAAACTCTTTGAGGTTCATTTCTTTATTGCACTTATAATAACTGTTGACATATAATTATAATAAAATAAGACCTTAAATTTTTCAAAATGTGAGGGGTAAATATAATCAGTAATTTAAATATTGTTCCTCATGCAATGCCTTGAGAAATTATTCTGCCTGGAGCAAGTATTGTTTTCTTATATCCATATCCCTCTTGGATTAATTAAAATGTTATTTTATCATATCCATATTGAAAATATGACACTTAACACAACTAATTTATTTAGCAAAAGAGATAAACAATTTCTGACATTATATTTCTGCTACATATCTGGACTTCATACTTATCACAGAGAATAAGAGTCATATGATGAAACAATTACAAGCCATAGATTATTTAGAAAGAAACAGTGTTAAATAACTGTTTTAAAAAAATCACAAATTTTCCTTCCTGTAAATGGGTAGAGAATTTAAAATACAACACAGATAGGACTCACATTAAAGGCAGCACACCAAAAAAAAAAATTCTAAATGATGAACATCATAAATTTAGGGTCAGGGTAATTATTCACATTAAATGTGACCAGATTTTCTAAATGGTTCTGTTATATAGACATCTCAGATAGTATATATAAAAATGTAAAATGATTTGCCTTAGAAACCTGCCCCATGCATGTAATGAAAAACACGTCTCAATAGAGCAGTTATGAGTCTATATTCCTCACAGAGAAGTTGGCAAGCGTTCAAACATACCATGATAAGGGAGCGGTGCTGTGCATTAAAGTTACATGAACTATAAACATATTATTGGAGAATGATTTTCTTGGGCAAAACAAAAACTGAACTGGAATAGGAGGGAAAAGTGTAAGAACAGCGAAGAACAAGCAGCAGTCTTTTCTCATCCATATCAAAATGGTGTAATAAATTACTCTCTTCTCTCTCATACTGTCAGGAGAAAACGATGTTTAGATTAAACCTCACTAAGGCCTAAAAGGATAATTTGTCAGTATTTTCTAGCTTACTACCAATGCAGTATTGATTTGCCAGGGCCCTTCTTTCTATTTTATTTACACTAATTCAGTCTGGAACAACTGAAACCCAACTTGTTGGAAAGCAAGATATTTCTTTAAGTCTCATGGGCCCAAGGTATAAGTTACACAAAAATATGCCCAAATTATTCTTTCTAGTTCTTGTGGGTAAAGAACAATCCCTTTAGTGAAGGCGAATTGTGATCAGAGAAAGCCACTTTTCTGTTGAGATTTACCTTGGGCTAATATATTTTTATAAAATTATGATTCTTAGGAGAATGTGACTTAAAAAAACTTTCAAATATCTCTGAATTTAGCAGACTCGCGACTAGTTCTAGGCAGCTGCTTAGAAATGAGAAGCAAAATGGAAACGTCTCGGTAAACCTTCTTGTGGCTAAGGCTGATCAAAATGGCGCTATTTACTTTGATAGACACATGACAAAGCTGAGGGACAAACCTACACTTCAAGCAGAAGATAAAATTACTTCCAACACCTTCCTTGTTCCTAGGCAAGTTTAACACATGGTATAGTTTAGATCCATTAGAAGCAATCAAAGATTGAAATACCTGCTGCACATATACTGAGAAAAACTAAAAAAATATATTCAAGTATTTAATCAAGGAGTTTGCATTGCTTATTTCCTTTCCTGTCCTTTATTTGTGGTTATTTTTGTTGTGTGCTATATTTTTTTTTCTTCTTGCCCCATGGCCTTATTTTTGTTTGTTTGTTTTTGGTACCAGGGATCAAACTTGGGCCTTTGCACTTACGAGGCAGGCGGAAACAATGAGCTAAATCCCTGGGCCTGTGGCACTGTTTTTTTCTCAATGTAAGTATGGAGAGACTGATGCTGACCTTCTGTCTGCCGTTCTGTTTCAGCTTTTACTGACACCACCTCAAAATCTGACATGACTTTGGATTAATAAAATCTCATTCTAACATCTTATTACTTTATTATCCTAGACTTAATTGAGGTGAAACTTTTCTATAGATTCACATTTCTTGATAACTTTGGATTGATTGATTAATTCAAATTGGAATGCATTTTATAAAATCCAATTGATGCATTACTTTATAAAATATGATTGTGCCTTCATAAACAAAAGATTCAATAATTTTCACACAGAAACAAGCAGACAAGTCAGTTAGATGACATGTCAGTTAGTAAATCAAATTTTTGACAGCTTTGATTGACTTGCTTATTTTCATAAATCACTCAAAAAGATACATGTATGTGCATGGTTATTTATAGACAATCAATTGGTATTCACTATTTCTTAAACCATGCTGACTATAAAGTTATCTAAGATGGTCAGTTGACTTATAATGTAGTTGTGATCGAATATAGTTATGTCTACATGCAATGATTTGGCATATCAATTACAGTTGTTTCTCCTTGCACAAATCAGCTTGAATATTTTTTGGGTTTTGTTTTTGTTTTTTTCATTGAGGTTTTTGGTATTTTTTAGGTAAACAATACAGTTACATTAATCTTTGGGATCTTGAACATTTGCATGACAGATCTTAGTTCTCATTTTTTCCCCATACCCCTGAATATTTTTGCACGTAAAAAATTATAACAAACTCAAACCAAATCCAGGAAGCCAGAAAACAGTTCTACCTGATTCAACTACTAATTTGGGGATTTTAAAAACTACTGATTATATTGAACTGATTGGCCGAGCCCTTCAAAAACCAATCTAGTGGCTGGGTGTGGTGGTGCATACCTGTAATCCCAGAATTTGGGAGGCTGAGGCAGGAAGATTGCCACAAGTTTGAGGTCTTTAAAAAATCATTAAAAATAAATTGTGTAAGAAATAGTCATTCAAATCAATCAACAACAGTTGTTTGGATGTGTGTGTAGAAATTAAACATTATCTAAAAATTACATTTCTATATTCATTTATTCATTCAAAAGTATTTGTGGAAGCCCTGCTACATGCCATACGTAGGCTGTTCTAGGAGCTTTACATACTTTAATAAACCACAAAATCATTAAAAATAAATTGTGTAAGAAATAGTCATTCAAATCAATCAACAACAGTTGTTTGGATGTGTGTGTAGAAATTAAACATTATCTAAAAATTACATTTCTATATTCATTTATTCATTCAAAAGTATTTGTGGAAGCCCTGCTACATGCCATACGTAGGCTGTTCTAGGAGCTTTACATACTTTAATAAACCACACACACACACACACACACACACACGCGCACACACACACACACACAGAGCTCCCAGGCCTCATAAAGCAATTCTGCTCAGAGGAAGTAGACAAAAAGAATATATGTAGAATATTAGGAAATGATATAGTAGATGATATATGCCATGGAAAAAAGAAAAAATAAAGTGAGGAAAATTTATTGGGACGTCAGATATAAGGGTAAAAATTACAGCAGTAGGTATATGGGTCACAGGAAGCCTATATGAGAAGGAGACATCTGAGCAAAGGCTTGAAAGAGGCATGTGAGTTACACATGCAAAATCTGGAGCAAGAAAATTCTAAGCAAAGAAAGCAGCCAGTAAAGTTCTTAAAGCAAAAGTATGTCTCAAGTTTTTAAGGGACTGACAAAGATGTCAATTTCATTTGGAAGGGTTAACAAGAGAAAATGCAGGACATAAGATCAGAGAGGTTACAGGGAGCTATGTCAAGGAGGGCATTCTAGGCCGCTATAAATATTCTACTCTGAGTAACACAAGAAGTCAACTATAGTACTTTTAGCAGATTGGCCTTTCATTTTAAAAAGATCACTCTTGGATTCATGGAAATCTGTCAGAGAGATATTGAATTAATCTATTTGACAAATTAGGGTGGCTTATACAGGGTACTAGCAGTGGACATAGTAGGAGGATGAACAGCTTGTTAAGAGTGGAGGAAAAGTACGAGAGGAATAGAGCTTTTAGGATGATTCCATTTTGGCCTGAGCAAGTGGTAAGATGGAGTTTTCTTCAACTAAATTGGAGATGTCTGTGAATGGAGTAAGTTTCAGGGAGTAGGGAAGATTAGAACTTAAAGTTTCAACAAAGTGAGTTTAAGTACCTATTAAACATTCCAATGAAATTATGGAGCCAATAGTTGAAAATGGATGCTGAAAGAGAGGCCTTTGGTTGAGAAAGAAACTTGGGAGTGATCAGTATAATAGATGCCTGAAGACTATGAGATCACCAAGTGAATAAGCATAAATGTGAAGACTCAAGGACAAAGAGGTGAACGTGGGTGTGTGCAGATAGTAAAACGTCAGGGTGAAGAAGAGTGGACAAAGATGAAAGAATAACAACTGAGGTAAGAGGACAACTGACAGAGTATGATATCCCGAAGGCTATGTGACGAAAGTGCAGAGAACTCAAGTTCTTCAGGGGACACATCAGAACCTAGGATTTGTACTTTTTGTTTGGCTTCTTTCCAAATAGTGGTAACCGATGTCTATAAAACGTGATAGAAGATAAATTTTTGGATTATCTCACAAAGGCTTCTAGTTTTCTCATGGTAAAGAGGCTTAAATGATCATTTGGAATTTTTGTATAGGCCACAAAGTCTCCCTAGATTTAGGAGAACTATTTCAGCAAATATAAACTTTCCAGTAAAAATAAAGGGTAGGTTTTCTTAGAAAACATTAAGATAAATGAAAAGTATTTAAACTCAAATTTCTAGAAAATAGTGGCCATAAAATTGAAAACAAAAAATTAAATGTATGGAGTTTGGTGAATGAGGCAATGTTATTTAAATTCAGCTATTAAGTATCAGAGTCATTTGATCATGGAAACATAATTAGGTATACGTTGTTAAGACTATAAAATGACAAATACATATTTTTGGTTTCAAAGGAAAATGGCCGGATATACATTACATGCAGATATCTTTTTGTTCTGTAACTGTTAGTTTCCTCAGAAAACTTAAAAACATAAAACTGCTTGTCCACTAGACAGCAATATATCCATGCTCTGCTTCTTCTCTAAAACAGGAGTTTGATCTCTAAAGAGTGCTTTTCAAATAAACAAATAAATATATCCTTTCTAGAAATGAAACTATAATTTCACGGAGACAATCCAAATGAGTAGTTGATTTCAGAGTATTGTAAAGAACAAAAAAAATCATCTAATAATATTATCTAATATATTTTCCCATCCTACTTGCAAAGAAACACACACACACACACACACACACACACATGTTAAAGAAGTAAAACAAACACTAACAGTGAGAATTATCCTGAAGGAAGTATTACTGTTCCCTCGTTTTTTTCAGAGATGGCTTGTGTTTTTTTATAAATTTATTTTAAAACAATAAAAATTCTGTAAGCAGCAATTATTGGCTATTTTTTAAAGTGGTCTAGAAAACAGGTGACTTGGATTTGTTCTTTTGTGAAAATATTTTCATCTCATTCAGGAACTAGGTTAAATAAAAGACAATAGCATATGATACATTGTTCAAAAGGGACAAAAAGCACAGAAAAAAAAATCCTTTCAAATTTTCATCCATACTACCTAGTTCATTGACTACTGAAAAATTAGTCATTTATTTTGAAAACTTCCTGAAAAATAACGAATGTGATCATTTTGTATGCCAAATATGTACTAATAAAAATAAGTTTTAAAAATCCTACAAGCAAATGACTTCTGATGCCACAAAACCAATTCATGTGGTTCACCTTTCTGATTCTTAACTGTGAATTGTTCTCAGCAAATCCTATTTTCATTTATTGAATATTTCCTATAATTATTTTATTCAAAATTAAAGTAAGTTAAACATTTCAAAAACATAAATCACATATGCTATAACACCATTAAAAACCACACAAAGTGTAGTATTTTGGATATCATGGTCTTTACACTTCCAGTGATAACATACTAATGAGTTATTAAATGCATTTACTGGATCATGACATTACAAAGAAATTAAAGTGGAACAGAGTAGAATGTCACAGTATGCTATTCATAATAACACTATGTATTTTCTGTTGAAATTTTTACAGTTTTTATTTATAGATTCATTGTGCACTGAATTATAATGTGAAATATATTTTTATACTGAGCAAAAATCTATTATTATACACAATGACTCAAACCCTGTGTTTGTTGTTTAAAGATGTGTCTTAAAGACTGCTCCAATTCAGTGCATATATTGTTGTCTCATTTTGTTTTTGTTCAATGTATTGAAATATTTTGGGTATCCATAAAACACTATAAAGTGCAGCATTACAATCACCTCTGTTCCTCATCACTCAGCTTAAGAAATAAAATGTTCTATACAAAAAATGAGCAATATCAATGGAGTTGAAATGCCCTGTACAATTTCCCCTGAGTCCTCCTACCTCTCCCATCACGCCTCTCTCTTTTTTTTTTAGGGCCACAGACCATTTCACTGCATGAATATACCAATATTCCATAAATTATTCAAGCGGCTTCCTGTTGATAAACATTCTGATTGGTATCTCTGATTTTCCAATATTTCAGATGCTGCTGCTGTGAACACCCTCATGCATATCACTGTGTGCTCATTCAATATCTGTTGGATAAATTTCAAGAACTGAAATTGCTGGGTCAAAGGAGTAATATTTATTGTTAGATATTGTCAAATTTTCTTTCATGGGGACTATTTATACTCATATAATCAATGTTTCATGCACATTTTTCAAAGAAGTATGTTATCAAATTTTATTATTGTCAATATTATAGGTAATCAATGATAACATTATAATTTAAATATGAATTTCTCTTAGGAGTGAGGGTTAACACTTTCATATGTTCAAGAATCATTCATTTCTTTTTCTGTGCTTTATATTCTTTTTTTCTATTTTGCTTTAGAAATTTTCTCTTGTTGTCTGTAAGCGGAAAAGTGGGCAAAGGATGAGAACAGCCAATTCAGAAAAAATGCTTCAAGTACATATAAAAAGATGTCCAGGCTCAAAGGTAAATAAAAATAAAACAACACAAAGAGATAACATATTTCATCCAATAATTTGGGCATTAGAAATCTCTATTCTCACTAAAAGTATTAATAAGGATATGAGAAAACAAGCACTCTTCACATAGCGTTAGTAAGTAGACATACTGGTAATTCTTTTTTTATTGGGATTCTTGGTAATATCTATAAGCAATGCTAAGTGCATATATCCTTGGGCCGTGATTTCTACTTCTAAGAAATTATTCAAGCAGTGTATATAAAAGGATTTCTATATGCATGAAACGTGCAACACTATTTTTAAGTTCAAAGCACTGGAAACATAGATGTATACCAACAGTAGATGACTAAATAAAACATGCTACATAATAAGTAAACAGAATCCCATATAGCTATTTTAAAATCGGGTATACCTGTACCAAAACCACGAGAAAATATCCAGGAAATCCTAACAGGAAAATGTTATTAGATTTTCTTTAGTATGTGATCCAATATATACACACACAGATAAATTTTGGAATGATATATTTTCCACTATTCTGATTGAATAGCTTTCAAGTATGATACCTGAAGGGTGAAGCGGGAGGGAGGGAGGAGGATGTTTCACTTTCTCACTTTAAAACTGTTTTTATTGTTTTAATTTTAAGCCATAAGCTGATATGACTGTAATACTAAAAAAAGATAGTAGTTAAAAATTACCTACTAAAATGAGCTTGTTATATCAATATTAATAATGGTTTGCAGTTCAGGATCATCAATGTGATTTGCAAATGTAAGAGCATAACAACCACCACAGAAGTTGCTCACCCACACATAAAGTAATCCCAGTGACTTACACATTTGATCTGATAATGTAACATCTCTAAAAGAGCTGTTACAAAGTCAAATGCACTGTCTCATAGTTGCCTAATAGGTCCAACAGGGCCATTACAATGTCAGTTACATGGCAGGGCTCTTGCCAAAGCTATTATCAAGTCATTGTATTGTTTCACATACTTCTTTGACATTCCAGTGGTTCATGAGGAACTGTTATCATTGATATGGAAGTGTCCCATATAACTTACACTACCAGGGAGCAACAAAAAAAGCAAAGGAAAGAAATGTAAAACAATCAAGCAATTCCTTCAACTAAATGTACATGAACACCCCACAAGGTCAAATATCTGAAGGAATAACTTTTCATTCTGGAATAACTATTATGTATCATCTGCAAAACACCAATGTTAGTTTAGCCAGCTTTTCATAACTCCAGCTTTTTCCTTGGTGAAATGTACAATGTTAGAATGGCATAAGCATGGCTGTGATGGTGTGGTGTTTATTGGTAGAACATGCTATATTACCAGGGTTCTGTGGCACAGAAACAACAGGGAATAGTACTAATGCATTTTCTGGCTGTGATGGAACTGTATCTGACATTCCCTTACCTGGAAAGTTCCTGAGCATCATGTAAGGAGCTCAGCTCTCTAACAACCATGAAAATCAACACAGTTCCTGAATAGTTCAAATCCCAGTTCTACTTTAAAGGGATACTCCAATGATTATAGGAGATAAAAAAAAAATAGCACGAGTTACCCCTCTACCAAGTGTGACATGCTTTAGTGAATTTCCTCTCACAGTTTTGGCAAAATAAGTTTGTAGCCTATTGAAATGATGCGTTATTTAGTAAAAGGAAAGTGCACAGGTTTTTACATAATTTGAAATGAAAGAAAGTAGAATGAATTCTTCTAGGCTAGCAAGTTTCCTAGGACACTAGATGTTTAGATATTTCAGAAGTCACATTGCATCTCTGTCTAACTTTGATAACAGAAATATCACCTTATAGTGCAGATCATAAAGCAAATGCATCATAAATGAGTAGCGATAGATAACCACAACATTTGTTGAACATTCAATTACAATAGAACATTATAAAGTGCATTATATTTATTTTCTCATCTCATAGTCACAGAGAACCCCCAAAACATTGAAGTAGGAAATCTCTGTATTTTATAGACTAAGTAATTTAGGCTTGGAGAGCTATAGTTACCTGTCAAAACACATACACAATTGAAGTTGCTTAACTAGGGGCTAAATTTAGGGCTATCTTACCATAGCCACCATAACCAATCACTACAGAGAACGTTGTTTATGTACGTTGCACTAGTATAAGCATTTTTACTTGAATAATTTGTTTCACATTCCTTGTGCTCTC
This sequence comes from Fukomys damarensis, assembly GCF_012274545.1. Classification (NCBI taxonomy): domain Eukaryota; kingdom Metazoa; phylum Chordata; class Mammalia; order Rodentia; family Bathyergidae; genus Fukomys; species Fukomys damarensis. The sequence goes on from NW_022900951.1 coordinate 101,372,628, forward strand.
ACATCCAGCTGGTACTAACTAAACAGTGCTAAAATTAACTTGTTATTTCTCAGTGCAAGTTTGCCCCACAAATTGATTACATTCATTGTTGCGGGTTGGTGTATGGTGCATGATTATCTTTACTTCCCTTAGCCCTCCCTTTCCTCCCTATCCTTCCGTCTCTAGTTCCTCTTCCCATTTTCAGAGTATTTATCTCCCTCTTTTATATTATTTGTCTTTTATTTTGCCCTTTAAATTATTCATATTTTTATTTCTCATCTTAGAGAAATCGTGTAGTATTTGTGCTTGTATGTCTGATTTATTTCACTTAACATTGTTGGTTATACACATGCAGAAAACTGAATGTAGACCCATATCTTTTCCATGTACTAAAATAAAATAAAAATGAATCAAAGACCTGGATGTTAAATCAGAAGCAATTAATCTGCTGGAAGATAAAATAGATAAAACTCTTGAAGACATAGGCATTGCTAAAGGCTTTTTGAACAAAACCCTTTATGCGTGAGAAATAGTACTGAGAACCAAGAAATGGCATGATATGAAATAAAAAAAACTTCTGCACAGCAGAAGGAAAACCAATGGAATGAAAAGAAAACATATAGAATGGGGAAAAAATCTTGCCAGCTATTTCTCAGAGGCCTAATATGTAGAATATATAACTTACTGAAAAATCATACCCCTAAATAAACACCCAACCAGAAAACAGGCAGTTGAATGAATAGACAATTCTAAAAAGAAGTACAAATGGCCAATAAAAATAGCTTTTTTTTTTCCCTCCCTAAAGACCTCTTTGCATATATGTGCTAGCTTGACACTAACTGACCTCCACTGGTAACTGCTTCCAAAGTCAAATGTATAGTCTCTACAAAGCAATATTTGTACTACTAATCTTACCCACTGCTTGTGGCTGATGAGAATAGTTGTAGCAATCTAAGTCAAGGGGGAAAAATGATTTTGTCTCCTTGGAATTAAAAAATGACACTAAAAAATAACTGCTTTATCTTAGCTTCAGTCCTGAAGAGAAGAAAGTTAAACAGGGTAATCTGTATGGGGTTTTATTCTGTCTTTTGGGTGCAGATCTAGGGAAATGTTTATCTGTAGAGAAAAGTTTAAAGCAAGTAGTTTTAAAAGAAAAAGCAAAATCTTAGCAATGCTTCTGATCTAATTCTTTCCGTGGTCTAGCTACGCTCTTACTTGCAGTTTCACGAATCACTCTCCTGTGCCTCTAGTAAGTGTTTTTTGTTCAAGCTAGATCAAGTTGGTTTCTGTTGCTTGCAATAAACCATCCTAACAGGGCATCACTCTCTCCCATGAGACTATAAATTCCTTGAGGTTGGGGGAGTGTGCTATTCATTTATCATATACCCCTAGAATCTAAAAACAGAACTTGGAAAAGAGTAAGTGCTCAATAAATACGACTTGAACAGAAATATCATTATCATCAAGACTAAAAGTACAAATAATTTATTTGTAATTTATACATTATTACATTTTACGAATGGCTTTTTCTATTTCTCTCCATTTAGCCTCTTTGTAAATTGTTTCTTTTTAACATCTGACTTCTTCATTCAGGCCGTATGTGAAAAACACACTCTTGGAAATTGATTTTTCAAATTTAGCTGCTGATACTGTTTTTCTGTTCAGCCAAATATATAATCAGAACTAATCCTTGAGGGCTACCTTAATCACTGAAGTCGACCCTCAGGTAGGATTGTTAAATTCTGAAAAATGCCCATTGAATCCCTTGTCAGAGGCAGATGTGTGTTTTAGATGAGTGTAGGTCTAAACTACTGTAGTATTTATTTCCTTTTAAGACTCTCACAAAAAAGGAGAGAAGAGAAATAAAAAAAATATTATCTCTCAGTTTAATTTTCCGCTTCAGAAAAACACACATTTGTCATTTACATAGTTCATACTATGCTTTGGATCCTGTGGCTAAGTATTAAAGTTATAACCAGGCTCTGTCTTCAAATAGTTTCTAGTGTAGTGCTTGCTAACAACTATTGTGAGCTTAGAAAATATAACACTCTAGCACTAGCCTTGGATGAACAGTAATGTTGGTTGTAAGGTAACACAGCAATGGGGAAAGTGTAGAATGAAGGAAACATGATGGTCATTATCAAATTTCACCTAGGCACTGACTGCCCATAGATAGGTCCCAGGAAACAGCTAACCTAAGTGACTCTGCATATTTTCTCAAAGACAATTATGCATGAAAACAAGATGAAATATTTATTTAGGATAAATTTGAATGGAAAGAAATACAATGTATTTATGCTCTGATACAAAGATATCTGTTACCTGATAATTTTCCTTCCTCTTACATGAGGTCTTTTGGTTCAAGTGTATCAGTTCTAATTTGAGTTTATCGTAATTTTTCATGTGTTACAACACTTCAGGGATTTAAATTAAGAGCAACCAAATAGAGTTGATAAAATGAGAAAAAAATATTCTGAAAGTCTTCTTCAACTAATGAAAGAAAAAATTATTTTAGACATGATTCTAAAAAGAGGAGTAGAAAATTTAACTCATCCAGTGTTCTCCTAAGATGGACAAAAGTGGATCTTTGAAATCACGCCTCAGAATTTGCGTTGGAAAAGTCATCAAAATTAACAATTTTCTTTATGTTTACTTTTATCCCACATTCACAGCAATAAGGCTTAAATAATCTTAAACTGGTCTTTAACAATTGTGCCTGATCTCATCAATGAAATCTTAAAACTAAACTGTATAGGAAGACAGAAACAAAATAATATGTTTATGGACACTAAGGCATAAAATCTGACATAATGAAATGTAAAATAGAAATAATTTAAGCAGACTTACTCTTCAAAGGAGTATATATAAATTCAAGATAATGAAATAGATGCCCTCTTATCCATGCTTTCATGAATGTATGATCTCAATGGAAAGTAGTTTCTTCTGTACACAAATAACAAGTTTACATTCAGAGAAAATAATTTGTTTTCTCAAATTAACCTGCCTTTGGAAAAGAAAAACATTTCATATCTTCATCTCAACTCAAACTTCCGCTGCAAAAATCTATGGAAATTTTAAAGGCAAGCTCGGCCTGGTTATCATTGATTGAAATTTTATGAAATCCATATTGGTGAAATTTTATCATGTCATAATCATGTTATCAAATTATATATTCCTTACTGAAAGCAATCGTAAGAGTCAAAGTAAGACATACAAAATTGTGAGATATTCATAAAAAGTTGTTCAAATCCATGTTACATACATATATGACCTTAGGGAGAAAAAATACTCTTTTAAAAACTATGTATTGGGTTGTGGGGAGAAAGGAACCCTTCTCCATTGTTGGTGGGAGTGCAGACTGGTGCAAGAACTGTGGAAATCAATATGGAGATACCTCAAAGAGCTGGGACTAGAGGTTCCATTTGACCCAGCCATCCCTCTGCTGGGTATCTCTCCAAAAGAATTAAAAGAATCATACCACAGCGACATATGTGTACCCATGTTTATAGTGGCACAGTTTGTAATAGCAAAAACTTGGAAACAGCCCAAATGCCCATCAACTGGAGACTGGATAGAGAAGATGTGGTTTTTATATAAAATGGATTACTACTTAACCATAAAGAATAATAAACTACAGACATTTATAGCCAAATGGATGAACATTTAGGCCATACTCTCAAGTGAAATAAATAGGACACACATGTAAATACCGAATAGTTTCTCTGGTGTGAAAAACTAAAAGTGTAAATAAGGTTGAAATTGTATAATTGATAATGTGAAATATAAAGACAAAGTCTAAAGGAATAGGGGAAGTAGGAAGGGTAGGGGAATGGAGAGAAAGGAAAAGAAAACTATGAGAAAAAAAGAAAAAGTCTTTGTAAATGGGTGGGTGGGGGTGAAGGGAGTACAGGGGAATGGAGAAAAAGTAAAGATACCTCATGTGAAGGTACAAGATTCCAACAATGAATGTATCTGTACTATATACCTATGTACTATATAAGTACCAATAAACTTAATGGAAAAAAAACTGTGTTGTCCTTATTTAACTGGTTTCTGAATTGTTTTTAGCACTTTCTCATATGCAAAATGGGAACAATAACAGATCTATTTCACAGACTAATCATTAGGATAAAACGAGACAAAGATATGAAAACTGTGCTTGAAAATTCTGAAATACTGATCACTATTATAAGAATGTACATTGCATGTTACAAGTACTGTTCAATATATATATATACATTGGATATGAGAATCCTACTGGAGGTGTTTGAGAAGGTCCCAACACAGACTAAGGCATGCAAACCATTTAAAAGTGTTCCTTTCACTCTCCCTATGCAAAGTGGTATAGCCCAGTGAGCACAGTATAGGTAAAATTAGAAAATCAGTGTCCTCTCACGAAAGAATGATGATATCAATATAAGCTTACAGAAATGCATGGATTTTTTTATTTTAAGATGTTTTTTATAATTGATGTTATGAATAAAATGTGATTTTTTTCCTCATTGAGTTTATCGGTACATTTTAGGGATACAGTACAGTTACAATCGTTATTGGGATGTTGTACCTTTACATGACAGGTCTTGGTTCTCATTAAGCCAGGCTGTGAGCCTGTGGAAGAAAAGAACAAGGGCATCCACTAGGCAGTATTTGAAAGTTATGCAAAATCGGATCTGTAACTGAGTTAATGGTTAAAGCCTGTAAACAGTGACAAATATCCAGAAAGTCACGGACATAAGCTCAAGCCAAACTAATTTCAACCTCTGCTCCCACGTTATATCAGTTTTCCCATTCCATTTAAAATCATATCTTGTTATTTTCCCCAGCCCCCCCTTCCCATTGCCTCCTTTTCACCACCAAAATGCACATGATGAAATTTGCCAGTGTAAAGAATGAAGATATGCTGCCACTGGATTAATCTTTGCCAAATTTGTTGACCAGGCCTATATGCCACTTGTCAGAGTGGCAGCAGTCCCCTTTGTGGGGCAAGTGTCAGGGGTGGGGTGAGGCAAAAACAAAAGTTGCAGTCAAATACTTAGAAACACTTGCCTTGAGTAGACCCAGCTTGAGCGTCCATGTCACAGCAAACAGGAGAGAATTTAAAACCTGTAATGGCAAAAGTTTTTACTAATTAACCCTTGTGCAAGTCATGTGGAACTTCAACCTGAAACTTTCATCAAGTTGTTTTTGTTTTTTTTAAAATACTAGCTTTATTGAAATATAATTCACATATAGAAATTAGTAAATTTTAGTATTTTTCAGAGTTGTGTAATCATCACCACTACCTCATTTTCATCACCCCCAAAGAAACCTCATAGTGAGGATTTCACAGGGGTAGTTTAAGGAGCCCAGTGCAGAAATTTCTTTCTTGTATTTTAATGTTTCAACCCAAGGATATACAGTAAATTCCTATGGCATGAGTGGGATGATGCAGAACAAGATTTGTTAGCAATAGGGGAAATCACATACTTCTCTATTTCGTAAAATTTGGTCATTCTTTTTCTTGAATGAGAGATGGAAGTCTAGAAAACTGCAGTGACCAGAACCAAGTCTCCTAACCTCTATCCTAATGCACTTCCACTTACATGAATATGCATACCTATATTAAATGATTTTCCTTTTCATTTCCGTACTTCACCTCCTGTACTCTTAGCCAACTCAGCAATATATACATTACATACCTGAAAATAATCTTAATAACCAAGGTGCCAATGATCTTGGCTATATTACAAAGGGTTATGGTTTATTATTTAAAAAATATTTTTTATTATATCCCTGTAGTATCTACTCTGGACTGAAGGAGGCAGAAGAAGATAGGATAGAAAAGGCTGACAGTACAGAGTGATTGCCTACCTCTGTGCCAGTTTAGAAAATGCTAATTAGTCACTGCTAACAGACTAGGCATTGTGGTCATGGTGATGAGAACCTATGAAATTTAGATAAGCAAAATGATGGAGAGACTAGATTAATGTGTTTTACAAGCATTAGTGTGCTTTCTATAAAAGGATTTTATTCTTTGGTCGGGACAGAAGAGTAGAAATAAAATAAATTGTCCCCTTCCTGACATATCAAAGCTTTTTCTTTTTGTGAAAGTTGCAAGAAAAACAATATATAATTACAATATGATGATGCTGTAATGACCTATTTTCTAGCTAACGATGCATATTTAATCCATCTTTTTAAAATCATTCCAGTCTAACCTGGCTAATTTTAATCTGTACATTCAACAGGTTAACCTGAATCAAAATAGAAAGGACATAGAGACTAAGTTTGCTATACAATTGTTCATCTCATTTTTCATACAATGATATTAAACCAAAATAATTAAACTGGTCCTTATTATAGTAAGTCCCACTACTACTGCATTGGAAAAAAGATAAATATAAAAGGCGAGCAATACACAAGACATGCATAATACTGCTGACTGCATGAAATTATTTCCCTTGGGGTTCCCCAGAAATGAAAAATATTTTATCTATAACTGTAAATAAATGTGTCTATTTGCAAGATACTTGGGTACACATCTTGCCAGTAGGATCCTACTTAATTGCATTTACATTCTGCACAGTAAATGGAAGATAGGCAGATACAGGAAGGGGAAATAAAGCAAAGGGTAAAACTTCTTCTGTGCTGCTGTTGTTGTAAACAGTATAGGTAAGTTAGTTTTATTACCATTTTCCCCATCAGATTTCCGTTCGTGATCAGTGTCAGTCAAGGACAAGGCAGAGTTGGCTCGGCTGGACAAGCAGGAACTGTGCTCTGATTTCATTCCTCTTATCCACATTCTCAGCGCGTGGTCAGGTGAAGTTGCACCTTCTGTCTCTGTATCCACATCAGATCCCATCTCTAGCTGGTAGCCATGCCTAGAAACGCTGTGCATGTCAGTCTGGTAGCCAGAGCATAGAGTGTGAGGGGTTTCACAGAATTCTATCTCTGAAAAAGAAATAAAGTTCAGAGAAAAGTGTTAGAAGTATGAAAAAATACCCTTAAACAATGCCACTTTTCTCTTCATGCCTCCCCTCCTCCACTGCAAGTAATGAAGAGTTTTTTCAAAGTTAAAATTCAGGCTCTTTATTTATGGTAGCTAGGAATCTTTGCTTATTTTGGACTTTTGCAGTTTAAAATTATGTTCCTGTTGATTCTTATAAGGTTCTGGAAGAAGCATGCCCAAAATAGCTTTATAGCTACAATTTTAGGTTGCACAAAATGTAATCAAATTAGTGAGTGCAAAAGAGTTTTCCTTTAAAAGCCTGTTATCTTCTAGAAAGAATATATCATATATGCAGATATAGAGAACACATATCACATATACAGTATACTTAAGCCTAAAATATCAATGTTATTTTCTTTTCTTTAAGTATTTCATATAGATTGGTGTTATGAATAAATAATTCATTGTGAAAGGTCTGGGAAAAGATAAGATTCACATATATTTTTCTGAAGTATTATTGCTAAAACATTTGAGTTTGAACTCTAAAATTAGGAGTACCTACCATTAATGTTTTCCATTGTCTCCAAAGGATTTTAAGGCCTACTTTATGCTAATTATTCTGTTTAATTCATTCTTTTAGCAAATACATTTAAAAATTCAGTCACATATTGCACCATGGCTGTGCTTCATAGTTTTAATTTTTCCCTCCTTTCCCTCCAAATCTTAGAATTTAAAATGTTTAGAATCTGAAAGATGATATAACACATCTTTTTTGGTAGGTGAGGAAAACTAAGTTCTAAATATAGATGTTATTTTTATGCAGCCACAGAGCTCTTTTCCCAAAAATTCCCCACTTGGGCATCATTTCTGCTAGACATCATTGAAGCCCCATCAACTCCCTGCATAAATATCAGTTGTTTCATCTTCCAGGTAATTTTATATTCAATTATAGCAAGGTGTCACAAAAAGGAAAAGATGTTTTAAGAATCCCTAATAAGTTAATGAAAAGTGACCACATGCCAAGACATATCATCTGAAATGTCCATGTAATACTTAGATAAGGTAATCCTGGGACCTAGTACACTATGTAGGATTTTCTCAGGCTTACATCAGGGACAGGGTATGTCATTTGGCCCAGAAGAGGCTTAACTGAGTGCATCTAATCCTTAGCACCTATCAATAAAATGTAAACCCTAACATGAATTTATTCTCTTAATACAAAAAATGCCGGTTCTTATACCTTATTATTAGAGAAAATAACACAGAATATAAATATATTTGTTGTAATAAGTATTTTTGTAACATATAAATTTTCAATTACGGGCTTAAAAAAATCAATTCTTTTTTTTCCTCATTGAGTTTATTGGTACATTTCAGTGATACAGTACAGTTACATTCATTGCTGGGATCTTGTACCTTTACATGCCAGGTCTTGGTTCTCAGTTTTTCCCCTTGTCCCTGCCCTCCCTTCACCCCTCCTCCCCTCCCCCTTTACAAACACTTCATTTCCATTTTTTCATTTTCTCATATAAAAAATCAATTCTTAATGATTACTTAGTAGCCACTAGTACCTAGCATTGTGTTTTGTGACACAGATATTGTAGAGAATTAAAACTACTATAATATATTATTAAAACTAAATTACAATTGTCTTAGTGTTAGAATTTTCTATGGATCATATTATTTTATGATTTCTGTGATAAATGTCTTTTGGATTAATTGTATTTTCCTATAAAAGTTATCTAAATTTCAAAGGGTTAATGTTTTGAAAATAAGCATATTTTCAACCTATCAAACATAAGACCTTATCAAACCATAGTTCTCCTTGCCATAAGGCTAAAAGTAAGAATCGTTTTTGCCTAGTACAAATTTAGGGATTTAGAATATTAGGATGTGTTAATATTCATGCTTCTTAATTTCACAAGGTTTCATTATCCAATCCTACTGTGCAGTTGTTGCTACAGCAACCTGGTAATGAATCTGTCAGCTTGCAGCTGTAAGAAAGGAATATTACATAGCCTTGTGCTGACAACTTCCTTCATTCACCTAAACCAGTAGTTCTAAAACTTGCCTGCTCTGGAATCACATGGAAGGCTTGTTAAAACATAAATTTGGATACCCTGTTCCCACCGCCACCCCTGCTTCCCAGTTTCAAAAGCACCACGTGTGCAGTAGGGCCGGAGAATTTGCATTTTGAATGAATTTCCAGGTGAGGCCCATGCTGCTGTTCCAGGGACCACACTTTGAAACTAGTGGAAGAAAGGAAAAAGGGAGCTGTGAGGGCACAATCTTATCATGGTATTACCACATCTGCTTTACTTCTTTTTGGAGCCACAAGAAAGAAACATTTGCTTCAAATTGCTGTGAAGTGCCTGCATTTTTACATTCAGGGTACTAACTAGGAAATTGACTTCCAAAGACACAGACCTGAATTTAGTTTCACTCAAAAAAATGGCACGTGAAGTGTGATTTTCCAAAGCTTTTAATATAAGCATCTGAGTCGTGACATTTGTTGGAAAAAATGAGCAAATAAAAATAAATACACGGCCATTTGTCATTCCAGACTGATAGAACACTAGATACGGTTTTTTAAAAAAGAGCACTGACAGATGTAAGCAGATTCCCTTTTTGTTACAGGTATTTTTTTTCCATTTCAAACACAAATTTGAACAAGGATTTGCTCCTTTCTACAGAAATGTCATGTAACATAATAAAGATGCTTCATAAGATATACAATTTATTTTCTATTGGAACCATACCCTGACTTGAAAACAAAATCATGAATTTGCTGACAAAATGCAGACAGATAAATGTACACTTCCTTGTCAATCTATAATTTAAAAAGTAACAATTCAAGTAGGCTATCAATTGTTCCTTTTAAAAAATGTGGCAAATATAAAAAAAGGAAGAAAAGTATTTCATTTATTTGTACTAAATGATGTGCATTGAACCATCTCACTTTTGTTTATGGAATCAATGTTACCACTGTATAATATTTCCTTAAATACACAACAGTCCTCCTGGTTGTGCTTCAAATTCCCATGGGATGCATCATCTATAAGACCCTTACAATGAACCTTAAGTGGTTATTTTTAAGCCTTTTATATATAACCTTATTACATAAAATACTACATTTTCCCTAGAGAAGATTATGTTCAACTGGAAAATTATAGATCTGTTCTTCCCAAAAAGCTGTCCACAAGAGAAAAGTAAAGTACAAACTTAAAATGTCTCAAGTTTGAACAAACACTCTGGTGCAGTGAGAAATTACATTTCAACAATGAACATCGATAGATGTAACCAAGTTAATGATGTATTTGCAGTCTCATGAGTGTGTATCTAATTTTTATTCTAAAGAAAATCTCTTTTGCAGTTTTTCAAGAGAGAAAATCTCAGCAGACTAGTAAAGAGCTGGAATTCAACTTTTTACATTGGCAAAAGATTTGAAAAGATATTTAAAAACAAAAAACACAGAATCACCAATAAGCCAATGAAAAGATGTTTAAAATCATTAATTACTTGGCAAAGGGATTTTAAAACCACAATGAGACAACTGTACACCTGATAGAAAAGTTAACAAAAGCACTGCATAACAAAGCATTACCAAAGACAAGGAGCAATCTCAATTTTGTACACTGGTGAGGCAAAAGTAAGACTCTATAACCACTCTGGAAAAAGTTTAACAATTTCCTAGAAAGTTAGAGGTATAATTACCAAGAGGTAATTGTGCTTCTGGACATTTATCAGAAAGGAATTAAAATTTCTCTTCCAAACAAAAATCTGTATAAGTTTATTCATAGTAGCTTTATAAGTAATAAGTAAGAAGAAGAAATGGCCCAAGTGTACCTGACTAGGTAAACAGGTAACACCAATGTGGTACATCCACACCATGGAATGTTAGTAAATCCTAAAAAGGGATGAGTTGCTGCTACATGACAACCTAGATGGACTTCAAAACAATTACACTGCCTGGAAGAAGATAAACCAAAATTGTATATATGGCATGTTTTCATTTATACACAGTGCTAGGAAATGAAAACTAATCTGTACTGACTGTTTTCCTGGGAAAGAGGATAGAGAGATTTGTAAAACAGAGACACAAGAAAACTTGGGCACTTACAGTATGTGTAGTTTATTATAGTTCAATTACACTTCTGTAAAGATTTTATTAATGAGTTGCACATTGGCAGTCATTAAAATTCTGAGATTTTGAACCAGTCCTTTTTCTCAGATGAAGCATGAGTCATAGTGATAAAAGGAGGTCCTGATCTTTTTTTCCCCAGTTACAGAGCATGGAACAGGAGCAAAAAGATATTCAAAATGTTATCTTGCTTATATTGAAGGCATGAGGCAATCAAAATTAATTGATGCATGATTTCTCAGTCATCCTCCAGGGAGTACTTTTGTCCTCGAGGATTTGAAAGCCAAATTTAGGAGGAAATATAAGGATGAAACTGATCACTTCTGATCTTTCAGCCACTGAAGGAACAGTCTGTAGCTGGGAATCATGAAGTAACAGGAATGATTCTGGCACATAGGGTCACCTTAGGCTTGTATTAATGCTAATAAATTAATAATTTTTAAAAATGTTATGACATGCTGAATAAAATGAACTACTATATTTTCTCTATGAAAGTAAGGGCTGACCTTCAAGTCTTCAGTATGGAGAAGCCATTTATCAAAACTTGAAAGAGAAAGTAATGGATTATGTATACAGTATCAGCATTTTTCTAGGCATGCCATTTTTGAGCATTTGATATGCTGAAGATTTTATTTTTCTTAAAATTCTACCTATTTTCATTTCCTATATAAAGGGAGATTTAAACTATCATATTCCAGATAAATGATTGGTGAAGCATGATTAATCTTACCCATGAGCCAAAAATTGGAGATATAACTTGTAAAAAGTACAGACTATCGCCCAAATAAGGAAGGGAGGATAAAATTATTTTGATTAATGTGATTCACAACAACCCTCATGAATTACATTTGAAATCATGTATTATTATTAACATATGCTTTTGAATAAGACATTTAGGGGCCCTCACTTTCATCATTTGTAAAATGGATAGATCCTTATAAGAATAAATTTCTGGTAACTGTGTTGTTCTACTATCCTGTAGTTATGGCAAAATGTAGAATGTCAATATTTAAATAGGAAAATAGTAGTTCTGTGGATCAAGGTATCATTCTTACTTCCATTGTGGAAGATAATCATACATCTCAGTTAAAGAAGATTTTGTGTTATGATTACAAGTCTTACTACATTAAACTTTTGACATAGACTAGGTAACCCTGCGAACAGCAAGATTATCCATAGAGTATCCAAAATATGAAATATAATATGTAACTGAGCAATTGTTATTCATTAACCTGAAATTATTAGTTTATAAATGTAGTTATCGAATGCAGTACTGCATGGCATAATGAATCAAAGGTCACACAATTAAAAATATTATTGAACCCTAAATAATTCATTACTGGTTTCAGGGAAACTTGCAATGGATTATGACAGTCTTAAGTAAGAAAAAAGAGAAAAGAAAGAAAGAAAGAAAGAAAGAAAGAAAGAAAGAAAGAAAGAAAGAAAGAAAAAGGAGAATGAAAGAAAGAAAATAATGAGCAACACTAGACAGACAAATAATTTTCACCACTGGGTACCATTTTGTATTTTTCAGTTTGAAGGCTTTGGAAATAATTATACAAAATTATTAGACAGTTCAGTTCATGTAAGTTTACTTGAACACAGCTTCAATGAATACCCATTCAATTTCAAGTTGAGAAAACAATGTCTTCTTAATTTTTTAAAAATCAGTCCAATTAAATTTCTTCTTCTCTTCAGGAATTATCAGTACTATATTAGACAGTGGGAAGGGTGAGTTCAAAGGACTGTGGCATGTCTTTTGGGATGTTTCAGAGAAATCCTTTTTCAAGGTCCTATTGATCACACAGTAGTAAAGACACATAGCCCAGAACTGACCTTTACTTTTCTCCTGAGGACTTATCAGCTTTCTGGGACACAAGATTGAGAGATACAGTGCTCCCCATATATAGGACTAGGGCCTGCAATTATCAGAGGGCTTCAGTAATGTAACTTTTGAAGCCTAATCTTTCCCTCACATTTCCAAATGCACCCATTACCTCAGCATGCAGGACCTACAATTTTACCTTAATTTGCAGTATTTCTTCATCAATATAGAAAAGCATGGCAACATTCTGGGCAGAGTTAAAAGCCTAAAGTATAAATATTTCTGCTTTTTGATGAATGAATATTGGCTTACGAGAGACATCTCAGAACATAGCTAAAAGATCATGCCAGTGTCAAAGGGAATGTTGTCAGACAGTGATTTGCAAATGTGTAAAAATGGCCCAAACCAGAGAAGGACAAAAAATTATAGCACAAAGTCAAAAGGAAGAGAGATGAGGTAGAAACCCGGAAGGAAAAAAAAAAAAAAACCAAAAACAAAAACCAAACGCCAATCCTAAATAGATTAAAATATTCTTCAGCATCTAAGGAGAGGAAGGAAATCAGATGTGCGAATGAACTGCTACTCTTTGTTTGAACTAACTTTGAATTTAGAAGTTCAGTCCATTTAGACCAAAATCACGTAAAATTAGAGGATTTGTTCTAAAGCTAACTCAGGCAGCAGGTGCCACTGCATAGTGTACAGTCGAAAAGGTGGATGCCTGCTCTGCAATGTCTGTAACGTGAGTATGGAAAAATAATCCGATACCAGCAAAGATGGTGGGAGTTTCTGGACTACAACAGAAATTTAGAACAATGAGAACCTGTACATGTTCTCTTTATTTCGACATGTCGAACAAGGCAGAAACTTCCTGGCTTAAATGAGAAATTTTCAGGGCTACTGAACACTGCAAATGTATGGTGCTCAATGGCCCTAAAAATTTCTCATTTCTTACCTGTGTTGCTCCAATTTCCTAGCTGTTCATAACACTTTGGAGCCTAAATCCTTATGGCCCACTGTGGTCTTCTAGGTATAGTTGAGCATTTCTATTATGCACACTAAGCATGTGAAGTTGTTCGCTCAATGTGTGTGTGTGCCTGAAATTTTAATCTACATTAATCTGCTGCACAATTCCATTTAGAAGAGGAGACCAATGAGCTAAAGATTTAAACAACACTTGTGAGTATTAAAAACACTTGCGAGTTCTTCACAAATATACTCATAAAGCACAGTGACTTCTGTAACATTCAACACTTCTTTATTAATTTTTTTTTGTTATGGCTGAAGAAAGATGCCAACATAGAATTGTGCACCAGAGTTAGTGTCCATGAAGAACTACTGAATAAACTACATTCTGTCTTATTAGGAGATTCTTCTTACCATCATTCAAAGATACTTTGTTTTTTTGCCACTATCTCTTTGAACATATTGTGCCAACTACCTACAACACCTGCCTCGGATTTGTCACTAATGACTAATATTCAGCCTGTCTCAGTATCTTCTTAAAGTATTCTCAAACTTTTCTCACCTCCAACCAATAATTTTACCTTTCCTTATAGCACTTCTAATTCTCACTACATAATATTATATCTGCTTGCAATTTTTTCTTCATATTTGCATCATATAATTAGCTTCTAAATTAAGACTTCCAGCTCCTATAATGTCTATTGGTAATATGTCAAAAGAAGAAATGTTAGGTACTCTTAACACATACGTGTGTGCACACACAATAATTATATGGGCTGATGGACACATTCATTTGCTTCACTGCAGGAATAAATAACTTCACTGTTTATATAAATATCAAGATAAATGTAACAAAACATCATCTGTACACCTCAAATATATACAATAGAAAGACTAAAAGCAAATGTAAAATGCTCTGTGATCTATGGAGGACTACATAAATATAAAGTAATATTGCGGTCATTCCAGGCCCTAGAAAAGTTCTAGGGTTATCATTGAACTCAAATGCTTTAAAGTTTACGTGAAACCACTATTGAATTAAACAACTGAATACAATTCTGACACATATGAGATAGCTCACTTAACAAAACAGCGCCTACAAAAGTAAACTATTTTGATAAATTAACTGTGTGTATATATTTATATATAGAACATATTGAGTATTCTACTCAATGACCGCAAATTATGGAGAGGGAGAGGGAGGGAGGGAGGGAAGGAGAGAGAACGACGGGGAGAGGGAGAGGGAGAGGAAGAGAGGGAGAGAGACAGAGAGGGAGATTTGTTCTGGTATGTGCATAAATTACTTGGCAAGTTTTATCATTTGGGCTCTGCTAGTAAGCTTTGTTAGGTAGATTAAGAATAATGCTGGCTCTAAGGTTAATTAGATCTCTATGTGGTATAAAGTTAAATGCACACTTAACACGTGATCTAACTATTCGACCTCTGGATATTTACAAACGAGAAATGAAATCATATGTCCTTAGAGAGATCTTTATGTAAATGCTTACAACTGCTTTATTTGTAAGAGCCAAAAGTTAGAAACAACTCAAAAGGCCATTAGTAGGTGAAAGGATACAAACTCAGGTTCATACACAATAGAATAGTAATGATATATAAAAGGGAATGAATCAACACTACATATAGCAACACTTATCAATATCAAAATAATCACCTTGAGTTAAAGAAACAACACAAAATATGCACATGTCTTGTGCTTTCATTTACATAAAATTTATAAAAGGCCAACTAATCTATGGTGACAGAAAACAAATGAGTGGATGATTGGGGGTTGATGAATAGAGATAAATAGAAAAGCATTAGAAAAAAGTGAGCGAGAATGGGACCAAGAGATTGAGGGAGAGGAGGGAAAAGGACAGGGAAATAGAATGAATTGAGATGTGTCATCCCCAAAACAAATGTAATTATTTACTGAAAACATGTAGTAAAAAATTTTAAAAAGAAAAAGACAATAATATAGTAAGCAGAATCTTTGGGAGAGTGATAGGTAGATTACGCTCATGATTGTGGTAGTGATTTCATGGCTATACACATTTATCAAATTTACAAAACCATCCTCTCTAATTATTTGCTGTATATTCTATGTCAATTATACTTCAACAAAGATGTTTTTAGAAAATATGCGGGGAATACAAGAATTTCTTTTGCTTGTCTAATTTCAATGTTTCAGTAGAACACTGGAGGCAAGGAAACAAAGTAATAAAGTTGATGAAACAGAAAAACATCTATGTTCATAACTGCCACAAATGAAAGAAATGATTGATAGATTTCTCCTAATTTGTCTGCCATTTTGCCTTTGCTCCAGTGGAATTGGAAGGGCTTACATTTTGTACTCTGAAATCTTCAAGGCTAAGATTATGAATGTCTGATACTAACGTGATTCACAAATCGCTTTTGACCCTAAACTTAGAAGGAGGACTCATGGGCCAGTCTGGGTTCACTGATAAAGTACCTTAACAGATTGAGTGGATTTGGATATTGGTGACATACATTTGTTATTTTTACCCTAATGCATTAGATACCTTTGCCTTATTCCACAACTCCAGATTTGTCCTATAGTGCTGGCTATTCCTCCTAGTCAATTCCAATTCATTCTATTTGTTTCAAGGAAGACTAGAGGAGAAGATAAGATTAACTCATTGCAAATTCAGCCACTATGTAAACGACCCTTAAAATGTACGTCTCAATAATTGGAAGTTAATAATACCATCTTTGTTGACCATTAATTTTTGTAGTGGTTTTATAGTAACCATATAGTCAGTGGTAAAATGGGTTAAATATACATGTACTATGAGATCTAACTATTACTCCTTCAATACTTAGCAAAGAAAAATGAAATTGTACAGAAAAATTGGCATAGTTGTCAAATGCTCTTGTAATTAAGGTCAGTCTTGACGTCGTTATGAAGTATGGTATGTCTAAAATGATAGTTGTTTTATAGCACTGTGAATATTGTAGTCCCAGTATTATAAACTCTATAAAGAAAGTGCATTCTCTATTAGCTGGAGAATTTGGGAAACTAGTCTATCTCACTCAATTAAAAATTCACTGGTAAATGTACATACACAAGGGTTCAGAATAAACCCATCGGGCTAATAGCTCTGATTTCAGAGCACACATTACCCTGTCCTGTGACGCAAGTGGATGGAAGTCAAGCTACAGAACATGTAGTTCTATGTATTTCGGAAAAGAAGTCAGCCCGAATGTGAATTTAGCATCTTCTATGCACCAGGCCCTAAAGCATACACTATTTCATTAAATCGTCACAAAATGCCATGTGAAAAAAAGCTATTATTCTTATTTCTCAGATAAAGCAATTGAAGTTGAGAGAGAAATTAAATTGTCCATGGCCACATAGATACACACTAGGTGGCAAAGTTAACTTGGAACAATTTTAACACTGAGTCCTAGTTACCTCATACAGCATACGATGTTGTAAGTAGCACATTCAAATTCACAGCCTAGTTATCATTTGTGCAGTGTGCATGTAGCTGATGCCATGTAGCTGATGCTAGAGCTTCCTATTTCTCATCTCTCAGGTTTCATTCGGTTTGCTGCTGTTTCCAGCTGGATTTTCACAACCAGTTGCCAAAATACTCTGAGGGATATAGCAGCCGGGAGAAAATGGGCATTTCCTCTCTCACTGACAATATGAAAAGAAACCGTTAAATTATTCATATATTAACTCATTATTCTTACGTGAGTTTAATGCAGTTTTATATGTCATTTTGAAATATTGCTCCACGATATACTAATTTTTATGGATTCATTTCACCATCGTCATTTCACTTGGCCTCACTGAAAAAACACTGGAGCATATTCTGTGCTTCTAGACAATACAAACAACATCTGTGTCTTCAGGCAGACAAATAAAAGAAATCACTGGCCTCTTCTGTGTAGCTCCCTAGCACAGAGCAGCTGCCTTGAGGAAAGCTTTGAAATTATTTGACAACATTAACAAAAATGAGGAGAATATTATTCACAGGGAAATATATGTTGGGGTATTACTTCAACATATTATCACCCAGACAGAGGAGACAATGAGATGAAACTCTGGAGCCTTTCTTGTTCAGAAGGTAGCAGTACAGTCATAGGTAAAATAGGCTGAGCCTAAATCTGTAATCTGCGTTGACTTTTCCATGTATCACAACATTCAGAGAAAGGCTTTGAGTTGAAAATATGCTACATTTTTATTACATATTTAGGAATATTTTTCTTTATTTTAAACATATATGGAAAGCACGAAATTGGATAGAGGCATGCTTCTTTAACTCACATACTAGATTTTAGTGCTAACACTGCAGGCAATTTCTACAAAAATTCATTTTCTATAACATCTTAAGGCTAGAAAGCAAATACAAATAGCAACAATAAAATTAGTACTTTTGAATTGGAAATGTTTATAGCCCAAATCCTTATTAACAGTACCTTATATATTTATCCTGAACAATCACATTAATATTTCAACACTTTAACAACTGCGTGATCTATTTACATGAATGTGCTCATTTTACAGATTTTGGAAAGATTTGCAGGTCAAACAATCTGTGAAGACTGCCCAAGGATGTTCATGATGTATAGGACAGGTGTAATATGAGTTTGCACAAAGCCTGCGCAGTTGACTCTATTTAGTCTCCAAATCAATACCTTGGGGAAAAATACTCAAAAACAGCTGAACAGTGGATGGATATTTTATTCAGAAAATACCTGCTTGGCTTAATTTTCACTTTTAATGTATTTACTTGGCTCTGTCCGTGGTTACAAGGACTACACTAGGTATGATTCTAAGAGAGAGTGGTTTCTTTGTCCATCCGCTCTTTATCAGACTTTTCCAACCCATACTTGGTACCCATTTTTTTCAGTGAAACAAAATGTTTATTTCTGGACCTCAAGTATATTCTATCGTTATAACAGTCACAGGTTTCTACATTTTAATATTTTATTAGTACATGTATGTGGTATGCAATAACATTTATCAAGGAGAGTTTGCACATTTACATAAAGCATCTTAATTCTTATTTTTTGTCATCTTCCCCCATCACTTCCCACTTCCTCCAACTCTTCTTCCCCTTTCCATTTGCAAAAGCCCCTTTCCATTTTTTTGCTTGAAATCTCTTTTTCTAAAATCCCTTTTACCTTCTTTTTATTTCCTCTCCCTCCATTTCTTGCTCTCCTTCCCATTTGAAAAAGATCTCCTTACTCTGTATTATTTATCTAGTTTTATTATTTGTTTTGCTTTGTATTTATAATTTGGGCTTCTTATATAAGAGAAAACATGCAATATTTTAACTTATGTATCTGATTTATTTCACTTAATATTATGCTCATGAGATGCATCCATTTACCTAAAAATACCTCAGGTTTATCCTCCTCTATACCGGAGTACTACTCCAGCCTATGGAAATACCACATTTTCTTTATCCATTCATGTGTTGATGGGCATATAGGCTGTTTCCAAAATTTACCTAGTACAAAATGTGCTGCTATAAAC
The DNA here is from genome assembly GCF_012274545.1 of Fukomys damarensis. Classification (NCBI taxonomy): domain Eukaryota; kingdom Metazoa; phylum Chordata; class Mammalia; order Rodentia; family Bathyergidae; genus Fukomys; species Fukomys damarensis. The sequence goes on from NW_022900951.1 coordinate 101,391,973, forward strand.
ATGAATGTGAATGACTGACTGCAATAGGATGACTTTAACTCCTTTGGGAAGATGCCTGGAAAAGAAACAGCTAGGTCAAACGGAATTTCTAGTTCATATTTTTGAGTAATCGCCATACTGAAATTCCATAGTGGCTGTACCAGGTTAGAATCCCAACAGCAATGAAGAAAGGTTCCTTCTTCCCAAAACCTCAGCAGCAAATGTTATTGTTTGGCTTCTTGATGACAGCCATTCTTTTTGGAGTGAGATGAAATTTCAGTGTTATTTTAACTTGCATTTCTGTACTGGTCAGAGATGTTGAATATTTTTGCAAGTATTTATTGGCCATTTGAAATTTCGGAGATATATCTTATTTTTTTAGTTCTTTATATATTATACATATCAGTCCTTTGTCTAAGGAGTAGCTTGAAAAAATTTTTTTTCAATTCTGTAGGCTATCTCTTCATTCTATTGGTGGTTTCCTTAGCTGTGCACATGCTTTTTATTTTGATGTGATCCCATCTGTTGATCCTTAGTATTATTTCCTGAGCAAGCAGGGTTTTGTTTAGAATGTCTTTGCCTACACGTGTGTCTTCAAGAGTTTTACCTATTTTATCTGCCAGCAAATTAAATGTTTTTATTTTAATATGTAGATCTTTGATGATTTTGGGGGGGGATTGGGGATTGAACTCAGGTCCTTGTGCTTGTGAGGCAGACAGTGGAACCACTGAGCTAAAACCCTGGCACTCTTTGATCCATTTTGATTTTAGTTAAATGCATGGTGAGAGATATGGGTCTAGGTTCAGTGTTTAGCATGTGGACAGCTAATTTTCCTACCACCATTTGTTAAAGAAGGTAGCTTCTTTCCTTGTGAGAAGGCAATTGGCCCCTGTGACAAATCTGAGTACCTGGAGTCGTTTCTCGTATCCACTTTTTCAGGGTGCTATTTTCTTATCCAGAAACCTGGCTTATTTTTCTCTCTCTTTCTTTATCCTACATCCCTGATTCATGGACAATTACCTAAGAGCATAAAACTATGGCAGAAAATATGATTAAGTATAGTATATGTTCTCTTTCTATACTTATGCAAGCTCATTGAAGTTTTAGTAGAACATCTCCATCTTTAGTTTTCATGCATGCACTCAGTATGTAAGTCATTCAATAAACATTTATTAAGCACATACTATGTGATATATGATAGGATCCAGGCAGATTAAAGAGAAATAAAGAAATACTTCCTGGTATACAAGGGCTGGAAATTCAGTGCTGATGAGCAAATGATAATAAGTTGATCAGTGTCATGATAGATCTACCCATAGAGGGCTTTGTGGTCCAAGGGAAGTGTGGGACTTGTATTTTGATGAAAGGCTGAGGCAGAATTCAGAGACAAGGTGATATTTTGAGTTGCATTTTAAAGGATAAAAAATATGACTATAACTGTTAAACAGAGGTTAAGAGCTCTTCTAACACAGAAAATGTCACTGAAAAGCACAGCATATTCAAATGAATAGTGACTTTAAGAAACAGAACAATAATTTTCTGTGTCTGGACTATAGATATTTTGGAATCAAAGTAAATCAGGTACAAGACTCGCTGAAGTAACATGAAGCCAGTTTGGGAAGGTTCTTAAATGCTATTCTAAGGAATAGTTCTTACTTGGGTCAAATTAATCCCATGCTGCTTACAATTCCTATGCATATGTTACCCAGCATTATTAAACAAAAACAAATAGATGAATTTAAGAGGTTTTCAGAAGTCTGGAAAGCAGTCTTGAAATTCTATAGTCATGAATTTTGATTCAGTATGTAAGAAAATTAATATAACTAGAAAATATTCATTAATCATCTAATTTGGCACATTGTGTTTCAGAAAGGGGAAAAAAACAAAGAAAAATATAAAAATCTAGGCCATCATGGAACTTGTATTCCAGAGGGAATAAATTTGTAATAAGTGTTCAGACCAAATTCAGCCTCAGAACCATACAGGTATGCATATTAATCTATAGGCTACTGTCTGTTTATTTTGGAGGGGTATTAAATCTGGGTTCTTCCAGAGGGTCAGGAGAATTGTGTACTATATGAAAGCAGTGACACATGGGAATTTAGCTACTTCCACCCTTCTAAAATCTACTAGGTAAAAATCATGTAAATGGCTTCAGTGTATTCACTGTTAGAGGAAGTTGAGGACCCAGGAGGCAATGCAGAGACCTGATACATCTGACTCACTACTATGCACTCACTTTGCTTCCAGAAAAGTTTCTTGGCTAAATAATTGAAAATTTGAGGTGTACCCATAGGCAGCCAGGAAGTGAAAGATAAAGGGAGGGATGAGGAAGAAGAGATAGAAAGAAAGAGGTATTTGCTGAGAGGTACTTTTCTATCCAAAACAGAGCCAAGTCAAACAATGTAACCACTAGAGCCTTCAGAGATTAGGACCCTGGTTAGGGTTAGGTGGGGTGAGGGAAAAAATTAATATATTCCATAACTTATGTGTAATTTTTAGTGTTCAGCTAAAATTACAGAATGCTAATTTTCATTCATCTAGGAAATCAGTTTTATTTCTTAACCTATATAAAAGTTAAAGAGGTCTTAGGAGAATGAAAAAAAAAAACTAACTGGAATGGCCATTTGGAACTGTAGCTATTCATGTATGAAACAGAAATATACATTATCTACTAACATATTAACAATATCACTAGACTCTAAGGCCATATTTAAAAAATAAAAGACCTTTACACTAAGAGGAGAACCACGCCTGCTCCCGACCCGGCCGCCATTGCTCAAGCACAGGGAAGGTGGCTGCGCGGGCGCCCCTGAACCCCCATCAGCACCCCCCGGCACTCTCAGACCTCCTGACTGTGCCAGTCTTTGGACCCACTCTGCAAAGACAGAGGTGGTCATCAAGGGTATTTTTCTGAGTTCCCAACTTTGAACATCTTTAAAGAAAGGGCGTGGGAAACCTCTAATAGAACGTTGTGGAATTCAACCATTCAGAAGGATGGGGAACTCAATCTGGGCCTTGCGGTCCGAGGTCAGTCAGCGTCATGGGGTTCAGCAATCAGCTAACTGAGATCAGGGGTCTTCCATCCTCGCTCTGTCTGAGCCATTAAATGGTTAATATACTATATTGAAAAGTTTGTTCACTGCAGACATGTTCTGGACTGCTTCTTGATTTCAATTTAATTCAAATGATTTAAGGGTGATAGACTAGTGACTACCACAGGTGGTCAGTGTCCAAGTTGTGCTTGATCTTAATGTGTTGCTGATTGTATCAGTTGGGGTAAAGCATTGCCATTGATTTGATGAGCTGTTTTCTCTGATGTTATGAAGATGAGAATGTCCATGGGTCGTTAGAGACACAGAAGCTAGGGCGCAACTGTATCAGGAAGATTAGGGTGATAATCCAGAGATTAAACCAAGGACAGTCCAACAATAAAAATTAAAATGAGAAAACACTTAAGCAAGACACAAGGACAGACTTCCAGTT
>NW_022900951.1:101397044-101397247 GCF_012274545.1 Fukomys damarensis
ACTTTAATGGTGCTGCCAACTTTGGAAAAAGTCATCCCAATTTACTGTGTTAACTTGGCATTGCACAGAAGTGGACAACCATATTGGTCTAGAAATGTTAATTTATTTTATTTTATTTTTTTTCCATGTGTACAGGGGTAACACATCATACTAAATATGTAAGGTCATATCTACGAGGGTTTGATTACAGAAACTAATAAAGT
>NW_022900951.1:101397631-101403658 GCF_012274545.1 Fukomys damarensis
AAATGGGGAGTGGAGGAGGGGGTGAAGGGAGGGCAGGGACAAGGGGAAAAATGAGAATGAAGACCTATTATGTAAAGGTACAGAATCCCAATGATGAATGTAACTGTATTTGTATACCTAGATTGTACAAATAACCTCAATAAAATGGAAAAAAAGAATTATTGAAATATGGCAAGTATAAAATCGAATGCACTGGTATGCAAAAAGGGAGAAATCTCACATTTTTTCTTATTATTACTAGAGAAAGATAATTCAGGAATACTAGATTTTTATAAGCAACAACTTACATGTACTTTACATTTATGTACATATTCAGTGTGATCGCATATGTAAATATTTTATTAAGGTTAATGAAGGAGAGCTCCTGAAACTTCCACATTCCCTAAGCTTTTCATGTTAAAACAAGAAGAAATACTTTAGATTCTTTGGTGAGGGAGAATTACTTAATGTTCAGAAATGCATTAGTGTGAGGTGACCAGAGAATGATTACTACAACTGGAAGTGGTAATATACTAAAAGCATTCCCCACTAGTTAGAATAGTTAATTTGCTTCTATCTCTAAATTAGCCAATTTCTTTTAACTCACTAACAATATAATGACCAGTATATGGTGCAGACTGTGAGCAATTATATATATATATATATATATGTGTGTGGGTGTGTGTGTGGGTGTGTGTGGGTGTGTGTGTGGGTGTGTGTGGGTGTGTACACGGGTGTGTGTCTGTTTGTGTACATATAACTGACACATTGTGAGCTTGGGTTGAACCTTAATTTGTGCTTTATGAAACACAGGAGACTGGCTCCAATGAGATATTCTGTAAAGCCAGAGATCAAACTCCAACGATATATACAAAGGACAAAAAATGGCTACTCTTTGAAGAAGAGAATATGGGAAATATTACTGTAGTAAAAAACAGAGAGTACCAGACATATGTGTTTAGCAATTTTTGTATTTACTCACTTTTATCACCATTGCCAGTGAGTGCTATATTAAATTATGTTCACTTTCGATTCCTAAAAAGATAATTGTAGGCAGAAAACCAACTAAAATTTATACTAGTGCTTAACACATGCTATAAACTTTGCATACATTATGAATTTAATGCCCACAATAACTCAATAATTCTCTGAAGCAGGTACAGTATTACTATCTTGGATTGCCATTTGCCAGATTAGTAAATTGACTTTGAATAGTTAAAAGTATTGACTGTGTCACTACTGCTAGGAACAAACAGAGTAAGAATTCAAATCCAAGTCTTTTGTATTTAATACCTTTTACTTCTAACACCAGTTTAGAAGCAAGATAGCTATGCCTTCACTTTGTTACAGGTAAAATGATCTTTTACTCCATTTAAAGCTGGTGGTGGTAGTGAGGGATAGTTGAATCTAACAGGGATCTCTGAGTTCAAGGAACTTAATTTCGAGTTATGAAAACAGGACATATTCCCATATACAAGTATGTGGTAGAGTATATAAGTGGAGTCTAATGAGTGGGCCTAGTACTGAGCATTAAGGAGAGAGACCAGAGGAGAGGAAGTTCATGATGGAAAAATGGGTAGGTGGTAACTCATGTATATGGTAGATTAAGTTAGAATCTGATAACTGGTAAGGTTTGAATGAGCAGAGGGGGATAATTTAGGCCCTGATATTGTGCTCCAGATTTGTATATCTAATGTTTAATTGTGATCTAACTTAAAATATTCATAGGGTAACTGAAATTAAAAAGAAAATATCCAAAACTAATATCAATCAATGCCTCCAATATGATCCTCCTCTTGGCATAACTTTTCAGTCAATAAAACTACCCTACTCATTTACACAGGCCAGCAACCTAAAAGTCATCTTCTGTATCTAACACAACATCCCATGTCATTATTGTACCTCCGAATTGTACTCTGAACTTATCCGGTTCTTTCATTTTCATGTGCAATAGTCTTTGGCCTAGGTGACTACAATAAACTAACATGTCTGTGCACCTACTCTTGTCCCTCTCTAGTTCCTATTTTGGCAAAGCTGGCAGATAGATAATAAAACTAATCATATCACCCCCCACTTCAAATTTGCGTGTCAAGTTTAGGGTAAACATTGAAACCCTAAACAAACTGTACAAAGTCCTATATTATCTGGCTTCTTATCAGTTTCTCTGTGCCATTACTCTTTTGTTCCAGTAACATGGTGCTTCTTCCACTTTCTCCAATATGTCCTCCTCTTTTCAACTCATGATATACGTGCATGTTTGCCCCTTTTTTTCCTCGCTCTCCCATCTCTTCACTTCTCGTATCTTTCAGATTTCAGCTCACTTACTTGGCCCTCCAGGCCTGATTGAGTCTTTCTCTCTCCACAATACTAATAACAATTATAATTATGGATCACTTAGAATAATTATGCATTGACTGTCTAAGCCTATCAGAGTGTAAATTCTCTGAGGTCAGGGACCATGTCTATACTGTTCATCATGGCATATCCAGTATACAAAACAACATTTTCCACAATGAAGCATAAGTAAATCTTGGATGAATTAGATGAAAGCATCAGCACATAGACAGGAATGAGGATATATTTGAAGTACTGATAATAGCCTGCATGTACCTTCTACACAGGGCTCTTTGCTCAGTAATATACTAATATGTTTGGTTTAGAGGGTTGAAATACAGAACCTAAAGATATTAAGTATTTCCAAATGTAGTCTATAGGCAATAGAGAACTGGTGATATTTGTTCAGATCTGTCTGTCAAAAACTGTTTCTATCCCAACTGTGTTTGTATCTGCTATTTCAGATTGGTGCTTCTAAATACCTGTTCCTACCTTCAGTGTCTCTAAATCGCTCATATTTGGACAGCTTTCTGCCCAGTGGAGCTGCCATGTGTTGGAAGAATTGGCTCCTGGTGATTTCTCCCAGTGATCATTTCTGTAGTACAGGCTCACATCTTTGGAGAAACCATTTCTCTTAACGTCATTGTAGATTTCAAATCTGAAAACAGTGACGTAGCTGTTTGTAGCAGCCAGTCACAGTGATTGATCAAGGGATAAAAACCTGGTCAATAAAGAAGATGTGGTTTTTCTACAAAATGGAATACTACTCAGCCATATTAATGAGAAATTAGGGTCACTTATAGAAAAATGGATGCATATTGAGGATATACTCTAAAGGATATACTCTTAAGGATATACTCTTATAAATAAGTCACACATGTGTAAATACCGAATAGTTTCTCCAGTGTGAATAAACTGTAATAGCACATAAGATCCTAATGGTATAATTGACAATGTGAAATAGGAAGAAAAGGGCAAAAGGTGTAGGGGAAGTGGGAAGGGTAGGGGGAAGGTAATAAGGGAAAAGAAAAAAATATGAGAAAATGAAAAAATGGAAAAAAGTATTTTTAAATAGCGAAGGGAGGAGGGGGTGAAGGAAGGGCTGTGGCAAGGGGAAAAAATGAGAACCAAGACCTGTCATGTAAAGGTACAAGGTCCCAATGATGAATGTAACTCTACTGTATACCTAAAATGCACCAATAAACTCAATGAGAGACAAAAAAACCTGGTCCAATCTGAACCATATTACCTCCCATTGGCTGTAGTTTGATTGTCTGTTTTCTCCAAAATTTATGGTGAAATGTAATTGCCATTGTAACATTCTTAAGAGGTGAGTTCTTTAAAAAGTGATTAAACCATAGGGCCATCACATCATGCATGGATCAATTAAATTAACATAAAGTTGGGATCATTATCATGGAGGTAGGTTTATTATAAAATGACAAATTGGACCCTCTTTCTCTCCTCTCTTCTCTTCTCCCTTCTCCTCCCTTCTTCTTCTCCCTTGTTGCTGATGTTCTTCATTCTCATCCTTTTTCTTTTCCTTTTTCCTCCTTCTTCTCCTCCTCCCTTCATCTATTGCACTATGAAGAAGAGCAAAAACTGATAATTGTGTTTCAAGATAATGGTTGACAATAAGGCAAATGAGGAAAGAAGTTTGGGGTCTGGAAGTATCATAGTGAGAACCAAAAGAGCTGTTGGTTGTGTTCTACATTGTAAGCTAACTGATTTGTACTGGGAACCTTAGTTGTCAGAACTCAACAAACCCAAACGTTTGCGTAAATTTCTTTTTTTTCCTCTCTAGCATTCTATTACACGGAGGGGGAAGCAAATGAATAAAAGAAATCCTTGGTGTCCGAGAGACCTGAGTATAAATCCCGGGTCTACAAATGTAGCAACTGACAGTATTATCAGTATTCCAGACAAAGAAAATAGATATTCTGAATGATGAACATAAATCACTCAAGCCCAACAATGAAGACTCAAAAATGTTTCTTAGATATCACATAAATAGAAAAGAATTAATTGTAGGAAGATTTTCAATAATTAAAGATTGAAATAAAAATATTGTTGACTCTAAATCAAGAAATACATAGATGAAATAGAATGTTTCATACCTCAAGTATAATGCTGACTGAAACTTTAATTTCTATGCTTTTATTTGACTGATGCAAAAAACACACACATGCATAAACATATAAACACATTTTGGTATTCTCACAAAACTAGAATTATATTGTGCATATTGTTCTGAAATTTATTTTCAATACTATGTGATAGATGGTTCTCCATGACAGAATATATAGAAATATTTCATGCTTTTAAGTATATATAAGGAACACCATTGTCTAAGGCAACCATAATTTACTGAGCTAGACCTATATATTTTGGTCATTTCCAACTATTTACTTTTATAAGCAATACAATGTTCAATGACTATCCTTGTACATACATCTTTCTTTAGTCTTGTTATTCTTTTTTAAAGATAAATTCTTCAAAGTCTGATTGCTGGGTCATAGAATACAAATTTTTTGAGTTTTCTTAGATTTTCCCAAATGATACTACAAAAGGTGCTCTAATTTACATTTCCACCAACGATATACACAAATGTCAGCTTTCTTGTAACCTTACCAATAGAGGATATTATTATTCTCATTTTTCAAAATTAAAAGATGAAAAAATTATTATTTTCATTTGGATGTTATTACATTAGGTGATATTTGTATTATTTCAGTTGAATTTTTCATATTTATATTGGCAACATGTAGGTAATTTCTTTTCCTGTGAAATGTGTTAGTCATGAATAGAATTTTAAAATATTTTATTGGTACATTTTAGATACACAATACAGTTACATTCATCATTGGGATCTGGTACCTTTATGTGATGTATCTTGGTTCTTATATTTTCCCCATTCCCCTAGCCTCCCTCACTGCCTCCACCCTTCCCTATTTACAAAGACTTTGTTTCCATTGTTTTCCTTTTCTCTTCTCTTTTTACCCTTTGCCTACCCCTCACATTTGCCCAACACCTTTAGACCTTTTCTTCCTATTACAAAATATCAATTATACATTTTGACCTTTAATTTACCTTTTTAGTTTTTCACACCAGAGAAACTATAGTGTTTACACATGTATGTCCTATTAATTTCACTTAAGAGTATGTCCTCAATGTGCATCCACTTAACTATAAATGTCTCTAGTTTCTTGTTTTTTTATGGCTGAGTAGTACTCCATTTTATTAAAAACAAACAAACAAACAAACAAACAAGCATCTTTATCCAGTCTCCAGTTGATGGCCAATTGGGCTGTTTCCAAGTTTTAGCTACTACAAACTGTGCCACTATAAACACAGGTCAGCATGTATCGCTGTGGTATGATTCTTTTAATTCTTGTAGGAAGATCCCAGCAGGGGAATACCTGGATCAAATGGGACTTCCCATCCTAGTTGTTTGAGACATCTCCATATTGATTTCCACAGTGGTTGTACCAGCCTGCATTCCCACCAACAATAAAAGGACCCTTTTTTCCCACACTCCCTACAGCATTTGTTTATTCATTGATTACTTGATAGCAGCTATTCTTTCTGGGGTGAGATGGAATTTCAGTGTTCATAAACAGAATTTTGTGTGTACCAAATATCATCTTTTAAACTATTTCTTTTCCCTTACTGTTGTTTATAGGCATTCAGTTTTTTTTTTTTTTTTTTTTTTTT
>NW_022900951.1:101404346-101467480 GCF_012274545.1 Fukomys damarensis
AGCAGCCATTCTTTGTGGGGTGAGGTGGAATCTCAGTGTTGTTTTCATCTGCATCTCTCGAATGACCAGTGATGTGGAACATTTTTTCATATATTTTCTTGCTGCTTTCACTTCTTTGTATGAGAAATGTCTGTTCATTTCGGATGCCCATTTTTGGATCGGGTCTTTATATTTGGGGGGACTGATTGTTTTGAGTTCTTTATATATAGGCATTCAGTTTTTATGGTGTCAAATATGTCAGTTTTTTTTTTCATGCATGCTGGATATCATGCTTGGCTTGGGAAGGCCTTCTATATAATGAGATTTTTTTCTTTTATTGAGTGTATTGGGACATTTTATTTATACAGTACAGTTACATTTATCACTGGGACCTTGCACCTTTACATGACAGGTCTTGGTTCTCATTTTTCCCCTTGTCCCTGCCCTCCCTTCACCCCCTCCTCCCCTCCCCATTGAGAAACACTTGATTTCCAATTTTTCATTTTCTCCTATTTTTTTTATTTTCCCTTATTACCTTTTCCGTACCCTTACCACTTTCCCAACACCTTTAGCCCTTTTGTTACCATTTCACATTGTCAGTTATCTCATTAGGATCTTATGTACTATTACAGTTTATTCACACCAGAGAAATTATTTGGTATTTACACGTTAATGAGATTTTTTGAAGCAAAACATTTATTTGTACATTTATTTGTATCATTTGTAATGATAACATTCATCATAGGTAATTTGTATCTATGCATGATATATCTTGCTGCTTTTTCACCATTTCCCTGCCTCCCTTTGTCCCCTTTCCCTCCTTATTTACAAAAGTTTTGTTTCTATTTTTTCCTATTTTTCTATTTTTCTCCCATATTTTTCTTTCTTTTCTTCTCCTTTCTTTCCTTTCCCCTCCCTGTCCCTTGTTGCCCTTCTCATTGAAACATTTTTTTCCTATTTCTCAATACTTGTTATACATTTTGTCCCTATTTTCACTTTTGGTTTCTTGTCAGAAAAACAATATAGTATTTAAGCATGTGTATTCGATTTATCTCATTTAAGAGCATGATTTCAAAGTGCACCCATTTAGCTAAAAATGCCTCAAGCTTACTCTTGTTTGTGGCTGAGTAGTACTCCACTGTATATTAAAAAACCACACGTCTTTATTCATACGTCAATTGGGCACTTGGGTTTCCAAGATTTAGATATTACAAACTGTGCCCCTATAAACATGAGTGTGCATATATTACTACGGTATGATTCTTTTAAATCTTTCAGGATGATATCAAGAAGGAGAATTGCTGAGAAGAATGAATCCTCATTTCTATTTTCTCTTAATTTTGCTCCATTAATTTATTAATGACTGAACAATCTATTACTATTAGTCTTTATCACTCTCATTTATATTATATACTTTAAAACCTACCAAATATCCCTCGTTATACCAATTCAAATAATACAGATTTACTGTATGTTTTACTGTATATTGTTAAACATTTATTGTATTAAGATTTAAAAGGAAAAAATATTGGATAACTCCATTTCTACCTGCTCCAATCTTGTTATGAGACAAGAGTATCTTCCTTCCCAAAGACCCAGAAGAACATACAACTGTATAAATAAAGACACATGAAAATAATTTCCCCATATTTTTATGAACATGGGTATTTTATGCTTTATACTACACTTATTCATTTTATATAACAATATATCATAGGCATTCCTTTAGGACAGGTTATGCTTCTAACTCACTATTTCAATATCTGGAAATATTCTATGTTATAACTGTGCCATTAATTAATTTACTAATCCCTTACTGTTCCACATCCAGGTTCTTTCCTTTTGCCATTATCGTTATCTCTACAATGTTGCATTGCACTTTTCACTTCTCTTGTCAATATCATGAGATCTTCAGGATTTTGTTACTTTCATCTTTCTTACCTCTGTTTCTTGTACTCTGTTGACATAGTTTAGGGTACTTAGTAAAAGACTTTTACTATCCAATACACTAGTTACTAGTGTCATGTGACTACAAAGTACATAAAACGTGGCTGGTCTAAGGTGAGATGTATGGAAGTACAAATTCCATGTAAAATTTCTAAGATAGCATGAAAATAGAGTGTAAAACAGCCCATTAATGATTTTTATATTGAGTGCACATTGAAGTTCAAACATTTTATGTATATTAATTAAAACATATTACTAATTTCACCTATTTTTTAATTTTTCAAATATGCCTACTAGAAAAATTGAAAATTACATATATGACAGTAGTTCCTCCTGATCTGTTAAAGATATATTCTAAGTCATCCAATGGATCTCCAAAACATTAGACATTACAAAGTGCCATATATGCTACACTTTTTATTATACATATGTACCTGTAGTAAAATCTATTTAATAAATAAATAATAATCTATGTACCTATAGTAAAATCTATTTTATAAATTAAGCACAGCAAGAAATTAATGAGTAATAATAAAATATAATGATATACTATAATGAAAATTTTAAATTCACTTTTCGCTTAGTGGAAGCACTATACAGTTTCTTTTTTGTATAGGGACTCAAACTGCCAATATCACTATTCTTGTGCTTTTGGGACAATATTAAGTAAAATAATCTTACTTGGACTCAAGCACTGTGGTACTAAGATAGATGTTATAATAACTAGGATGGATGCTAAGTGACTAATGGGTGGGTACCATATGCAGCATGAATATGCTGGACAAATGGATGACTTATGTCCCAGAAAGGATAGAGAGCGAAGGAGTAATATTTAATAACATTACTTAGAATTATAAGCAATTGGAAACTTATAAAGAACTCATTTCTGGAATTTTTCAGTAATATTTTGGACAGCTTCATTTTGGCTTTTGCAAATTGCTGAGATCGCTATTCTTGTGTTTTAGGGACAAGAATGGTGTTTCACAGACCAACTTTTGGTTTTGCATGTGTAAATGAAACCATGGAAAGCTAAACATGACAAGGGTAAGCCTTCTAATGTATTTCTAATGGGCCTACTTGTTTCACAATATGATTATATTATCTCATCAAATATCCTTTCTGTTTACGGAATTCTAGTTTGCTGCTTTATTCTAGGCAACCTACCCTTCTGATTAGATTTAATTACTTTTTCAGGATCCACATTCATTATTTATTCTCTCATCTTCAGGTTTGTATTTTTGATTCATTTATTGTGTGGTTTGAGTTGCTTCCCATATATATTTTTTTTCCACTTGTGTATGATAGCATTGCACTTTTTGAACTACTGTATATCTTCAGACATATTTCTGACCCAAACAAGTAAATAATATCCAAATTGAGTAATAAGATGCTTGAGTTTGGCATTCCTCCTCACAATGAAATTTACAGATGCTCTTTTATAACCTTTACCTTCCATTATATAAACAGGAAAACCAATAACACATTAATTATTTTTGCTTGTAGATGACTCGTTCTTTCTGCTGGGAGTCCAGAATTTTTTCTCTTTATCTTTAGAGTTAATGAAGTTTATCAGTGTATGTTTAAGTGTAGAAAAAAAATTACCCTTCCTCTATACCTGTTTTGATAGGTTAGGTTTTGGCATTGCTAATTCCACATTTAAATTTTACAATAATTTTAGAATATATATGTGTGTATATATAATCAATTTTTGTAAAAAGTTCAGGGACACAAAATATGAATGTGTATCTGCTTGTATTAGAATACATAATTCTATGTATTTGTCAAAATATTAGGTCAAGCTTCATAAATATAGTATGCAAATATTTTTATTATTTTTTCTACTTCTCAAACTCTGAAATAATGGTAATTAACAAATATCATAGAATTTTTACAAATGCTTTGTGTACCAAATATTTACAACCTATAAATATTACTTTAATGAGCAAATCTCCAGGTACTATTTTAATCCTTTTGGCCTTGAATGTCACTTTATCTAATATTGGTGTCTTTATCCAACTCTCCATTCAATGAAAATATATTGGCACATCGTTGTCTATTCCTTTATTTAAGAATACATTCATCACTGTCTTTCATATTTGTCTCTATTATGTGTATTTAGATAAAATCTGTAAATCTGAACGCATTTGTCTGAGATTAAAAGATGTCAACCCATTTACATCGTTCTTACAAATACAATGTCTTAATTATAGCAATTCATGTGTATTATATTTCTTATAGGCACCAAAATGACCCTCAGATTTTCTGTGATGTTCTGTGATGTGTTAGGCTACATGACAAAGGGAAATCAAGATTTCATTTGGAAATAAGGTTACTAATCTGCTGCTTTTAGGATAAAGAAACCAATCTAGATTATCTAGATGCACCTAAGGTAATCACAAGGATCCTAAGAAGTGAAAGAGTGAGGCAGAAGAGTTACAAGAGACACAGTGTTGGGAGAAGGAAAAAGAGATGGAAAAATGCTAGGCTTGAAGATGAAACAATAGATCATGCAAGAATCAAGTAATATGGAGAGTTTGGGAAAATACAAGAACATAGATTCTCTCTTAGAGCTTTTTTTAGAAAGGAACATAATTCTGCTGATATTTTGATTTTATCCTAATGAGACTCATTTTAAATTTCTGAATTCTAGAAATGTAAAGTAACAACCTTTCATTGTCTTAAACTATTGATCCTCTGATAATTTTCTTACAGTTGTAAGATAAAACCATGACAATATAAGAAAATGGAGATAACAGTACATTTCCTAGTTTCTAGGTGCTGTCAGTAAAGAATGGGGAACCTTCAATTCAAAAATTAAATAAGGAAATTTAATTCTTTGTACTTTTTTGGTACCAAGGATTGAACTCGAGTCCTTGTGCTTGTGAGGCAGGCAGCGGCACCACTGAATTAAATCCCCGGCCCCGTTTTCCTCATTTGAAGTGACTATTGCCCTCATCTCCAACTCTTCTACAATTTGCAAATTCACTGGTATCTTTATTTCATATTTGAATCTAAATTAACAGATCTTTCAGTTATCATGCCTCGTTCTTCAAGTACACGTACTAACAATTGAAGTCATTCTACTTTTTAATCTATGATAAACAGTATGAGGATTACTCCCAGGGAGAGGGTAGGAGGACTAATTTAATTTTTTTCTAAAGAAGAACTATGTTTATTTAGTTTGTAAATACATAGAGTAATAAAGTTTTACTTCATTAAGGCAATCAGGTTTGCAAGCACTCATATGAGAATTAAGAGTTTATTTATTTATTTATTTATTTGTTTATTTATTTGGTGTTTTGAGACAGGGTCTCACTATGTAGTTGAGACTGATCTGGAACTCACTATGTAGCCCAGGTTGGTCTCGAACTCACAGCGATCCTCCTGCCTCAGCCTCCCGAGTGCTGGGATTACAGGCATGTGCCACCATGCCTGGCTAAGAATTAAGGGTTTTAAATGTAGTAATGAAGATTTAAAAAAAAGTCTGATTAGACTGAGATACATTTACTCAAACTTTTGAGATTCATTAAGTGGTAGCAAACAAAATGCTTTCCATGTTACTGCCCGTTTCCTTCATTTCTGATCCTCTACCCCCCAAGCAAATTGTACTGCTCAAGAGTTTTCACAATAGAGCTTCATTGCATGACTAATATTTAGACATAATTTTTCTATCTCTTCTTTAGAGTCACCTGTTCTGTGTCCTGTTCCCTCAGTGACCATGACATTTTTGGTATGCAAACCAATAAAAATTTTCATAATTCTGGTGATGTCAATACTGTTTATATGTGGGGCAATGGCTTAATCTTTTCTCAGTTTTTTTTTTTAGTATAGAATGGTAATTCAGCCCAAAGAAATGAATCTTCAAGTCTAGAGATCACAAAAAATACTGTTACAGGCTACAGAGGGAGGCATTCATCGCTAGGACAAGGAAGAGAAAGTTACAGTGCACTATGTAAGTGGGCTTTTACTCTACCTGTGTGAAATCAAACAGCAACAACAGAGGATGAACCACCAAACAAGCTAGATATCCTGGGCATAGAGGCTATTGTGCCTCAGGGTAGCTCCAAGGAAACCACAAGAACAGATAATTGGGCCTGTGAGCTCACAAAACAACTTGTACCCTAACTATTAAACAAGTATAATTCACCCTGAGTCTATCACAGGTTCCATTGTTTATTATTATAAAATAAACTCTATAAAACTTATAAATATAGAGAAAGAATTTAACACAATGCAACACAGGGCATCTTATATCACAAAATGCTAATAAAAACTTTTATATTATAGAAATATATTTTAATAATGTGCTTAAGAATAATTATACTTTGAACGATTTTCATGAGAGAAATTCTTTCCTACATCCTTTCAGTATAATGACTGGATGTTCTCTTCTAACCTATATTAGGTTAATAAATTACTTGGATTTTAAAGCTGTTGTGAGTTATAGACAATTAAAAAATGGACTTCAAAACTGGCTAGCATGTTTACATATTGGCAGAATATAACTGCCATTATGAATTACTTGTTAATCACAGTTTACGTTTTATATACATACTTGACACTTTTAACATGTTCAGCATGCTTTACATTTCTCCTGCTAAGGCCTCAAAACTGTGTGTGTGTGTGTGTGTGTGTGTGTGTGTGTGTGTGTGTGTGTGTGTGTTATTTTTAAAATGGAAAGAGGAGCTAGTATGGGGTTCTGGTGTTAATGTTCAGTTGCATCTGGTTCTTGACATGTGGGAACACTGACTTAAGGCTGTTAGACTTTGCAATGCTTTGAGACATGATGGAAATCAACAATTTTATGTGAAATCACTTAATTTTAAATGCTGATAAGTAATTCAAGTTTTAAAACATTGCTATATAAAACATAGGTCTGTGGGATGTATAGGGTATTTGGGATGCCAGATTTAAATTTCTGATGAAGTACAGCATTCTTATATTTCAGAAAGGAATGTGAATGCATAGATTCAATCACCTAGGTCCAGGCTATGTAGAGTAAAATGAACAAATGATTTGACCTCAGTCCGGTCAGAATTCCAATTCTACCTCCATTACATAAATATCAGGTACCTTATGCAAGTTGTTTAAACTCTCTGAGCTTCAATTTCCCTCTCCTTAAAAAAAGAAGACCATACTGTATTATATATTGCAAAGGATACTTCTGAAGACTAAATGAATATCATACATGTTAAGTGTCTATGGTACATCTTGCCAATAGGAAAATCTGCTCTTTTGCCACTTTTCAGTACTCTGTATCCCTACCATGCATTATTTCTTTCAATAGCTATTCTCTGTACCTGGACTTATGCTCTATATCATGCTGAGTTGTAAATTTCATGAGAAAAGAAATTTCTATTTACTGCTTTCCCAGCTCAAAATATTGCCATGCACCATATATATTAAAATAAATATGCTTAATTGTTTATTAATTTCAACAAAGGAAAGATCTTGAATGAGAAATGCAAGTGTGTACATGCCCATGTTTTGTGACTTCAGAAACCACGATAATGCTGCACCAAAAAGCTGAATTCACATCAAATTCCTTCTGTATGATTATCTGTTACAATTATTGAAATCTGACAAAATTGTGCAGTGTTTCACATGAACCTAAAGTTCTTTTGGGTTTATAAAGAATCCAATGTTTGTGGGAATAGCTTTCTAAAGGTACTGTATTCCTACACATTCACTGAATCTGATGGTCAAAAACACTCACACTGCCCTATTGACGATTCTTCTAAGTATTTCATCCTGCCAAAAATATTAATTCATTTGAATTATAATTTTAAAAATTTTACTTCTATCTAGTATATTGTACTTTCTAAATACTGATGAATGGACACTCAACTACAAATTCATTTGACTCTCACCTCAACCCTACAAAGCAAATGTAGCTGTATTTTCTTAATTTTAAAGAGATATCAAGAGACATCCAGTGAGAAGCAACGCACTTCAAGTGACAGTTCAAATAACTAAAGGGTCTAGCAATAAGACCAAGTTCAAACTTTGTATTTTATATTCAGAGGGGCCATCCAAGTCTCTCCTGCTTCAGCATCAACTACTGTGTCCAGTAATCTGGATTTTTCATTTCCTTTATTTTTTACATAAAAACTCGCATGTCATGGGTCCTATTTCCAAGCTTAGTTACCACTTACATTTTTACTTAGTATTAATTTAAAAAAAAAATCTTATTGGGCAATGCCCAGTGAGTGATGCAAAAATTAACAAACCAGGAACCTGCCCTCAAGTGCAGTCAGTCTTCGGTTAAACATTACACTTTCCTCTAGTTAAAATATATATCTGATTGCAAGAATGTTATACCCAAAAGAACTAGATAAGGAAAAAAGAAGTAAAGATGTTAGTGTCAATAAATAAAGTGCTTCTCAACTATAATTACTTACTAAGAACATGTGGGGAGCTGTGGATTAATTTGCGGTGCTATTTAGGAAGTGGATTTTTATTTTGTTTTGTTTTGTCTGTTTTCGTTCATTTGGAGGGTTCAATCCAGTTCTTAGCAATTGTGCTCTAATACTAAACTCCATTCACAGCCCTGGGCAGTGGCCTTTTTCAAGGTCCCATAGTGATTCAAATGTACAGTCAGAATTGAACCACTGGTCTAAAGGAAATAAATCATGCTGTAGGGAAATTATTGAAGATAGCAAAAAGCAAAGAAGTAAAAATATATTTGACTTGTCTTTTTCCTTATAATGTCAGTCATTTAATTAAAAAAGTTCTTGATAAAAATTTTATTTAAAACATTTTCATTGGAGAAATAGCTTTCCTATGTGTTAATTTCCAATTATTTTAAAGAAAAAAATTCCCTTCCCTCAAATCTAGTAATCAATTTCCCTTGACCATTAAATCTGAACAAGTTTATATTTTCAAAATTTGACAAGGAAATAACAAACTGGATGAATCAAAACTGAAATAATTCAATTTTTACATATAATTCAAGTAAGACTTGGTTTATATCCTGAATTCTCTGCTTTGTTTCTCTTCTTATTCTAGTTCGTCTTTGGAATGCCAGTTGTTTGTCCTTCTGTTTTTTTACTACATCCAAGGGATTGAATTACCCATATAAAGTTTTCATTCATTTAAAAAATTTCATACATATTCTTTTTCCTAAAAAAATAAAATTGTCTATATTTGTATATATTCCACTTTTTGTACAATAGAACTTTCTAGAATATTCTACCAATCTTAGAAGAAAAAAATTGGGGAGATAAGGATACTAAAAGGAAACAACAATTTCTTTAAAAACATCTATATTCACTAAATTGAGAGGAGAGAGAGAGAGAGAGAGAGAGAGGGATTCAATGAGTCAAGGACATGTTTCCTTCAGCTTTAGACTTGATTCGGGATTTTGTTCGCAGTAGCTTTCATGACTTTCAAAGGTGAGATTGAAGTAAAACTTATGCTTATCCCATAGCTAAAGCAATATCTGTATAAGTTCATTTCCAATTTCTCTGGTATATGTATATCATATTCATCTTTTCAAATGCCTCTCTAATGACCATATTATATTCCTACCTTATATCTAGCAAAAGTCTCTTGCTTCTTAATATGTTGAATTGAAATTATTTGACCTGGTATTCCAGATCTTTGATAATTGGCCCTACCTGACTTATGTTCTATTGATCTCAAATATGTCTTTCATATCAATCAAATTCAACATCTTTTGTTCCATAAAAATACCAGGTTTTTTCTTTCTCCTCCTCTGGCTTGTTCTCATTTTGAATAGATTTCCCTTTTCAATGTGCCTCTTTCAATTCTCTCTATCTTTCAAGTTATAGGACAAGTTCCAATTCTTTTATGAAGACTTCTCAGTCTATTGCTCTAATTGATCTCTCCTTTTCCTAACACTGTGAAATAGTCACCCTTTTTGCAAGTGAAGCATTTGGTCAAATATAGCCTTGTCTTATTTTAGTTACTTTAAGTATGTCAGATCTGAAAAATATCTGACGGCATTGTTTATGCCTCTTATAGTTCCTTTTCTAACTAGGTGCTAAGCACATGGTTAAGACTTGTTAAGTTTTTGTTGATTGCTAGCTGACTGCTGGTGTTGCCTAGTAAACTAGTCGTATACACACTGTGAGTTGTGTCAAGAGAGGTTGTAAGAATTCTGCCAGGGATTGTATGTGCATAAAAATAAGCCTCTGGCATAAATTCTATTAACTGCCACTAGAGAATTCACCTCAGGTAAGGCACCTCAGGCATGTTACTTGGTACCCTAAGAGGCTCTCAGGCCAGGTTTTGCACTGTCATACTATAGCTAAACCATGTGTTGATGTGAGGATGTGAGTTTCTAAAATAATTCCCTGAAATTTTCACCTACCCACTTACTTTTCTGGCATGGGTTTGGCATTTTAATTTTTAATACGCACACACTTCACACATCTTCCTAGCCAGAATGCCACTCACAGTCATATACTTGACATTTCAGGCAGTATTGTTTTACAGCCTGTATTTTCTTGTTCCCCTATGCTTCCATTATTTTTATGTTGACATGGTGTAAAAATTAAATAAATAGTAGCGGTATTTATTATTTTATATAACCATCAGAATACAAACTTCCTTTCTATTGTTGTGTACTGCCTTTCTGAAGCCACTGAGGACTCTCATGAGAAAAGCCCTTGAGCTCATATCATTCATTCCTCTGAGGCTCTCCTTCAAGGGTGCCTACTTCCTTTGAACTGTGCTCATTCCTTCCCCTTTCTGTACTCATTTTGTTGGTACACATATGGCACCTATTCATCTGATATCTTCAAAGTGCATCTAAGTGTTTTATATTTATGTACTTTGTCTCCCTTTACTATATCCTAAGTTCCAAATCACTTGATTCCTTAAGTGCTAGAAAAGTATGTTTGTTTTTGGTACCTTGCCATGGGTCTTCTGTAAGCATATTAGCCTGTTTGGGACTCAGTTAAAATTGTATTGAGAGTGAGACACGTGCCTCAAAGAATCCTCTTGCAGCTAACTCTCAAATATCTACAAAAATCTCAAGGGAGCCCAAAAGAGGAATCACCAAGATTGAGCAGCAGAGCTTATTAAAAATGATTTGGGCTCACAGTAGTTTCTTTTAGACTGGATTTTTGCTTAGGCTTAGGATATGTGCTAATTCTCTCAGCTGCTTTAATCATGTAGATATTAAACAACATGGGACATCAAACAGTCCTTTAGAATTATGAGAAGTTCATGCTATGAATAGAAATAAGGACAGATGAAAGCCAAGCATGTGGTGACTGGTAGTCCCAGCAGCAGGTGTCTTGACTGAGGATGGAACTCAAGATCTACTGGAAGTGCGAAAATGGAGAACCCCAAAGCTTTCACAGAAGAAGGCTTCAAAACTCTATCCAAATCAAAGAGATTTGCTTTCATGGTGGCATTTAAAAGGAAAGCATTTAGTTTGCTGGAATTGTAAATACAATCCCGACATAGTTTCCATTTTAAAAAAATCTTCTCAAAACACCAGAGCAAAAACAAATGAACAATAAGCAAAAACAATAATAACAATTTCATTTCATCACAATCTAAAGTCCAACAAGGAAGGGTTGACAGCCAAACCTTTTTTAAAAAGTATTGGTGGCCAGGAAAGAAGGTGATGGATTGTAAGGCTTCACCACCTGGAAAAAGGAGTTACCTGGGGAGTGACAGCTGCCACAGGAAAAGTAGAACAAACACACCTGCTGTCAGGCACACCTGTTCTTTTCTGGGAGAGGAACCATGAGACTGAAACAGCAGAAAATGCAAAAAAGCAGAATAGGGATGCCTCTTGTGATCCTTAAATATTGTCCCTGAATCTTCTTCAGTTATTTAGTTGGCAGAAATGGCTGTGGAGCAGCCATGTAAGATTCCACTCAAATCTTTCAAATTTTAGTCTCGCAAATCAAGTTTTTTGGAAGAGAGAAGAAAATTCCTTACTGGCCTGAACAGAGGAAGAAACTCAAACATTTTTATGGCCTCCCTCAAAGAAAGCAGATAAATTATTACATGCTATTTTAAAATATTACTTAAAAACATTTGGACTTCAGGTGGCATGAAATGGTTTGGGACTGATAGGGTAGACACAGATTGCTGGATAATGTCTCTCTCTCTCTCTCTCTCTCTCACACATACACACACACACACACACACACACACACACACAAGCGCCAAATAGTCTTAACTCCCCACAAAAATACTTTGGCCTTTCAGTGTGGTGATCACATATAGACATGCCATCACTTTTGGTTCTATAAAGTTGCTACTTGGTCATTGATGCTTGCAAAAGTTGAATTCTGAGCTTCCACAATAACCCAGAGAATATTGCAGCCACATGAATATAAATCAGACTAAAAGGCCAAGATAGCTCTGTAACAGATTAGCTATACTAGCTTTGTAAATGCTCACAATACCCTACAGGAAAGCTGCCACTTGCAGATAAGCCAAACTAGAGTTCAGTATCAGTAGTAATATTTTGTCCTGCCTTATAAAAAATGATAGAGTAAGAGATGGAGCTACATGAGGCATGGCAGTGGTGAGATAGCAGGAATTTAAATGTAACTTGTGTATATACCAAAAATGGGCTTTAAAAGATCCAATATTTTTGAGCATCTCCTAAATACTACTCTGTCAGGTATTATAAGAAATTTAAGAAACCTCTAAAATCAACACAATAATAGTTGGAGTCACTAAGAAACTCACAAGTTCATTGGGGATACAAGTGTTGTAAGTAATACCTAAAACAGTAAATAGCCAACTGCAAGACTGTGAATGTCTGATGGTAAACATTATAAAAGTTCATAGAAGGCAGTAAGCAATATATGCAGAAGTCAACAGTGGCTAGGGAAGACTACCAAAGAGGGAAGACTTGAACTAGGCCTTGGGAATAGAGCAAATTTGCAAATTCTAGTATGAATCCAGAAAAATGTTTGTAACTAAGACTTAAGGGAAGTTGGAGATTAGAAACATGACCTTCAGCATGAGTAATAGTCCCTACATTTCCTCCTGAGTATAAAAAAATCAAAGTAGATGTTCTTATTAATATGGAAATTAAAGCCCCTAGAGATTAAAGCAGAATAAATCACCACAATTCATGTGGGACTTTCATAAACCTGCATATAATGTGGGTAGGAAAATATATTTTTAATTTTTACCTTAATTAAATTTCAGGCAACTCTGTATACTTAGGTTTAAGATCACAATAAGTACTAGAATAAAAAATCCCAAGAGGTGCCTCTGAATGCTTTCCATAATAAAGTCACTACACTTGGTGAATTCACATTCAAACCAATCATAAATTCTATTTTAAAATAATCCCAGGAGTAATCTTAAAACCAAATCCTCTAACTCTAGAGCTCCAACTCTTGATTATCTTTGTGGTTGTAGTAGAGAAAAATTAACCTTTGCTTTTCATGGAGTCTTACAGATAATTCTGGGGCAGTAATACTAATCCGTTTATACTTCACCTTTCGTTTCAGCTACACACATTCTCAAAAACTTGTTAATGTGTGGTAAAAAGTCAAAAAGGGCACTATCCAAAGGACCAAATATACTCCAAATAGAGTATTTGGGAATACTTTCTTTCAACAACTCAATAGTGTGAACACTTGATTCACTCCAAGTTAGACATATGCAGGAGTTCAAAAGGATAAAGAAATACAAAGATTTATCAAGTGAGACTGGAACAGTTTTGAGTGATTTTGCAATTTATAGATAATATTTAATACAGTTTTTCAGAGGGTATTTTAAAAGAGGTATTAGAGATTATCACTGTTAATTGAAATTGTTTTAAATTCTCATTAATGTTGTACAAGTCCGGAATTTGTTAAAATTTTAACAAGCTTTGTTAGAAATTTAGTATTAGTAAAACTGTGCATAAGACAATTTACTTTCCAAAGTAAAATTTGGAAAAGAAAAGCTTAAACTGCTTAAAATAAGCTTTCAAAAAGCATTTTGAATGCATCCATTTACACTACAATTCTTACGTGTTTCTTACAGCAGGAGCTAACAGATGTGTATTCACCACATTTTATTTACCCAGGTTAAGTTCCACTGCATTTTAGAACCAGTTTCTCATAGCTTACTCTATAAGTTTATATAGAAATGCTATTTTTCCATATAAATATTTTTACTAGTTATCTCATACATATTTGTTAAAATAAAAATAATGTTCATAATTGATGAATATTTTCAAAAATATAAATATATATTATATATGATACAGAATAATAATTTGGAGATATATCTGTCTACTTTTGTAATGACTACATAGATGAAAGAATTGTTAATGAATTTCTACTGAAAGAGACATAAAATATTTACTGCTAGTTTTTGTCAGATATTATCAGTTATTCTCCAAAGAGATCACATGGACTCACATTGCATGACAGTCCCTGACACAAAGTATTTCTAATAATAAAATCACAACTTTTACTAATACTCTATAGTCCTTTCCTTTGATTTTTGAAAGCATTTCTGCTTTTGTTATGTCATAATTTGCTCTTTGCTAAAGTTTTTGGATCACTGTGTATTTACTGTGTATTTGGCAATGCAGGGAAGAGAGGGAAAGTAAAATGATTATGTTCTCTGCTTTTGTATTCTTTTACTTCTGCATATATGACTCATGAGTAGCTGTGTACCTAGTATGTAGAATTCAAGAAGCAATGGTGGCAGACCAGATAGGCAATCAGTGCTATAAGGCAACAGAGTGGGTCTAGCAAAGGATAAGACCAGTAGAAACAAAAGGCTTATGAGATAATCAAATATAACTGGACTCTGATTAGTCATTCTTATCATTTTTATCCCAAAACACTGATATGCTCATTGCATGAAAATGGAGATCTACAGTACAAATGATTTGGGAAGTAAAAAGAATATAACTGCAACAATACTTTTGCAAGATTATATTGTTAATATCTCCCTATATGCTATACAGACTATTGAATTGCATATATCACTAATTGAAGGACTGTTTATTTAAACAACTGTGTATTGTAAATTAAGAGAGAAATAAGATTTGAGGAGAGATAAAAGTACTGCATCCATTCTAAGGATAGAATACTTTCTCATGTGAGGTAAGCAACGTGCAGGAATAAATGAAGGCCCTGGGGCACCATTTTGTAATTTACTATGTTGAAAGTAAACTTAAAATATTTTACAAAGAAAAGTTGAAAAAAATTCATAGAATTGATAATTTGGGCAGATAACTTCTCTCTTGAGTCCAGTTTCCCAACTGTAAAACTAGGTGGTTATACTAGGTAATTTCTAACAGCTCTTTCATGTCTGATTCTGGTATTATGGGCATATTCAATAATGACATTGTATAGACAAAATATTCTGTGGTCTGAAACGTTAAAATGTTTTACATTTTCAGAAGCTTTCATGCCCTGTATAGGTACAACTTTTTCTAACAAAGATAAGTCCGAGATTACTTTTGCTTTTCTGTACCTGGATGGATTTTACTTTTGAACTTAGATGTCCTATCTTCTAGGAGCCCTTCCTTGAGTCTTCCTTTTATTCCCTATTTAAATTATATGTTCCTTCTATTGCTGTTATCACAATATACTTTAAACTTTGTTTTATTTTCAGTCTTCCATCTTGAATATAATACATTTTATTGGCAGTGACTGTACTTTTGTATTCCTAGTGCTTAGCTCAATACCTGCCACATAACAGACTCAACAAATGTTTGTTAAGTAGATTATGACAATTGACCGACTCTCGTCGATTATTTTGGTAGTAGAAACTTCTTAAATTGCTACATTCCTGGCTACAAATGCAACTACCTGTTTATATTTTTAGGTGTTTCATCGGTATCTCAAAAATACAAATGTTTGAAACAGAATTACTGATTTTGCTCCCGAAGTGAAAATATTTTCCTCAGTCTTCACTACATCAGCTTTCCAGCTAAAAACTTGCCTTATTCTTGATGCCTCTCTCTTGACTGTAATATAACCTTAAAGAGAAACTATTGTTTGTATATCTCCAAAATACATCTCAAATAAACTTCACTCTAGCTTCACCTCTTGTACATCTTGTAATAATTTTAAAATTGAATTCTTCTATTCACTTTGTAATCCTTATTTATTATTCAAACCACTGCCAAATTAAACTTCTAAATGTATAATCCTCACTTTACTTAATTGAAGCCCATCAATACCTCCCAGTATACTTAAGACAAAGACTAAATCTTTAGCATGATCTACAGATCAGTAGGTGTGGTCTTTTTATATCTCCCCAATTTCATCGTGTAGCACTTTTATTCCCTCTTTCTGTAATACTGCCACACTGACTTTCTAAGTTTCTAAAATACTCATAACTCTCTCACATCTCACAGCTATTAGATTGTTCCCCATTATTGGAATGCTTCATTCTTTTTTTTTTTTTCCCGGTACGGGTGATCAAACTCAGGACCTTGTGCGTGTGAGGCAGGCGGTGGAATCACTGAGCTAAATCCCCAGCCCAGAATTCTTCATTCTTGACTCTGTTTTCAGTGTTGGCTCCTTCTTAGTTCAGTTAACAGGATACTTCTTTAGATAGATCTTCCCTGAATGCACTAAGTAGACACCAAGCTTTATCCTGTTGGTTAGCTTCATAGTACTGATTATAGTGTGTTTCCCCAAGTAGATCATTAACTATGATCAGAGTTATTTCATTCACCACTATACTCCACAATTAGCATATTGCCTGGCATATAATAGGTATTCTCTTTATATTTCTTGAATGTAAGACTAAGCATTGCATAAAAGGGAATGATTGAGAATGCAAGTAATGACAATATTGTGTACTGTCTTTGGTGCAAAATCAAAACATGTTTATCATGGGGTGCACTCAGTGAAAGTATCTTTAGTAGCTAGACCAATTCTTGAAATGCAGCATTATCTGTCAAGCACTTATCCACCCCCCCACACAAACCACTAAAGGCATTCACTCATTTATTCACTCATTTACTCAATAAATGATATAATATTACTAAGTCAATAATTATTATGATAATCTACATGCAAAATTGCCACTACCATAAATGAATGAATCCAATTAAAAACAAAAGGGAACTATTAGCTAATTTTATGTTTTGGAAAGTTATATTTAATTGCCTTTAAACATCTCCACAGATACATACTTATTCTTCCTGTCTAGTCTTTCCATATGGAGGGCAGGACCTATAGATTTCATTTTTTATTGCTGTACGAGTACCTATATCAAGGTCAGTAAATAGATGATGCTCCTACAAGTGCTTCTTTCTCTACCAACAGATATAGACCATGACCTCATCAAATATGAACCCCATACAAAGAGCTGAGTATAGAATGCTGTAGTTTGAATATGGTTTGTCCTTCTCCTTTCCTCAAAACACTTATGGGATCCTAACCACCAAAATCATACATTAATGCTATCAAGATGGTGGAAAGTTAAACCTAATATGGTGTTTAGAAACAGAACTTTTGGGAAGTCATCAGTAGGTGACTGGGAGTCATCATGAGGGTGGACTCCCACTGGTTGAAACCCAAGGGCTTTGTAAAGAGAGTAAGAGACACCAGAGCACATTTGAGTTCCCAGTCTCTTGCCATGTGATTGATCGTACCATCTTGGGACTATGCCAAAAAGAAGGCCTTCACTAGTCCAGGACCCCAGACTTACACCCTGCACCTTGAGATCATAAAGCAAAATAAACTTCTTTTCTTCGTAAAGTAGCTTACATAGGGCATTTTGTTATAGTAAAAAAAACAACAACAAACCATGGACTAATACATAAAGATTCTCTGAGAAAGGAAAGAGAAAATATAAAATGAAGAAAGCCTTATTAATAAAGAGTGGGAAGTTGGCCAATGATAAACTCATTAGGATATACATTATCATTTAGCACCAAATGCACTTATTCACATCTAATGTGATGGTAGTACTTAGCTTAGCACCATATAAACTAAGTTTGTTTATCCCTTCTAGTAGCTTACTATCCAAGCTGCTGATTATATTGCAAAGCACATAACTTGAAGGGCCATTATTCACACTCGCTCATATAGCAACTCGATAAACTATGTCATTGCAGTATATTATTTGTTATTGAACTTCCTCATTTTCATTGGCTGAGTTTATTTTATCAATACTAGTACAGCTTCTTTTTATTTATAGTGTCTATTAATCTGGACTGAGTATTGTTCCTACAAAACAGTTGTCTGAAGTGTTTTATTAAAAGAATTAATTATTTCACTGAAATTTAGCCAAAATGTTAAAGAGAATACATTTTGCTATGACTTCATATGTGCTGGTGCAAAGGAAAAACATAATTTAAATCCAGTTGTAAGCCATAACAATCCATTGTTTATAATACCATAGAACACATATAAGATACAAACTCAAAAAGTCTAAACACAGGGTCATCCCCCTAAATAGCACAGCAATTAAGTAATATTCATCCGGAGAAAGAAGCATGAGTTTTGGAAATAATTCTTCTACATAAAATAATCTCAAATTCCAGTTGAAATTCAAATCATAAGGACAAACTGGGCTCAGTCGAATTGTTTTCAATAAGAAGAAGTCATTTAGAAGTGCCTTCATTGTTTTTCCTGCCTATGCAATGTCAAGTATCTGGTTCATTTAAACTGTTCAACTTTCAATTGGTTGTTTCTGTGTCACATAAACATTGTCTCAAAATGATTTTTACATTGAGCAAGCCTGTGATATGCATAGATAACTACCACCATTTTAGGTTCCACAATAGGCACAGTAAATGATTTGCCTCTAGCAACTCCATCTCCTTACATGTCAGGAGAGGAATGTGGTTTAATAAATCTGAACTGGTTCGGAAATGAGAATTGTGGAAGGATGATCATAGTGAAAAGCATGATAAAATGAAAGAGCCATTTTTGATGTGTTTTTTTTCTTTATGCAGAAGATATTGAGAGTTTGTAGAATTGCCAAATAGCGGAAATGCTACACTTGTGGATTTTTTGGTGAACGTAACCTCTCCACACATTCCCGGCTAACTTGTAAAACTGCGGCCCTCTGGTGAGTAGTTATATATACATCAATGTTCAAATGAAGGCATTCTGTAGAAGTTGTATGCACAATACATCACAATCTGTACTTGGCCCTTGGAGTTTATTTGAATGTCCATTCAGTCCAAGTGGGCTGGCTAGATATGTCACTGATTTTCTTCTTCAGTGTCACTCCAGGGGGAAAAAAAACAATGTTTAATAATGGAGAACATCACAATTTAAAAGGGAAGGGGGAAAGAAGAGGATGTTTTGAACCCGTATTAGTAAATTCTTGAAACTAGGTACACTAACAAGGTAATCATGGCCTTAGGTATAAGTGTATAAAAACAAATAGTGATCTGAATACAAAAGAGCATCCCAACACATTTGATTGGGAAATTTCTCTGCCAATCCCTACCCTTCTACTTACTGAAATTCTCCTGGACAGAAAAACTATTCTTCAACGTAGGAAAAAACCACAAGATAAATAATCTCTCTCCAAATCTATCAACTTCTCTCCTAATTTCAGGTCTGTTCCATGGAAGTCTTGACTACAAGATTAGTTGTTTCAACTAGTCACCAGACAACATTACCTCTACCTTCTACATCAATCATTCTTCTTGATCCTCTTAGACTTTTTACCTGGTTTTGCACTTTTCCTGAATTGGAGATGTTAAGAAAACTCTTAGTAATCTGCTTTATATTCCTTTTGCAGGCATGGTACCCTTCATCTAAGTATTTACTTAGTATAATCAAAGATCTTTGGTTTAACTGGATCAGTTCCACAAGCCAGTCCATAAAGTGGCCATAAGGTCCTACACCATCTAGCTCCTGCCCACTTCTCTCAGTCTGTCTCACATCGTTTTCCTCCATTCAATCAATAAGGTCAGTCTTGAATGAAATTATTTCAGCTAATTAAACATGCCAGGCTCATTTCCTACCCAAGGATTATGCAGTTATCCTTCTCTCTGCCTCAATGATCTTTACCCAAATCTTCAAATGGCTCGCTTTCTCTTGTGATCCAGGAGCATTTGCTTAATATTCGGTGATCATCCAGTCTAAAATAGGCCCTTCCACCATTTACTCTCTATAAGAAGCAGGCTTTATTTTCTTCACAGAATATTTCAATAATCATAAATATATTGCTAATTATTGGTCTTTCTTTACAAGAGCATGAGCTCTCAAAAGTAGAGACCATGTCTGTGATATTCACCACTGTACTGCCAACATTTACAATAAATTTGAAGCACTGTAAAAATAAAAAATAAAATTGTTGAATGATAAAATGGACAGCCAGAGTCAATCAACTCATGATTGAACACTGGACCCAAGCTTTAACAATCAAGGTAGATCCCACAGTTCCTATCCCGACCATGATTGATCGACCCAGAATCATGCAACTGAACAGGGCTAAGTAAGCAGTCTTGCTTAAGATTTTCGGACCAGGATCTTATAGAATGGACAAGAATGGACTCT
This sequence comes from Fukomys damarensis, assembly GCF_012274545.1. Taxonomy (NCBI): domain Eukaryota; kingdom Metazoa; phylum Chordata; class Mammalia; order Rodentia; family Bathyergidae; genus Fukomys; species Fukomys damarensis. The sequence continues at coordinate 101,424,707 of NW_022900951.1, forward strand.
GTCTTTGTCACTTTCTCATCACTAAGACACAGTACTGACATCTGCAGTTTAAAGAGAGGTTTATCTTGACAGACAGTCCATAGTTGGCAGGCTCAAATGCAGAAATGGTATGATGGAATGCCCTCCTGTAGAGGAAAGTAGCTAACTTCATGGTGATCAGGAAGAAGAGGAACAAGAAAGGATCCAGGAGGGAGAAATACCCTTGCAGATCACGCCCTAAGTGAACTGCACCTTCTGGCCAAGCTGTACCTTTTGGATTTTTTTTGTTTTTGTTTGTTTGTTTGTTTGTTTGTTTTTTTTGGAGACAAGGGTTCCCTGTGTAGCTGAGGCTGGCCTTGAACTCATTATGTAAGCCCAGGTCGGCCTCTAACTCTCCGTGATCTGTTGCCTCAGCCTCCCCAGTGCTGGGATTACAGGCATGTGCCATCACATCCAGGGATATTAGTTAATCCACTATGAAGTACAGCATCCCTATGATCCAATCACCTAAAAGCCCCACCTCTTAATACATGAGACTTGGAAGCCATCCTAGGTCTAAACTGTAACAGGGTCCTTCTCTATCAAGGAGGCTATAACTGTAAGAGACAAAGCTCAAGAGCCACGTGTCTCATTCTATGAGGAAAGACAGTATGTGAAAGAAAAGGAAGCTTTAATACAACCATCCAGAAAGACTTAAAAGCATGCTGATAGTACTTGATTCTTAATCTCCAGATATTTCTTTGTTAAATGCTTTTTTTTTTTTTACATTTTTATCAGTATGTTTGTGGTCCATGATGTTTACCTTAATCTTAGGAAGTAGGTACATGTATTTAGCATGTCTTAATTCTTGTTATTCTCCTTCTCTTCTCCTCCCTACACCTTTGTTATATGTTTAGTTCATGTTTGAAACACATAATCATTATATTCTTTGTGGCTAATTGGTACATCACACATCTTAAATTCTTTTACATATCCCCCTTGGATTCTTGGTCCCCTTCCCATGTGCAAAAGGTCTATCTCCCTGTTTCCATTCATCAATCCTCTAGTTTGCTCTTTATTTGTACTCTGGATTTCTCATATGAGAGAAGGCATACAATATTGAAATTTGTACGTCTAATTCATTCCACTTAACATTATGTTTCCAAGGTGCATCCACTTTCTTACAAATTTATCATTCTTTATAGCTGAGTAGTGGTCCACTATGTATAAATATCACATTTGCCTTACCCAATCGTCTGTTGATGGACATACAGGCTGCTTCCAAGATTTAGCTACTATGTTATGAATTGTGGTACTGTAAACATTGGGATTCCTCTATCACTATAATATGATGTCTTAACTCTTTTGGGAAGATATCTAAAAAGAGAAGAATTTGGCTGAATGGAATTTCTATATTTAGTTTTTTAAGAAATCTCCATCTTGATTTCCCTAATGGGTGTAATAGTTTACAATATAGGAACAATATAGGAGTTTTCCTTTTTCACTGTAGCCTTGCTGGCATTTGTTATTTGATTTCTCGATGATTACCATTCTTTCTGGAGTAAGATAAAATAATCACAGTGTTGTTTTAACTTTCATTTCTCTATTGGCTAGTGAAATTTTATGATTTCTCATGTGTTTATTTACCATTTGTATTTTTTCTTTAGAGATATGTTTATTGGTTTCAGTTTCTCAGCTTCTGAGTGGATCTTATATTTGGGGGTTCTAAGTTTTTTGTATCTCCAGATATTTCTGTTAGCCACATCCCTGCCCTTTTTGCAATTTGACATTCAACAATATTTCACTAAATTTTCTTGAGCCAATAATCTTCCCTTTTTGCTTAAACTAGTTTGAATTGACTTTCTGTCACTTACCACCAATACCTTCACTTATATGTCAACCTTCCTTGCAATCCTGTTACCACTTGGTATATTTATTCCCAGAATGTTAGACCTCTTATTGTTCACTCTGCTAATATTTCTTACTCTATTCTTGACAATTTCTCACTGAATCCTGGCAGATAACATTGTCTCCCACTTAACAGAAAACAGATGCTATGAGGCATGAGAAACTCTTTCAATTATTTCCCTCCTTTCATATTTCAGAGACTAAACTATCTGTATTCTGGATCACACCATGCTACATTTTTTCTAGGACCTTTCTCTAATAGATTCTCTCTCTCTCTCTCTCTCTCCATCTCTGTCTCATCACTTAATTTTTTTCTTCATTAATCATTTTTTCTCAGTATGTAAACATTTATGCATTCAGATTTCAAATATATATTTACTGCCACTGTGGATGGTGCAACACTAGGACAGCTTATATATTCAGTTCTTTTTCCATCCACAAAAAATAGGTGAGACAACAAAATTTTTTTCCTGAAACATGCATTTTCCTGCAGCTACTTTCTTATTCTTCAACCATCCCATCCCTTCTCTGCAAAGCATCTTAAAAGCTCTATACTTCATGCCTCCACTTCTGTCCTTTTCATTCATTCCTTAACCCACAAAGTCAGCATTCTGCCTCTACTCGTACACTAAAGTCAGCAGTGAACCGCTGAGTGCCAAATCTGGTAAAGATTTCATAGTTTTTATTTTATTAGATCTTTCTTTGTATATGATACTATTATCCCTCTTTCTAGATTTTCTTTTTGTTCTTGCGCGAGTTTTGTAATACTACATTGTCTTGTTTCACCATTGAATCTCTACTTTTTAGTATTTTCCTCTGAATCCTCTTACTCACAGTCTTTTATTTGGCATTTGTACATAGAATTTTGTCCATTTCCTTCAACTTTCATGGCTCCTATCCACTGCATATGCTTTTCTTATATAGTAGTTTATACATCAACAATTTCTGAATCCATTTTGTAGCTTCAGTACTCCAAGTAGTGTATGTCAAACTTCATACAGGTATTTGTACTAGGAGAACATACAACTCCTACAAAATCATATTCAAAAGAGGATCATTTTTATTTAATAGACTTCCTGTCTTGCTTCCCAATCTTGACTTCTCTCCTTGTACCAACATACAAAAGATAGAAGAAATCTTATCTGGTCTTGATGGTACCTGCCTGTGATCCCAGTGTGCTGAGAGGCTAAGGTAAGAGGATCACAATTTCAAGCCCAGTCAAAGCTACAGAGAGACTACATTAGACCCTGTCCCAAAATTAAAAAAAAATAAATAAAAGGGCTGGGGATATACCTTAAAGACCTTGAGTTCAATACTACACACAAAAAGAAGAGAGAAAATGAAATCCTAATTCATTTTCCTCCATATATTACATCTAGTCAGTTTCTAAGTCCTGTCATTTCTAATTTACCTTACATCCAGGTTTTTTATTCTCTACCTTAGATGACCAATTCCTAAGTTAAATCCCCCATCATGTCTTTTTCTAGATTAATGCAATATTACCCTAACTTGTCACTTTCAAAACTATCTTTCATTTCAATTTTCCAATATATTTACCTCACTTCCAAGGAAACTGAGCTACAGGTTTTACAAGTTTTATTTTTTATTAGTACATGTTAGTCATACATGATGACTACATTCCTCATGAGGAGTTGGTATAGGCACATAACACATCTTAATTCCTTTTTAATCCTCTCTTCTCTCCTTCCTCCCCATAACTTCTTCTCTTGGGTCTCTTTCCTTTTGTGAAGGATATATTCCTCTATTTCCTATTATCCATCTTTTATTTGCTCTTTTTTTATATTTTGGGGTTTTCAGACAGTGTCTTATTAAGTTGCTTAGGCTGGGCTTGAACTTCTGATCCTCCTACTCCAGCCTCCCAGAAAGTTGGAAGTACAAACCTGCACCACCAGGCCTAACGGAATCCATAAAAGTTTAAAAATCTTCCCTGCTATAGAGGAATGTACTTAAAGCACATCAAAGTCTACGGTCAACATTTTTCCCACTGAGCTCACTAGTAGTAGTTCAAAAATGTACATTTGTGTTTTTATCAGCACTTTTGGTTAATAAAGTAAAAATTTTCTAATGGCAACATGGAGCTACAAAAGCATTGGACAAAGAGATAAAAACAGTGAAAAAAAAGAAAGCAATACAATTGAGAGGAGAACAATTTCCTAAATTTATATCAAGCTTGATATTATATGATTAGCATATAACTTGGAAGTACTTTCTCTTTTGTATCTCAAAAGACATCATAAAGAGATATCACGCTTTATTATTTTTATTTCAAATAGATGTCAGTCTTGCCACTTTCTAAGGTCTGCTCTTCAAATGAGGAATTATAAAGCAGAATCTCAGAAATGAGTGCTTCAGTTTAGGAGACCAAGGAAGATCAGACAGGATAGTGCTGAAAGGGAAATAATCACACAGAGATATTGTTGATTATCTTAGCAAATCTCCCTTCCCATTCTACTTTTCTTCTTTGGTTCAAAGATTCTCTCTTGGGGCAAAGGGAAAATTGTACATTTCATAATATTTTTAGGACTTTGATTAACTGTGCCACCAGACCCCAGGTGACTATTAATATACTAGTAAAGGCAGTTAAAAGAAGACCTAAGGTCATTCAGTGAGTGAATGAAGCAAAATTGAAAGTGAACATCTTGACCCAGTGATGTGATCTTTCGAGCGGACCATAGAGTAGAGGTAATCCAAAAGGGGTAAATGGGAATAAGGGAAACTATCTGTATAAACGTTAGAAGACAAGGATTCTCAGCATGGAATTCAGTATTAAAATGAAAGAACTTACCAAGTGAACTTACAATTCATCCATTGTACCTCAATAAAGCACAGTCCTATTATAACGCAGCCCACAATTATAAGGCTACAGAGGTATTATAGAGAAAATTCTGTTTCTTGAAATATAAAAGCTGGGTAACTCAAAAGCAGAAATAGAAAATGCTATCAGCTATGCTTCCCATCATGAGCTTCATGAAGGGGTGATGCTATATTAAATTCATGTCTGTGACCAAAAGAAAATCTCTTGAATCATAAATGCTCTATAAATGCTTGCCCAATTGAATTAGCTAATTGGCTAATGTCAATTTTTTTTAATGTTTAAGGATCATTTGGGATTATACGCTGATTATCTAACAAGTACTTATCCAAATAAATCTGAAGTTTGTATCATAGCTTACTAGGATTTTTCCAAGAGGAGACAAACATTCCTAAGAATGCTGTTAATTATGTTTCCCCTTCTCGTGAATTGTTTACTTTTATTATTTACCTATGTCTTGAATGGAATTGAAGCAAACCATGTAAGTCCCTTTGTCAACTGCCAGAAGTATAATTCTCTACAATTAATCAGTAAAAAGAAAATTAAGCGTTGCTTCTTTAGAATTAGGAAAAAAACTGCTGCTGATAAATTGAATGCATTAAGAAATTAACATACCAGTAAATGATTGATCATTACAATTATCTGAATTTGCATTTCTAGAATTCTACTGAAAGAATTCAAATTCACTCTTCTAAGATATTTTTAGCCATAGTTCCCAATAGGATAAAGTATACAAGAGATGTACTACTTATTGTTAGTATTAGAAGTTTCAGCATCTTTCAAAAATGTTCCTAACTGGAATAGAAATAAATCAATCTAATGTATTTTAAAATGGAAACTTACACTGGGCTTATCCAGCTATATTTTATTATCTATCTTGATGTATAAAAGAATAAGCCATCAGTATGTCATGAAACCCAAAATGTTTTAATTCATCGAACTACTGCACTTCTTGACATAAAAGCTTTGGGAGAGCTGATCATTTGACTATAAAAATTACTTGGAAGTTACAAGCATCTCTGTAGGAGAAGTTCAAGCCTGGCTGGGCCAGTGTGCCACACTCCTGTCTCCTGTGCTAATTCAGAGACCTTGCTAAGGCTGAAGCAACTCGCATAAGTGTATAGATGCTGGAATCAACAGGCTACACCTCCTCCCCTAGTCCGTGACTCCTTCGCCTGGCCCAAGAAAAATCACTCCACCATGTCTGGCCAATAAGATATCATCAATCGTTAAATGCTCCTCCCATGCTCCTCCCCCATGGTTGTCCCTATAAAAGCCTGTACATTTCCTGAATAAAGCGTTCCAGAAACCTCCTTGGAGTCTGCCTGGTGATTCCATGCCTTACCCTCCCAGTCCAAGCACCTGAACCTTGTTCCGTGAGCAGACTCGCAGACAATACATTTCTACATAGGTAGTCCGTGAAAATATTACTGAGAAGCAAATAAAATGGAGTAATGCCACCAAAGAAACACGACTTTCATCCAAAGCAAAAGCCAATCACTTGTTTGATGGAAAAGAGCAACAGCAATAATATTGATAATAATAACTAACATTGAGAGCTAATTTTGTGCCAGACAATATTTTAATATTTTATTGGCCTTCATTAATTAAATAAATACTTCCCACATACCTAGTATGTTCTAAGCACTTATCCATTTCCTAGCATTCATCAAAGAACAGAATGTACAAAAATTCCAGCTTCCATGGAAACTTAGGAGAAAGAAAATAAATGATTAAAATAAAAATATACTAATAAACATAAATAAATGTATAGTGTACATAAAGTATAGTAAACACATACGGTAAGTATAAATATTATATAAAGCATAAATAACAAGTAGCATGTCAGATGGTGATAAGCATCACCATAAGGTGTCCATTTTCCTACACAATCTTGGTTTATATCTGTGATTATTCCTAGTATACCCTTACACTCTAAAAAATTTCCCAGTTTGGACAATAAGTGATGAAAGTAGTAAGTATTAGGGAGGGGAAAAAAAATAAAATCAATGTTCAGGACACAGTGATTTTCAATAGCCTGGTCAAGGAATGCCTCATTGAGAAAGACACATCTATGTAAGGATCTCCATCAGGTAAGAGACCAAGCCAAGAAAATAGAGCCTTTGTAAATGGGACTAAGAGTTGGAAAGAGCAGGAAGGGATGGGAGAAGGAGGGGTGAAAAATGAATTTAAATTGGTTTATGTATATGTACCCATTTTCTACAATAAATGAAATTATTAAGTATTGCACACTTGTACTCATGAAAAAGAGGAAGAGCATTTCAGGTAGAGGGAATACTGACTGCAAAGGGAGAAATACAGCTATATTTTTGAGAAACATAATAGAATGTGTGTAACAAAATGGAGGAAGGAGAGGCAGTAGGTGATGGGGTCACAAATGGAGGAGACCATATTATGTAGGTTCTTGTATTCTGAGTGAACAAGGGAGCTATTGCAGGTTTTCATCAGGACAGTGGCACAATTTGCCTTAGGTTTTAAACGTAGGATTCTAACATGTAAATTGTACAGAAGCAGGGAGAACAGCTAGAAGACCACCGCAAAAAGCAATAAGAAAACTGATGGTGGCCAGGGGAATATAAGGGGAGATGAGGAGAATTCGTCATAATCTGAGTATGTTTTAAAAATAGAGATGACAAGGTTTGCTGTTAAAATATGAGGTCAGTGATTTTTCAAGGCTTTAATAAAAAGAACTGGAGAAAAGTGTTGCCAGATTTGGAGAAGAATAACTTTGGAGAGCCAAGTTTTGAAGGGAGACTCAAGAATTTAACTTTGAATTATTTCAGCTTAGATATCCCAAAATCCAGAATACAAGGGAAGGTAGAGGGTACAATGCATGAACTATAGGATCCCCAAGATGGGAATGGAAGAAAAAACTGAACTAGACACTGAAAGCCAATCCAAGGGTTTGCTTTTGAGCTCATCACAGCTATGGGCAAATGAAATTTGATCTTATTGATGTCCCTCTGAAGATCTTGTAAGATGTCTGGAAAAACTATCTGCTCGAACACAGAAGAGGCGGGTAGTCATGAATGCCTCTCTTTCTCTTATAGGTTGAAAGTTGTTCCAAGGTGTGTTAATTTTCTCTCACTTCCACGTTTGCACATGCCTCAAAATGGCCTTCCATAAACAAGTAACAGCAAAAGAGAATGAGAGCTGCTTGGTGAAGCTGAGCAGACGTGCTCTTATATGTCTGCACACAGCTGGCAGCTACAGTAATAGCTGAAATAAAAAGGTGGGATGAGAGAGTGTGAGAGAGAGAACAAGAGGTGTCTGATACAGGTGTTAAGTTTGAAATACTTATCAGATATCCAAGTGGAGATGAAAAATAGCAAGCTGGATATATGAATCAAACTGTGAGGGGAGATATCAAAGCTAGAGATGTAAATTTTTTTAACATATAAATGGTATTAATATCCTGAAGCGGGATGTTCTGTGCAAGGGAATAAGTATAGCAACGGCAAGAGAAAAAGCCAAACGCTGCCTTCTGATGTGTAAAGGTTGTTAAGAGGAGGAAGATCCACTAGGGAAAGTGAGAAGGAATAATCAATAGGTTAGGAAGAGAATGAGAAGAAATCCAAGTGAAGTAGTGATCAATGACATCTACTACTACCAGAAGGTCAAGATGAGAACTAAGAATTGACTATTGACTTCAGCACCACGGGTTGTCTTGGTGATGTTGGCAAGAGCATTTGATAAAGATATCAATGAACTCTAAAGCTTTTAGACATTAGAAACACTGCTAACCTAAACGTTAGATTTCTCGAACAAGACCATGATGACACAATCAAACACTGAAAAGTGTCTTTCTGTCTAAATGAGGTAGAAAGGAGAAAACAAGAGTCAGATGGTATAAATTTCCAAAATGGGTAGATCTGTTAAAATGAAGAACTTGGATAAATTATTGTTAACTTGCTTTTTGTTCAGTTAATTCTGATAGTTAATGTATCATATTAGAAAAAAGCAAGTTTGAGGATTTGTTCTTTCTTTTTCCCCATTGTTTATTGGTACATTTAAAGTAATCAGGGCTGGGGATTTAGCTCAGTGATTTTGATGCCTGCCTTGCAAGCGCAAGGACCTGAGTTCAATCCCTGGTACCAGATCAAACAATCAATCAATTAATTTAATTAAATTAAGCAAACAATACAGTTACATTCATCATTGGGATCGTATTCCTTTGCATGATATATCTTGGCTCTGTTTTTCCGCCATACCCCTGACCTCCCTTCACCCCCTTCACCTTTCCCTATTCACAAAGACTTTGTTTCCATTTTTTCATAATTTTTCTTTTCCCTTATTTCCTTTCCCCTCCCCTTCCCACTTTCCCCTTAGCCCTTTTCTTCCTATTTCACACTCCCAATTATACCATTTAAGCCTTATTTACACTTTTAGTTTTTCACACCAGAGAAACTATTCAGTATTTACTCGAGTGTGTCCTATTTATTTTACTTAAGAGTATAGCTATCCTGGCAAAAAAAGGACATTGCCCCTTGGTCATGGAATACACTTTCATATTTGGAAAGCTACCATGCAAATTGCAATGGGCCAAAAGCAATCACGGTAGATTTTTGATATTAAAATACACAAGACTCAGAGTACCAATCCTTATTAACTAAAAAACATACATGTATTTCTAATGAAAAAGAAAGAAGCATCATCACCCTCTATTACAGACTTATTTGGACATCCACTACAACACCGTATGAATACCATTATATGCATAATTTATTGATGAAAAACATGACCTTTAGTTGTTAGGAGGCTTATGTGTAAGTCCTAACTGGACCACTTGCTAGAGGTGTTATCTCAGAACAGTCAACCTCCTGATCTGAGTTTCAATTTAGTAACTTGTAAAATGGGAATTAGACATGTGCCTTAATGACATAAGATTGTTTCAAAGATGAGATGAGATCATGCTTACCATATTGTCTGGCACTTAATAAATGTTAGCTATATTATTATTTTAAATAGGTAAGTTTGAGGATTTAAACACTTTACAAGGTGCCACCTTGCTTTCCTTTTTAGTCTAGAAGCAATTTTATATGACAACTTTTAACTTTATTTTAAATTTAGGAACTCATCAGAGACTGACTTTTGTTTTGTTTCAGCTTTGCAGAAATCACCTATGAAGTTAAGCCTCTTATGTGGATTAAGACCATGGCAATATTGATTTGGGCATTTTGTGAGCTACCAATTCTAGTTATTATAACCTTTCAAGGAAGAAAAACAAATCTACATGATTAGAAACTTTCCCATTCTCCCCAAGTAGACTTAATTGTAAAATAATTCAGTGGATGCTTAGAAAAGCCATCAGTATCCTAAACAAAAAGCAATATTTCCATTTATTCAAATCACAACATCAATAGAGTATATCTTTGATAGTCTACCAATGAAAAAAAACTAATCGGACCAAATTATTCCATTTTCAGACTTCTAAATATGATTAATCCATTAGATTAGAAAAATTTTTGAAAAAATGGGTGTAAAATGATAGACGCTTAAATAAGATTGGATCCAAATTTCTTTCAAATGGGTTCACAGTACAAAGTCAATAGAAAGTAGGGGAAAAAATGGTGAGGAAACACTTATCTGGGGTTGAAAAGTTACTAAAATCCCACTTTGGGGGTCAATGCTATCAGCAAGTGTTAGAGGACATGCTGCACTGTGAAACATCACAATAGTTTACAGAACCTAGAAAAGCCATGGTGCTTTTGGCAAGTTGTAACAGACTTTTCTAATACAGTTGGCTACTCTGTACATGATGAGAAAATTGAAAAAGTTTGATGTTAGAGATTTGATTTCCCTCGATACTCTTTTAGATTTATAATTGCATTGTATGATTTTGCTTTGTTTTGTTTTTTTAGACAGGTTCTCATTAGATAGTTGAGACTGACCTGGAACTCACTATGTAGCTCAGGCTGGTCTCGAACTCACAGCAATCCTCCTGCCTCAGCCTCCCGAGTGCTGGGATTACAGGAGTATGCCATGACACCCAGCTCATTATATGATGTTAATTGTGTCATTTTAGCAGAGATATTCTTGAGAATAATTTGACATGAAAACCATTCTCCAGTGTTTTGCAGCAGTTTAATTGCAAGTATTACAACTATAATCATCATTAAAGTGTTAAATTTTTTGTTAAATCTGTTTCCATTATTTCTCATCTATTTCATTAAGCTATACAGCAATAGCCTGAGGACTGAAGATTCTCGATGAAATCTGATTGGCCTGTGTGGAGTTAGGTGTTTCTCTTATTCCCATGTACAAAGTTCCAATTGGGCTGGGCGTGGTGGTGCACACCTGTAATCCCAGCACTCGGGTGGCTGAGGCAGGAGGATCGCTGTGAGTTCGAGACCAGCCTGGGCTACATAGTGAGTTCCAGGTCAGTCTCAACTACATAGTGAGATCCTGTCTCAAAAAACCAGAAAATTTAAAAATAAATAAATAAATAAATTTTAAGGTACCTGTGAAATGAACTGGTAATTAGAAATAATATTTGTGTCCTGGCAGTTTCAAGAATGATTTGTGTGTACAATCAGTTAATCTTCAGTATTACAATTAGGAAATATCATCGTCATGTTACATAAGTGGAACAACACTATGTAAATGCCACCTTATTAAAATAAAAAATTTCTTGAGGACTTATACATCAAGGCTTGTAAAAGGGAACAAGACAATTATCCTGCCTTCAAGAAGTTTACTGTGTATTTGGACAAACAAGATAATAGTCAATTTTAATCCAAGGTGAATGTTGCTATTGGAGTAATAAGTGGAATGTTATAGATCACAAGCGAAGGACGTCCGGGCAAGACTGTACAGAACCAAGAAAGGCATTCCAGAGCAGGCAGTGTGTAGGTGGAGACTCACAGGCTGAGAAGGTTCTAGCCAGGTGAAGAGATGGAAAGCATGGATCTAAAAGCAATGCTTCAGTCAAGGATGAAAGCTGGGTACAAATTCACCTACAATTAAAGCAAACTGAAAGCAATAGGAAGAGTTTTGTCAGGTCAAAGAAAACTCAAAGAAATAAGGGATAGTGGCTGTAAGGCCAGGGATGGTATACAGCTAGATGATATGCATCTTGTAGTGGGAGGATTATTGTTTTACTGAAGTATATTGTATACTGAAGTTCGTAAAGTAAGGGTAGAGGAGTTCCAGTAGTCCAATAGAGATTAAAGTTTGTGGGATGTGGCATAGTTAAGGGTAGATTCCAAAGGGGTTACTGATGTAGAGACAATGAATGGCCTCATAGGAGAGCCATTCTTAAAGGAGGTTGAAAAGTGAAAGGAATCAATTGATAAGGTTGCAGGGGAAGGTGTCCAAGGTTTCCTTCATTCAGGAAATATTTATTAAGAACTTATTTTGTGATGACACTGTGCCAGGTTATTAAGTAAAAGAGGGGATTGAATTTAAATTTTTCTTATTGCAATATTCTTTCTGTTACCATCCTGAAAAACTCAGCATCAAACACAACAAAATAAAGGCACTCAATGTTTTTATTCAATCTACTAAATATTTGTCAATTGCCTGACTTATTATTGCAAAATAACAAAGGTCCAGTGACTGGTTAATGGTAGTGAGTTATATTCCATATTTTCTAAGCACAGGGCAAGGGAACAGGGGCTTGTAGTGCTATGTGTAGAACTTTTTAAAAATACACAGAGCTGTAATCATTGTCAAATGACAGAAAATTGTACAAATTCTGGATGGCTTCAAAAATCAACCAACAATTATTGCATGTTCCTTGAAACACAGTAATTGCCAAATCACACTCTGGTAATAATGGTATATGGAATAAAACAAATTAGAATTGCTGCAATAGTGTAGGGAGGAAAAATCATCACAGCACATTATCACAAAAGTTTGGTGGTAGGACTGAAATAGAATCAAATTTTATGTAATTTTTAGGGGAGCAGGATTAGTGTGGCCTGCCTGAAAGGCACATTCTCTGAAGGTCCTTGGCAGCCTTGTGATTCAATTTTAAGTGCTTTGAACTTTGGTTCTGAACTTGAGTAATAAAGTCTGCTTAATTATGTTCTTTTAATAGCTCCTTTGTTTTTAATTTTTATTTCAGCAAAGGTACAAGTGTTTTACAAAAATGACATAGGAAGTGCATGTAGTTTGCTGAAAACGTAAGTTTCTATTGGCACTCTCATTAAACCTGGGTGCCGTATAATTCTGGATCGTGTTGGATCCAGATCCCATTGTGATAGGTTTTGCAATGTCCTTGTGAAGGTATAATTCTAACAAAGGGTCTAAATAAGCTTACATTCAAAGGTAAATTTTCATCTTACAATACATATACGCATGCAAATAAAAGTCACAAATGGGTCTTTTAGGTAACCACATCAGTCCAGTAAAACCACAATTTATGAAACCCAAATTAATAGAGAGCTTCATTTAATTGGGATAATACCTTTCCATTCACCGCTGGAATTGGGAATGGAAAAGGAAGCCAATATCAAAAGTATGAAGATACTGCCAAGCTTTCAGTAGCCGCTTTATTTTTACATTGAGACTTCTCATCATTGGCTTCTGCATATACAGTTTAGTGTAATGAGAATAACCACAATAACTTTCTTCTACTCGCACAGTCTTAAGCTAATTCTACATGCAAATTCAGCTGTCCAAACTAAAGGAGTGAGAAAAAGCAAACATTACCCAAAGCTTTTCACCAATGAACTTTAGGCTAAATCTTAACTGCAAAAAATTGTGGACTCACAATTCAGTTGTGTAATTATTTTATCTAAACTTGATTTTTGTTATATGACAAAAATCATACAAAAACCATTGTATATGTTTTTCAAAACATATACTAAAACTACTATAAATGTTTCTATGAAAAAATGAAATTAAAAGTATTCAGCAGCCAGGTGTGGTTGCCCATCCATGCCTGTAATTCCAGCAGTCAGGAGGCTGAGACAGGAGGTTTTTTTTTGTTATTGTTTTTGTTTTTTTCTCTCATTGAGTTTATTGGTACATTTGAGATATACAGTACAGTTACATTCATTATTGGGATCTTGTACCTGTACATGACAGGTCTTGATTCTCATTTTTTCCCCTTGTCCCTGCCCTCCCTTCACCCCTTCCTCCCTTCCCCATTTACAAACACTTTATTTCCATTTTTTCATTTTCTCATATTTTTTTCTTTTCCCTTATTACATTTGATTTATCAAATGCTTTGTGCTATATATTTAATGTATTTATTTTTTCACTTAAATATTCATTGAACACCTATTATGTACCAAATACAATTTGAAGTTCTAAAGTAGTTCCCAAAGCACTGAGGTAGAGGAATGACAATCAACAGCCCACTTGCACCTTTAAGTCAAATTGATCAGATATATTCCATGGTCCTTTGGCAAGATTCATTGGTCTCGTCAATCAAAATGTGGATTGCAAAGAACGCACTGATTGATGATGCCAACTATGTGTTACACTCAGGATGCTACAGAAATCAGCTTTAGTGCCATTTATCCAAAATGTAGTCTCACAGAAAGCTCCAAGAAACACAAAGTTGCCAACTACTATCACTTATCAAGCATACCTAGGGCTTACAGATCTTGAGATGAGAAACTACAGGAGCAATAGGAGGTATAAGTAGTCATGGTTGAATTTTAGATGCTACCCATATAACTTCTCTTCTGTTTTGTCTCCCCATTATTATATACAAGTATGCCCTGCTTACGAAAAAAATCACCAAAAAAAAAATCAGAGTGCAATTCCATTACAAATTGATTCACCTCACTGTTCCATATTACTAAATACGTGACTGAAAGTGTTGCATCTATACATATAGAATATACAATAAACATATGCTTTTCTGGTGACCATTCCATTAATCAAAGCCGTGGATTATATATATATATTTTCCAATTAGTGAAGGTGATTTGGGATCATATTTATTGGTTAATTTGAGACACATGAGAATTCAGTCTGATTGTATGTCAATGTGATAATGTCTTAAGTGTTCTTGAAACTCTAGACTTGAAACACTAACAATAAGACATAATTGGACTTTAGTAGTGAAGCCTTATAAATGTATCAGCTGCAGCTTGAGAAATGAATCTTAACACAAAACCTTCAGATTCGATGATTGGCTTGAGTGGGTCCTTATTCATTTTTTGCTTTTCAGCTCATTGAAGTGCTTTTTTCCAAGACATAAAAAATCCAAAGGTCCATTTGCTCAATTAGACTCAAAGGAAGAAAGAGCCAAGAAAAAAAGAGAACAGACAGGAAAGGGGAAACAAGGCTTTTGTAAATAAGGAGGGGAAGAGTAATTGAAGAGAAGGGAGGGGAATGGGGAAAAATGCAAGATATATCATGCACAGGTACAAATTCCCTGTGATGAATGTGATCATTATGCATATCTAAAATGTACCAATACAAAAGAAAACAGCAAGTATTTCATGTGTTACAGGAATGATTGGTACCAAAATAGCATGGCCTATGATTCAGTCTGTATGGTGGGACAGCAGAAATCTCAGTTTTGGTATAAAGGCTTCAAATTAGAATATTTCCAAGGTACCAGGGAATTCAAGACTTATCTTCTGTCACCTCTAGACCCTTTCAGAATTATAATGAGAAAGGAAAGTGCGGAAAATAAATAAAACTTATTTGTATAGGTGCCAGTTCTTCCTCACAGATGACCAAGAAAGCACAATAACAGTTTTCTGACAAGATGATTCCCTGATAGGAAATGCTGGCATACCTCATAGTTATACCTTTGCAGATATGTAAAACTACTTTTTACTGGTCACATACCATGCTACAGTTTGAAAGGCCAATTTTAAATCTTCCTCAAATCATTGTAATGAAAAAGAATCCACATATCATAAACATGTAATCTTAATCAACCCAACGAACTAAAATCCTTCAAGATGCTGCAGACGTTCCTTATTGTCTATTGAACCAAAGCTCTGTATTTTCACTTCACTTTTTAGGTTTAGCAATTGCTTCCTTCTATATTTTACCAATTTCCTTTTGCATCATTCTATTGCCTCTGTGCTTCACCCATGTTATCGATTGTGCTTGTCATTCAAATTATCTGATTTAACCTTGTCTCTTTGTTTTTGTGTATACTATATAATACATGGGCCCCAAAGTGTTATGAATCCCCCTTCACAATTCCAGAGACAAAAATTCCCTTTGATCCAGTCTTGCAGCTGAAGCAAATCAAATGGAGCAAACAAATTATGTACTCCAAAACAGATAGTTGTTTCACTTCCTAGGGGGTAGTCATCTATGAGACATTTAGCCACAGAACCAGGCTCTTCAAAAGTAATATAGAATTCCACTCATTAAAGTTATTTAAGAAGAGACTACTAGATTCATTCCTCATGTAATGTTGTAGTTTTTAATACAGATTCAGGAAGAAGTATTAAAAGGTTGAACACAACACTAAGCAAAGCGGGCTCAGTAATACTGCAGAGATAAGAGTTCCTTTCAGTAAGAGCAAAAAGCTATGTTGCTTCAGATGCATCAAGGTGAAAGAATTGAGAAACTAACCTAACTCTTCCTTGCTGCAGAAGTATGTTATGTGTATGTATTAATTTGCCAAAATGAAGCCCATTAATGTGCATAAGCAAGAAAATAGTGAAAAAAATAAAAATTATACTAAAAAAGAATGTCCATCAGTGAGAGACTTGATGGTCTGAGGTAAAAACACAATTTTGTAATATGTCTACAATTAGCTGTTATTATACATCATTTCATAAACTTAGCTTAAGGATCCAAATAGAAAATTCATTCAATTAAATTGAGTCCTACTTGGTGACTCTTACCAATTGCAAATATATTGGTATCTAGGAGGGGATGGGTTTCATTTAGCTACCTGTACTCCTGACTGATTGGTACAAAGGGAAAGGGAAGTTTTTCAGGGTACCACTGTAAATAACACTTTTGTATTTTTCTACTTATCTGGATACCTTCCCTACTCAAAAACTGGGTTGCAAACATAGCCACCCACTATATATTTTTGCAATTATCAGGATAACATGAAAATATCATTTGTAGATATAAATGTTTTCATAAGGCAATACCATTTCCACTGTTAGAAACAAGCTCCATACCATCTTAGTTTTGCACTGGGTGAAACTTCCTAGTTGATGATGATAGTGTAATACGAAGATGGCATAATGCAATGGTAAAACTGGAGGCAGAGTTCACATTACTTGGTAGCTTCACAACCCCATAGTCCTTTGGCTTCTCCTATCAGTGCTAAAAATTGAAAGATCTATGTTATATTCACTATGTGGAATGAAATTTCATTCACAAGGAATCTCGTCACATGGCCCACGGATATAGCATGCCTTCACGGGCTTCCCGAATCTGATGAAATGCATAGCCAACACTGTGTATGTGCATTTTCTTTGCTAAAGAGACCCAGAACATTGACTACATTCTTAAAGTGTTTAGTAACGCCTGCCCCCACACTCTGAAGGACTATTACTGTATGCACGAGGAGAGACCTTGGAAGGTATTCTAATGAATGTCATGATCCAGTTTGTATTTTGGAAAGATCACTGGTCACAACATAGAAGTGATTCATTAAGAGAAAAATGTAACACTGAAAGTATGTATCACTACATCTACCCTTCAACTGGTGACACAGAAAAGCACCCCAAGCATATAGGATTTGCAACTTCAGTTTGGCACTCACTACTGTTTGGAAAACATTTTTCCAAGTGGGAATGTCTATTCAAAGACTATGCATAGTGTACACATTATCTACTAGAGAGGTGGCTAAGAGTCTAGGGGAAAGAGTAAAGGATTTGGTCATAGATCCATGCTTATCATACACAAATATGATATGTACTCAAACTGTACATAAAAAAGAGCTATAAATGTAAATTTATTTGAACATAGTCTTAATTCAATATCTCAGAAAATAAATAATAAATTTAAAATTGGGGCCATGATTCTATTTCCTCCAATGTAAAGTTCCAATAAGGAGTAAAGAAAAACTAGTGGATATACAAACTCACTAGCAGAGGACCAAAAACAGATGACAAGCAATTTTTTTTGTTATTAATGCTCTCATATCTCCTTCTCCAGTCTAGCCTCACCTAGGCTCCACATATACATGTGGAACTCCCTCTTTTCAGTCTAAAACCACTCTCACTATTCCATCTGACAGTCTTGACTCAGTCTACATGTTTAGCAGATAACCTTGCCTCTGCTTCATCCAAGAAAAAGGAGAACATCAAGACATTATTAATTTGCCACCCTATTTTGGAATGTACTTTCTGTCTCAGAGAAGGTAGTAAATGTCCCACTTTCAAAATATTTCCTTCCACCTGAGGTCGCGACACAGTCTTCAGTAGTGCCCTTGTCTAGTAATAATAAGCACTTGCATTTACGTTTCAAATTCTTCTGATTTGGTGCATTTCTCCAACATTACTGAAACTGCTTATTTTACAGCAGTGGATCTGTCTCAGTTACATATTAGAATTCCTTGAGGAGGTTTATCTAAATGCTTGGGGTCCCACTCGTGGAAATTTTTATATAATTGGTTTTAGAAGCAGTCATGGTGCTGGAATTTGTAAACTTTCCAGGTGATTTTAATATTCACTGAAAATGGACAAACTGATTGAAAGTCAGCAGTGATCTGCTAAGCTGCCTGTTTTACTGCGTCTTTTCAATTTGCATCCTAGTTGTTCATTCTGAAGCATTTAAAAATATTAGTCACTTTTCCTTGCTTGAAAATCTCCTATAGACTCTTTCATTTTGGGCTTCCTCTGACATTTCAAGACCACTTATTTTTTTCTATCAGCTGTTTTAAATCCAGGTGTTCTCAGCATCATATATATACTTTGCTCTAATTCTTTTTTTTTTTTTCAGTACCAGGGATTGAACTCAGGACTTGCCAGGCAGGCAGCAGCACTGCTGCGTTACATCCCCAGCATTTAGCTCTATTTCTGACTGTACATATTGTCACGGGATGATATATCCTACTCCTACAACTTCAAAAACCAATTAGTTACATTTCTGTGAAAATTACAGTAGAATTTTGATGATGATTTCACAGAGTCTGTAGATCACTTTGGGCCATATAGACATTTTATTAGATGACTCCAAACATATACACACACAGATGCATACACACAGTGACAATGTTTCCCTCAACTTGAAATCTGAATTTAGAGCTACTGGTACATAATACTCATAGCAGTGCATATTAATATGAAACTTCTACGATCCCAATTCCAGTTGATCATATAATACCATATCTCTGTAGCTTACTTTATTACTTTTAACTTGTGAAATGGGCATAATAATGATCCCAACTTCATGGCATTGTTGAGAAGACAGAAAAATACAATGCCTCTAAAGTCCCCTGCTCAATGCCTGATGATTAATAAATGTTAGCTATTTTTCTCATAATTGTTGTCATCATTCTCTAAGCAGAGTGTATGGTTCTAGCTTTTAGCCTCCCACGTATGTACCTTTAAACATAGCACTACTATGACACCAATTAATTGTATCACTGTTGCTGATGTATATTTGCTTTTCCAACTTTACTTTGAATTCTTTCAAGGGTAAGACTGCTTCTTATTCATGTATGTGCCTTCATAGAATTTGGCACATGCAGGCAGACCATTTACTGGAAATAGGTTTCATCTTTTACCAACCATAATTGATTGAAAACACTTTCGTGAAAGGTTGTATTGAAAAGGATGCAAGGATCCGGCTAGGCTCAATGGGCAAGAATAACATGATTAATTAGGGATGCCTGTCTTAGGACAGGTAAAGGGAAAAGTTGCAGAAATATCATAAACATTCCACTCCTGTTTTAAATGCTATCCAAATAAGTTTTACTGACTAAGTTTTTATGAACGAATATTATTGGTTGAAAGACCTGACTCAATGGGAATCATTACTAAAGAATTTGGCTATTTTTCTCCTATAATCAAAATTCTTTCAGGGCAGATATAGATTTTTATACTGGAAACTTGGGACAAGTATAAGCATAACATGCTCACAGTAGAAAATTCATTACAGATGATCAAAGGCTGTAGAAATTTCCATTTATATGTCTTGCTACATTATATTATACCTGCCATCTGTGATCCCTATCACATAAATACAGATTCTGAGATTGAGAATTCTTTCAAGATTTTTGTAGGAACGCTTATCCAAACCATCCAGACATCAGCAAATAATGGTTTAAGACACAGATAAATGCTTGAAATAAGGATAGAGAAATTTGATTTTCAAATTTAGGCTTCTGTCTACTCCTTGAATTCACAAGTGGCTACATCATTTAAACAGCTTCTGTTGGGAGATGAAGTGGCCCATTAAGATGGGGCAAGGAGGGGAAAGATAATAGTCGTAGGGGTGCACTTATTCCAAAGTGAACTTCATCCACCTCGCACAGTACCTGAAACCTAGCTGACACTAAATAAATATTGATGCATAAATGAAAAAATTAACAAATGGATGGATGGATGCTATTTGAATGGGTGACAAAGTGCTTCCAAATACAAACACAAATTGGCAGTTTTATATTTCTCCACCAGATGGCGATAATGTGAGACACCGGTTTAGGTTATACAGTAATTGTAAAGAGGAAAACAACCAACCAAACAAAAAAATAGTATTAAAAGAAAACACACACACACACACACACACAAAAGATCAAGATAAGAAGAGGGAAATGAAATTTTTGTGTCAGCTGTATCCTGTTAGGAACCCATGATCTTCTGTGAGCTATAGCATGTTATCATCACAGCGCCTTTTTATGCACGGGTGATTTTAATGAATAATTATAATAAAATAGTTACATTAAAATTATTTTATCTATCTAAAATTATAGGTGAGCACTCGTAGCTAAATTATTATCTGTGGCTTTTATATTCGTATATTTATACTTTCGTGAGTTTTATACAAATTTCTCAGTAAATGTGTGCACCCTTTGGAAATGAGGTTACAGGAACAACTCCTAGTCTGAGTGCCTCCAAGAAATCTAACATTGCTATTCAACTTGCCAAAAATTATATAAAACAAGTCTACCTAGAGCTCATTCATCCTGTTAGTAAAGAATTGCAAGTAATATTAGACTGGTGTCTGTCTTCTCATTCAAAAGCTTTTGGAAGATAAAAAAATCAGCTTTAGAATTCAGCACTCCGCATGTGCGTGGGTGTAAAGGGAGCTGCTTTCTTGGCAAATGAAGGCAAGAATATGAACACGCTCTCATGTATTTGCTCAACTACTTCCTCAAAAGTAGCCCAGAGTTAGATGAAAAGTTAACTTTCCTGAAAAATGCATAAACAGACCCAGAAATACTTAAAAATTATATAGGGTGTTATTCACCCTATTCTAATGATAATCAAAACAGAAAAGCTTTTAATCTCCTTGTAAATTCTTGGCCCCTGGAACATAAGGAGGCAGGTGTGATTATTGTGGAAGGAAATGAACAGAAATTAACATTTTTTGGAGTTCTTAAATATTTTTACCCTATCAGAACTTCCTGATGTAGGTAAGCAAGGTGGTGTAGTATATGAACATGGAACAATGGAGACACATACACGATTTCTAATCCCAGATCTTAGAGTTTAGCCTTGGGATCTCTGGCAAGTTTTTGTAAATCTGTTACCTCACCTGAAATTGAGGATAACACTTCACACCCCACAAAGTGTTTATAGAACAAATGTGAAGCGCCACATCTAGCAGAGTTCTAGAAGAGAGAAGGTAAAATTCAGCATTCATGTTGATAGAGATGTGGCTGACAAAGGGAATGATTAAGTCAATTTTGCAGAAAGACATCCAGAATTTTACGTAGCAGATTAGTAGGCCCTTAGTCAACAATAATTTAGCATTCTTCCTTCTTAACCTAAATCACAATGATTATCTGAAAACATAAAATGCATATGCACTTTAAAGCACCATATTGTACATGAGAAATATATACAATTTACTGTTAAATTAAAAAATAAAAACTAAGAATGAACCAGGCCTAGATTTAGTTGAGTGCATGCAAGATACAATCACTGCCACGTATTTCTTAAAGTTAGTGTTTTCTCTAACTTATAGATAGCAATACACAACATAAAACAACATATTGGACTCACTGTTTTGCCTAACATAGTATAATTCATTTCTTCCCCAAAAGGGTATATATTTTCCCTTCTAGATGTCTATACAGATTAGGGAAAAGCTGTCTGATAAGATACTGAGTTTCTCAATTTTCAGATCCTGTATACTTTAGTTTATATAAGTCAGTGCACTGAAAGATGTTGCTGGCTAAATGTATAAATAGGTTTAATATGTGTTTATGTCAGTTCATGGATAATGGATTTGGGTTTTTGTCCTTGATCTTTTGTAGTCTCACACTACATACGTTTTGTCAGTAATCTCAGTCATTCCTAGCCATCTTTAGTAGAATGCCAAGCTCAAATCAGTTTATATCCACAGCCCAGATCTTTCGTGAGCCCTAGACATCCATTTTGAAATGCCTGATAGAAGATTCATCTGGATGAAACACCAGCATCTTAAATTTAACCTGTCCAGAAAGAAACCCAACTTCTTCCCTTCCAAATGTACTCCTAACTGTTCCTTCTCTTAATGAATGGATCATGGTCTTCCCAGTTTGCCAAACTCGAATCTTTAGAGTCCTCCTTCACTCTGTTACCTCCATTACCTCAACCAGCAATCAATTTCCAAGTAGTATTAGTTTGGCCACACTATTATCTCTTGATGTCTCTTTACTTCCTTAGCTATAGTTAAATCCCCTCCCATTGCCAGTCATATCTTTGGTCTAAATCAGTAGTCTCATAGATTTTCTCTGGGCATCCAGTTATTTCTAACTGCAAACAATTTTCTACTTTGTGAGATACATGTTTACAATTCTTCTGTACTCTTATGCTAAAAACTATAATGCATGATACAATTCTCCAACAATTATATTTTGAAATTTAAAAAAGATGCCCAAATTTGGCATACAAAAACTTCATGATCTAGCTTTCAACAGAGTTTTTCTAAATATAGTAAGTGCTACTCTATTCTAGATCTTTTTCATAACTTTTATGTTTCCACCTGACAATCTACCCTGTTGGAATACCTTCCTGGTAAATGCTTATTCAAATTTTGAGACCTAGATCAACTATAGCCTTTGTATGGAAAGTGGGTCCACTCAAGAAGTTACATATTTTATCTTGTGCACTTCCACAGCAATTTAACAGTAGAGAAATTTCCTGTTTTCCACAGGCAATGAATTCCAAGAACCCCATGGTAGATGCCTAAAACCTGACTACAGTGTAGGTAGCATATAGCATGTGAAAACACTGGATAAAGGGGTGATTCATGCTTTGTGTAAAACAGAGAAAGATGGTGTGAGATTGTGCTACTCAGAATAGCATGCCATTCAAAACACATGTTTATTTCTAGAGTTTCCTTCTAAATATTTTTGAATCTCCATTTACTGTGGGTAACAAATTGTGGAAACTGTTACAAAAACACTTACTATGTTTTATTGCAATAATTTGCCTGAATATTGATTTTCTCCTTCATATAAGAGCTTCCTACAAGCAGTAATTTTCCTCATCAGCATAGAACTCAAGATCTGACATGTATTAAATACTAAATACAAGCTTATTGCTTAAAAATAGTTTCTTGAAAGTAAATTACAATAGCATCATAGAAGACAAACACCACTCACTTCAAATTCTTTTGATTTACTGCACAGGGAAAAATCTGTGTCTAAATCTTTATAAGAATTGCAAGAAAATTGTTTATACTTTTAGAACTGTCATCAGGATAGTAAACTCACAGAGTATTAGGTCAACCACTCTACATTATACTACCCACAACTTACAATTATGATTTCATCTTCTCTAAAGAAAAATCTACAGATAAATTTTTTCATGGGAGCTACACACTTCTTAAGGTAAAACAGAGCCCAGAATTCCCATAGGATTCCCATAGGATAACATTTACCACTTGTCAGGTAGATGGAAGAAAATTATTGTAGAATAAATGTTCAATATCTTTAGCGGAAAAAATAAGAAAATTAAAATGAATAACTGGGAGAACAAGATATAACACATTTACCAATTATGTTGAAAGATGAAAGCAAATAATATAGTTAATATCAGAAGCATTTAACATGTATTTAAAGTGTGTCAGTATATTTAAAATTTTTGGATTACTTTAAGATTTTTCTAAATGAAAATTATGTCACTAATTAGAATACAGTAATTTTCTTTTGTCATAATTCAATATGGCAATATTTAAAGCAGTTATCAATATTTGATAAGTACTTATATTCCACTTATAGCACCTATTTCCTTAAATAAAGTAGTAATAAAGCATATACTATCTGCAAGCTTTATACAAAAACAGAGATCAATCTAACCTCTCCCATACACACAAAAACCCACAGCCAGACTTGAGAGGACATGCCTGTAAGTCTAGCACTAGAGGCTAAGGCAAGAGGATTGCAAGTTTAAGACCAGATTGGACAACCTGGCAACTTAACATAGCAAAACAGAGATCCTACCTTAATATTTCAAATTAGAAATCGGAAATATCTGGGAATATAGCTCTGTTTTAAGACCATGAGTTCAAACCCTAGTACCGAGAGGCAAGGAAAGACAGATGAAAGAAAGAAAGAGAGAAAGAAAGAAAGCAAGCAAGAAAGAATGAGAGTGAAGGAAATTGATTTTATATTCATTGAGTGTATAATAGAGTATATACAGCCATAATAGGTAAAAATGAGTACAAATAAAATTTCCTCCTAGTTCATGGAGGAAGTGATCACCATCACTATGGGGTAGTGATGGTAAAGGGGGTAATAGTGCAACACAGCTTCACTGGCAAAGACAATTGTAAATTAGGCCTTGGAAAATGGTTGGGTAATGCATAAAGGGAGGTAGCAGGACAGGACATTCCAAGAAAGAATTTGTGGCTATAAATGTAGCTCATTGGTACAGCATTGGCCCAGCATGCCTTACGCCTTGACTTCAATCTCTAGTACCACAAACACAAAATTCTGCCTTTGCCAAGAAAAGGGTAATAGTATATTAAGGAGATTAAAGAGGGATGGAGTGAGATACGGGCAGCCCAGTCAGGAAACGCAAAATTGCCTGGGTGAGATATAATGACAGCAATCATGATGAGAATGGAGGGAAGGTAGATTCGAGAGGTGTAGATATAGCAATTCTGCTGGCTGAGGCAACTCATGAGATACAGAATGTACGTGTGCTTGACTGGGAGAATGGGGGCATCATTGACAGATGTCTGGCCATGGAAAGAGGTTGTTAAGATGATTGTTTCCATCTTAGAAATATTGATTTAAAGTGTTCAGTGTGTCATTCATTTGGATATGTTCATCAGGTGACTAAAAACTAAGGGCAAAAGTAAAGCAAAGAGGTTTGGATCAAAGGAAATATTTGGAAGTCACCTAAAGACGTGGTTCTTGAAGGCATCTGAGTATAGAAATGATACAGAAATGGTATGGCATTCAAACTTGAACAGGCATTAGAATACCCTGGAAGTCTTGTTAAACCTTAGATTGTTGTGTCCCACCCTCAGGATTTCTGACTCAATAGGTCTGGGCTAGGGCCCGAGAATTTGCATCTTTAAGAAGTTCCCAGGTTATGCTGATACTGCTATGGGAGGGTCCACACTTTGAGAACCACTGATTGAATAAAACCTAAATTTAAACATCTTAGCATGACTTATTCATAATAAACAATGCATGTCAGTATCAATATCTATTTTCCTATGAAGTTAAAATAGTGTCTAACGCTGTTCATCTGTCAATTTAAAAAAGGAAATCATGTTTTTATTTGTCTTTTTTTTCTTTCTTAGAAACTGTCCTGTCAATCCATAATTGCAAAGCCAAGGCTGCACAAAGAATATAATCCAAAATATGGCTGTGGTAAATAAAGGACACCAGAAAAGTATTTCCCTTCGATCCATGCTGCAAAAAAACTCCATATTGTGATGACAGATTTTTCTGGACCTTTGATAGGTAGCTTTTTCAGCAACCAAAAAGTTATGTGAGACTTTTGTCCTATATAGGCAATGACTTGAAAAGCACTTAGTTGTTTACTTTTCATCTTACCATAAATGATTTATCCTTCAGTCTATATAAATTGCTATTTGTAGGATTAGACAAATTTTGAATGCTCTGCTAAGAGGATTGTTGCATCGAAATTCATACATAATCCATAAAAAGCATGTGTAACCTTCAACCTTAGCTGGGTTAGCATATGAAACAAATTCACTGAGCATATGCAAGCTGTGCAAATTATTAACCAGTTAACATCAGCAAATTTGTTGTTGAAACAGAGGTTTATGCACTTAAGTATTCCCTAATGAGAAATTATACCATTTATAAAAATACAATAAAAACATACCTTGCGTAGATGTCTCTAGTTCTTTCCTCTTTCTACTCTGGCTATTGTAATTCATTCTCAGCTCTTGGTTATACTCATGCAGAGTTTCCCTTGAATTGTATGACTGTCTTGGTTTTCTTCCATCCTCACTCTCATCAGAAGAGCTGGTGTATGCTAGATCCATTTCATGCTTGACTTTTGACAGAGGCTGGTAGGGTTTGCAGTCTGTTTGCTCCATCTCTTATTCAGCAAGATCAGTTTCATGAAAAAAGGATGAGGAAGTCTTTTAATGCAAGCAGTCCTGTGAGAGAGAGAGAAAAGCAAAAAAAAAAAAAACACAAGCCTTCTTAGATTTGTCCTTTTGCAAGGAAAGTCATCTGGCAGATTCACAATTGGTCCTGATAATGTTATCAAAGGAGTGAAGCAAAAGACAAACTAGATGACATGAAGCTAGCCGGAGGCAATAATAACACCCTGTGTTATATGCATACATTGTCAAACACTTGGGCTTAGACTGGAGGTTGTAGCATCAGAAAATACTCAAAGTAAAACACGGTCTTCAGAATATTTGCGTCAGAATGCAAATAAAGAACAATATTGCTTTATTGTGTGTGTGTTTTTTTAACATTAAAATCAGTGATTAGATTAAAAAGCATTATTGGATTTGAAAGTGGCCAGGAGTATATATATTAACCCAGCACAATCCACACTTGAAATGAGAACTGGTGAGAGAACGCATTCAGAAAGAACACATGCTTGCCTCTGGTTTAATATTCCATTTAAGACAGGGGCTCATGAAATAAAGTGTCCTTTAGGGGAACAGAGCTCTTTGAGTTCATATTGTGGCTTTTGAGCCTCAGGCCTGCAGAGCATTTTTAATGAGTTCGGTAGTTGTAAATTTTGGTTCTTCATAGTACTGAGCGGATGTAAACAACACTTCTGGTTACTATACCAGTATAGGAACAGCAGGATCTAAATCTAATTCATAGCTATACGAAACTTCATGATAAATCACTGAAAAAACAAAACCCTTTCCCCAAAGAATGCTGAGCTAGGAGCTGCTAAAGTTCTCAGGGCCAGTAGAGGCTTTAGCTGCCCTACTTAGCACAGAAAAGTTTGAGAAGATCAAGTGCCATCTGACATGTTAAAATCCTCTGTAAAAGTTAAAAGCCCTGTCAAAATACTCTTATTTTCCTTCTTTAATTTTTTTTTATTTTATTGGTACATTTTAGCTATATAATATAATAACATTCAGCATGGAAATGTGTACCTTTACATAATCTATCTTGGTTCTTATTTTTCCCCATTCCCTTGCCCTCCCTTCAACCCCTCCACCCCTCTCTATTTACAAAGAATTTGTTTCCATTTTTTCATTTTTCATGTTGATTCCATTCCCTTCTTTCCTTTCCCCTACCCCTCCTACTTCCCCTTCCCCTGTGCCCCTTTTCTTCCTATTTTATATTATCTATTATACCTTTCAATCCTTCTCGTATTTTCCTTTTTAAAGTGATTTTCTCATCACCTTTTCCATCCACTGCAATGATTTGGCAATCGGGTCCTTTTGTAAAATATTAAAAATCCTAGTCTAAAACCAAGTAACTGTGATTCTCTTTAACAGTGAAATTGACTTCTTTATTTTTTCTCTACTCTCCACCAAACGTATTTTTAAAGAAACCCATAGATATCTAGACACTCTACTCTATCATACACAGTATCTCATTCTTTGAAATTCCTATTGCTTTTATGGCAAGCACACAGAACATAGAAATCACTCAGTAAAGTTTTACGTATTGGCTTATATATATTAAGTGGTACATTCTGCTTCATAGTGTGAATAGTATTTTATAAATTGAGGTCTTATTTCCATAATGAAACCTTAAGATTCTTGAAATCAAGATTTTGCATCTTATACATTCTTATATTTCTTACACTACTTAGCATTATGCTAGGCATACACATAGCAAAAACTATTTAACTATTAGTCTTGTAAATCTCATAAAATGTGGAGATACCTAGCTTATTTGGTTTAACATCAGATATGACTATGCTTAGAGAGAAGGCAGATTCAATATTGTAAATGAACACATGTTAATAATTCAACAACCTTCTTATCTAATGCCATCTCATGGCTTTATACACTGTCTATACACTGACAACTTCTGCATCGTGTCTCCACTATGAGCCATAGGCTTGAACATTCACCTGCTTACTCAGTGTCTTCATTTAGTTATCTAAAAGGTACCTCAAAATTGGTGCGTTCAAAACTGAGCTCATGGTTTCTACCCTTCCCAGTCTCACTCCTTTTACAGTCTTCTCTCTCAGTAAATAACCCCTGTGCTCTGCTTGCCCAGGCCAAAGAAGATGAAATCATCTTTGACTCCTGGATTTCACATACCACATACAATGCATCAGTAATTCGTATTAGAGCTACCTTTGAAATGAATCCAGAACCCAGAAGCATCTCTCCAGTTTCTCACTACTACATTGCTTTAAACTATACTTTCCCAAATGGATTATTATGACATTTTCCTACTTGATATACTGCATGTACCATTGTTCCTGATAGCACATTCTTCAGCCTGCAGCCAGAATGAAAGTTTTAAAATACATGTCATTCACTGATCTCCCTTTCTCATAAGCAGAGATGATGTCCTATTTCCTTAACATAAAAGCTAAATACTTAACAATGATCTATAAGGGCCCTTCTCTAACCACTGAAAACACATCCTGACGTTTCTCCCTAGCTCATGCACTATAGGTATACTAATCTTGCCATTTTTCTTATTTTTAAATTAATTTTATTGGTATAAATATACATAATGGGTAACATTCATCCAAGGAAGTTTGTACCTGTACATGATATAGCTTGATTCCTTTTTCTTTCATTCCCCTTCCCTCCTTTCAATCCCCCTTTATTTACAAAAAGCTTTGCTTCCATTTTTTCCTTCTTTTATTGATTTTTTTCCTTTTACCTTCCTTTTCCCTCCTCCCCCTTTCACAGTTCCCCGTTTCCTTTGAACAATTTGTCCTTATTTCATATTATCTATTATGCGTTCTGGTCCCAATTTACCCTTTCAGTTTCTCATACTAGAGAGACAATGTGATATTTACACATATGTGTTCGATTTATTTCACTTAAGGGTATAGTCTCAAGTTGCAACCTTTCACCTAGAAATGTGTCAAGTTTATCTTGCTTTATGGCTGAGTAGTACTTCATTGTATAAAAAAAAACATCTTTTTTATTCATTCATCGGTTGATTGTCATTTGGGTTGTTTCTAAGGTTTATCTATTACATACTGTGTTACTATAAATATGGGTGTGAATATATCACTGTGGTATGATACTTTTAATTCTTTTGGGAAGATACCCAGCAGGGGCATAGCTGGGTCAAATGGGACCTCTAATCCTAATATTTTGAGGAATCTCCAGCCTGATTTCCACAATGGTTGTACCAGGCTGCACTCCAACCAACAGTGGAGAAGGGTTCTTCTTCCCCACAGCCCCAACAACATTTGTTATTGGTTGATTTCTTGATAGCACCCATTCTTCCTGGGGTGAGGTGGAATCTCAACTTTGTTTAAATTTACATCTCTTGAATGACCAGTGATGTTGAACATTTTTTCATATATCTGTGTGCCATTTCTACTTCTCCATCTGAGAAGGGTCTATTAATTTCAGATGCCCATTTTTGGGTTGGGTCTTTAAATTTTTGGGGAGGTCTGATTTTTTTCAATTCTTTGTATATTCTAGATATTAGTCTTTTATCTAAGGGCCTACTGGTAAAAAATTTTCCCACTCTGTGGGTTGTTTCTTCACTCTGTTGGCGATTTCTTTTCCAGTGTAAAACAAACTTTTTAATAAGATGAGATGTAGTTGTTGATTCTTTGCACTATTTCCCATGCAGTTTGGGTTTTGTTCATGAAGTTGTCCTTAAGAGACCCCAAGACAGCTGGCCTTCAATTTGGCTGTGCCCAGCTTCTACTTTTCTACTTAAATTTTCTCAGTCTGCTGACCAACTACCAGCATTCTGCCCTGTAACCTCACCATTCTTGAAAAGACCAGGCATGTTCTTGCCTCAGGGACTTTACAAGATCCCACTGAAAAACTACCAAAAGTGGTGCTGCTCATCCTCCTTCCTGTCTTTTCAAGAATTTATCACTGAATGACACACTATGTAGTTTACTTATTTGTCTCCTGTCATCTATCTTTCTCCACTAAATGTAAGCTCCATGGTGGTAAGAACTATATGTTCTATGCATTGCTAGGTACCTCCAAATAAGCACAGTAGCTGGCAGGCAGTAGACACTTGTTCAATATGTTTTGAATAAATGGATAAACAATTATCACTCTGAAGAACGTCTAGAGATCATAAGGGAATTAATAAACCATAATTCTTTCTCCAAGAAACTCACAGCCTAATTAAATCAAGGAATAAATCTAGTAAAAGGTGAATGAGATGATTTTTTTTTATAAATAAAATAGTGGTTCAGCACGAAAAGGGAACGCTTTGGGAAAAGGCTGTACTTGATTTAGCTTATTTGTTCACTGCCAACTCTGTGACGGCAACCACTGAAATTCCATTGAGCACCTATGTTATTAAACAAAAAGACATTCCTTTTTAGATTCCCATGCATGTTTGGCATGTTTTTCAGAAGGTGGGTGTTTCTCTGAAGTTTAGGTCTTGACTTTGCCTAAATCATGTAAATTGAAAACTGTGCCAACAGAATTCAAGGGATGCATTAAAATTTGACTTTGATCCAGAAAATCAGACTTCAGTATAATTCATCTAACTTCATTTTAACAAACATGCACCATTCGTTGCTCATTGAAGAACGAGAGTTTATTAAGTTGAGGGTTGAAAGCCGTTTTCACATAAGGCCACTGGCAATAAAAAAAAATCAATGAAAGACTTTATAACTAAAAAGAACTCCAAAATGTTTTCTGTTACATATATTAATAGTATTCTATCTTCTAATTACATTTTCCAACTCTTTATTTTCTCTTTCAAGACGTAGATTCACAGTAATCAGGATTATGATCACAGTAATGTTCAGAATGGCCAGAGCAATGCTCTGCCAACCTCAGTGCAGTACAAATCTACATTCATCTCAACATGAGGCAAGCCTAACAAGTTAAATATAAAAATTAAAAGCTATTATGAACATGTAATGTTATATTTAATAACAATGTTTTATCATGTCAAAATTGCTCTTATTTTTATGTATGAAAATCTGGGTCTTCTCTTTTCCCTTGGTATGTTTATTTGCAACATGTACACTGCAGGGGAGGGTGATTCATATAGCCATTATGAGCTATGTTCAAAGTCCTAATTGGAGCTTTTTGCATTCACAAATCATCTAGGAATGTCACACCTGTTCAAGGTTACTGAGTATCCTCGGAAGCAATCTTCCTTTAAACCAAAAAATGGGTAAAAGTTCTCCAACTCATCCACTACAACATTTTGTCTTAAAATTTATGTCAGCAGACATAGGTGACTAGGGAAATATTCCAGATTTCTTTTGGCACATGAGGTAGAGTTTCACACAACTCAGTGTGCATAGTAATTTGAGGGTACGTAACTGTGATATGCATCAAAGCATCAAGAAGCAATGTGTAAACTCACTAGGAAATAGTTTATTTTTTGAAAATAAAAAGTAAAACAAATTAAGAAAAGATTAACATTTTAAATATAATAGCATTCAGGGCTGGGGATTTGGCTCAGTGGTTCTGCTGCCTGCTTTGCAAGCACAAGGGCCTGAGTTTAATCCCTGGTACCAAAAAATAAGTAAATAAATAAATCTAATAACATTCAAAGCACAATAGTGTGGAAAATATGTTTTCCCACAGACTCTTTGGTACAAGAAAGCTCATAATTGCTTAAATGACTTTTTCATTCGGTGTCCAGCACACCATCCTGAAAGTCCAATGTCAAATAAACATTTTGAAACATGATATAATGTTGTCAACTCACAGAAAAACGTACTATACATATACTGTTTCCATCAAAATAATTTTAATTTCTCTATTGTTTAAATAATACAGAATTCACAAAACAAAGCAAATGAGTATGCACAGCACATGCAGTAATGAAACAAATTGAAAAAGTAGACAATGATCTTTGCGACTGCAGTAAGATCCATTCAGACAGTTCACATGGTATAAACTCAAATGTCAGAATACATTGCTAATTTTGTGCCTTTGATTCTCTACTGGCTAATGAATAACTCTGCCTGATTTTAGAAGACACCAATAGAGATGTATGTTCATTTATTTGGTCATCATAAGGCTAAAGGGAGACAATATAGTATATGGGAATCAATGGCCTTAGAAAGACAAAATTTTCCTCGAATGACCAGTGATGTGGAGCATGTTTTCATATATTTACTTGCTGCTTTTATTTCTTTGTCTGAGAAATGTCTGTTCATTTCAGATGCACATTTTAGAATTGGGTCTCTATATTTGGGGGGGTGGTTGTTTTGAGTTCTTTACATATTTTAGATAATAGTCCCTTGTCTGAGGAGCAGCTGGCAAAAAGCTTTTCCCACATTGTAGGTTGTCTCTTAGTTCTGTTGATGGTTTCTTTTGCAGTGCAAAAGGTTTTAATAAGATGAGATCCCAGTTGCTGATTCTTTCTGCTAGTTCCCTTCCTACTGAGGATTTGTTCATGAAGTCTTTTCCTATGCCAATGTCTTCCAGAGTTCTGCCTAACTTAGCTTCCAGCAAGTTTAGTGTTTCTGTTTTTATATTTAGATCTTTAATCCACTTGGATTTTAATTTAGTACATGGTGAAAGATAAGGGTCTAGTTTTAATCTTTTCCAGGTTGAGATCCAGTTTTTCCAACAACATTTATTAAAGAAGTTATCTTTCCTCCAGTGGGGACTGTCAGCTCCTTTGTCAAAGATGAGGTAGCTGAGTGCATCTGGAGTTGTTTTTGTGTCTTCCAATCTGTTCCACTGATCCTCAGGTCTGTTTCTTTGCCAGTACCATGCTGGTTTTATCACAGTGGCTTTGTAGTATAGTTTCAAATTGGGAATTGTTATACCCACTCCCATGTGTCTGTGGCCTAGGATGGCTTTTTCTATTCTAGGTCTCTTACGGTTCCAAATGAATTTTTGGATTTTTTTTTCTAGTTCTTCACTTTTTTGGTAGTATGGCCATTTTCACTATGTTGATTCTTCCTACCCAGGAGCAGGGGAGAACTTTCCATTTTCTTATATCCTCCTCGATCTCTTTTTTCAGAGTGCTGTAGTTTTCAGTGTAGAAGTCTTTTGATTCTTTTGTTAGACTGATTCCCTGGTACTTCATTTTTTTGAGTGCTACTGTGAAAGGAATTGTTTCACTGATTTCTTTCTCAGTGAGTCTGTTATTTGTGTACAAGAAGGCTATTGATTTTTGGGTGTTGACCTTGTATCCAGCTACTGTGCTAAAAGTGTCAATTCAGTCAAGAAATCTTTTGGTGGAGTTTTGGGGTCTTCAATGTAGAGTATCATATCGTCAGCAAATAGTGACAGTTTAACTTCTTCCTTTCCTATCTTTATTGCTTTAAATTCTTTCTCTTGTCTAATTGCTGTGGCTAATGTTTCCAGAACTATGCATAAGAGGAGTGGTGATAGTGGGTATTGTCTTGTTCCTGATTTTAAGGTGAAGGTTTTCAGTTTTTGGCCATTTAATATGATGTTGGCTGTTGGTTTTTCATAGATAGCCTTTATTAAGTTGAGACATAGACCATCTATTCCAATTTTTTGCAGAGTTTTTATCATGAATGGGTGTGGAATTTTGTCAAATGCTTTTCTGCATCTATCGAGTGGATCATGTGTTTCTTTTCCTTGACTTTGTTAATATAGTGTATTACATTTATTGATTTATGTATGTTGAACCATTGTTGCATCCCTGGAATAAATCCAACTTGGTCAGGATGTATGATCTTCTTGATGATCCTTTGTATCCTGTTTGCTAATATCTTATTGAGGATTTTTGCATCTATATTTGTTAAGGAGTTTGGCCTGTAGTTCTCTTTTTTAGTTACATCTTTCCCAGGTTTGGGAATCAGAGTGATATTTGCTTCCAGGAATGAACTGGGAAGTATTGCTTCTCTTTCAATTCGAGAGATGAAGATGAAAATGACACTGAGATTTCACCTCATCCCACAAAGAATGGCTGATATCAAGAAATCACACAATAACAAATGTTGGCATGGTTGTGGGGAGAAAGGAACCCTTCTCCATTGTTGGTGGGAGTGCAGACTGGTGCAACCACTATGGAAATCAATATGGAGATACCTCAAAGAACTAGGATTAGAGGTTCTATTTGACCCAGCCATCCATCTGCTGGGTATCTTTCCAAAAGAATTAAAAGAATCATACCACAGTGATATATGTGCACCCATGTTTATAGTGGCGCAGTTTGTAATAGCTAAAACTTGGAAACAGCCCATCTGCCCATCAGTTGGAAACTGGATAAAGAAGATGTGGTTTTCCTATAAAATGGAATACTACTCAGCCATAAAAAATGAGAAAGTAGATTCATTCATAGGTAAATGCGTACATTTTGAGGATATACTCCTAAGTGAAATAAAAGAGTCACACATAGGCAAATACCGAATAGTTTCCCTGGTGTGAAAAACTAAAATAGTACTCAAGATCCTAATGGGACAATTAGCAACGTGAAATAGGAAGAAAAGGACCAAAGGAGTAGGGACATTGAGAAGGATAGGGAAAGGGGAACAAGGGAAAAGGAAAAAAATATGAGAAAATGTAAAAATAGAATTTAAGTGTTTGAAGGTGGGAAGGAGAGGAGGGGGTGAAGGGAGGGCAGGGACAAGGGGAAAAATGAGAATCAAGACCTGTCATGCAGAGGTACAAGATCCCAACAATGAATGTAACTGTACTGTCTACCTAGAATGTACCAATAAATTCAATTAAAAAAAAAAAGAAAGACAAAATTTTCCTGCTGAAGAGAATATCAGCACAGCAGTAGCTAACCCACATAGTAGTCAGCAGGTTGCAGGCACTGTCATGGTGCTTTTCATATATTGACTCCTTTAATTCTTATAGCACCCTATATGGTAGTTACCATTTTTAATCCTAATTTTATTGATAAAACCATAGGGCAGAGCAGCTAAGTGACTTGGCAAGGTCACACAGGTAGTACGCTGCAGAGCTGACATTTTAATTTCTACAGCCTGTCTCCAAAAGCCACATTCTTAACCACTATTGTGCACTGTCTTTCAAAAGAACATTTATTAGAGCAACCATAGGTAAATAACCTCCCTTCTCTCAGAGCTGTAAATCTATAATAAAGAGATCTCAGAGATCTCTTCTTATTCTGATACTGAGAAGTTTAGACTGATTTGTCAAAAACATTGGTGGGCATATTCAAAGCTTTGTTTACTTTATTTGCCATCCCTTTTCTTCTTCTCTCCAACTCTCCTATATACGTTTACTATAGAGTGGTTGAACTAAAAGAGTGTTTTTGAATCCATGGATCTGTGTATGTCTGTATGCACCAGGGATAACCTGACTTCCACTATCCTTTTAACCCCCTCCTCCGTTTCCTCCTGCTACTCTTCTTCCTTGTCTTCCCCCCTTTCCTCTTCTTCTCCTATTCTTTTCTTCTTCTTCTTTTCCTTCTCCCCGTCCTTCTCCTCCTTCTTCTATTGTTTAGTGTTGTTTTTAAGACATGGTTTCTCTCTGTAGTTCAGGCTGGCCTTGAACTCACTGTGTAGCCCAGGAAGGCTGCCAACTCACAGGGATGTCCTACCTCATCCTCCAGAGTGCAAGTGTTGGGATTACAGGCTTGCCCATGTCTGACTCCTTTTATTTTCTTTCCATGTTTCATTCTTAATCATATCCATTTCCCTCTGAAAATAAAAACCTGTTTCAGTTTGCCCTCAGCTAAGAGAGAATGGGCCTTCTCGCTGTAGCTGCTTGTAAGTTGGAGCCTTCACCAAAAAGTTTTACTCTACTTCAGAACAAAAATACATTGAACATTGCTTAAGGAGAGGAAGCCTTCATAGATTAGCAGATAAAGCAAATCAGTCCCCACAGTGCTTAGGGAATAGTTAGAAAAGGGGGAAAGTACTCTTTGGAAAATTACAATATTTTTTCACCAGTAAAATCCTCTACATTAATGCAGATAGATTTATTCAGAAAACATTGGATCTAGGTAGCTCCTAGAAGGAAAGTAAAATTCTGACTGATTTGGCTTTTGCCTTTCCTCATTTTTCTTTAGGAGGAAATACTTAATAAGCAGCAAACGGCTCTGTGCGGAGGTAGGGGTGGGATACACAATAAATTGATTCTTCACAAAATTTAAGAACTCTTTCCCATAATCTTACCAGCCTGTTAGAGTGACTGCTGACATTCTGGGGCATTTCCTTCTGGTCATAGCATACACACAAATTGGTTCATGTTGCTTACTTCATGAGATTTTTATATATGTTTCTACACAATTTCTACAACCATCATTTTTAGTGGCTATGCAGAGTGAACATACTATAATTTGTAAATGCCTTCCCCTATTGTTGGATATTTATATTTCCTATCTCCACTTATGAGCATTATAACTGAAGCCATATAAAGATATCATTAACATGTTCAGTAATTTTTATTTCCTTAAGGTAGATTACAAGAACTTGAATTAATGAGCTAAAAGTTTTGAACAATTTTTGTGGCTTTGAGGATTAGAATAATATTAATTGCCACTAGAGATATTTATGAACAATTGCTTTTCATTGTACCCTTGTCAATTTTGAATGTCAATTTAAAATATTTATTTAAATAAGGAAATTAATTGGACCTCTTTAAGTCTCCATTTCTTTGATTATATGTGAGGCTGAATATTTTTCTGCATGTTTGCTAGTTTTATTTCTTCTCTTGTGAACTGTTATTTACAGACTTTATATATCTCTTACTGGAAAATTTTGTGAGTTTTAAAATATTAACCTGAATTGGTGCTATACGACAAAAAATTTAACTTTTTATAGAGTTTACTGAAATTTCCTTTAACAGTCATTTATTTGCCATTTTTACTGTTTTTTTGAATGAGCATTAAAACCAATATATTAGTTTGATTTTATCATGGAATTGGCCAGTTTTTTGGTGTCATGTGCATACACTATAACATTAAAAGAAATAAAAGGATAAAGCAACCATCATCTTTTAGAATATAGAACGAGAATGTCATGTACTCAATATGGATAATCTTAACTAGAAAATCACAGCTTTTGTGGTATACAGTCTTCTTTTAAAACTTTTATTAATTAGTACATATTTGAAGTGCATAATGATTAATAGGTATTTTATTGTGCCAAGGAGGAGATGTTCAAATGTTGAAATGAAATTCTTTTTACTGTGTTGGTTCATATGTATGTGTTTAAGCTAATTATTTTACTAGCATTTAAATATATTACAATAGAAGGAATGAAGTTTCTTCCTCCTAACACTGATTTTACTCATTTGTGAGAACAGATGCTGTAATACCTTCATGATGTTTTTTCAGGCTTTTAAGGCAATTTTGAAAGAGAAAAAATGACAGTGGCATAATTCTATAATTAAATATTGATTACTTCACATCTCTTTCTGTAACTTCTTGAATTTTCTTGTTGCTTATATTTTTTGTCTTGATTTTTGTTAGAACTTCAAGAATTTTAACAGACATCAATAGTGAATCATGTGAGACAAGTGGACAGAAGAATTAGTGAATAAAAATGTCAGTGGTGTCACTTCACTCCACAAAGGAACTCTAACCTCCTTTTAGGATACTGAAGACTTACTCTAATATTGTACTCTCTATTGCTGCTAAGGGAATCCTGACCTCAGTTCTTCTGAACAAGTTTGGACACAAGTTTGGACACAGTTTTTAAGGACTGGGACTTTATATTATGATTTTGAAGGCTCATTAAGTATTACATACTATGCAATTAGACAAATGGCAATAGCTTAGTGCATCTCAAAATGAGAGCCCAGAATCTCATTGAGGAAGAAATCTATTTTTGTAATTGTGTAAATACCTAGCACTTTTCTATCCCTCAGTAATTTGAAAATAATAATACATCTCTGAGTTACAATGACATCTGTCTCCATTATACCATCTCTTTTGGAACTCTAACAACCTCCTAAAGTAATTTCAAATTATCTTTCTCTTATTACTTTCTCAATATCCTATGTGGTGGATTATGTAGATGATCTAAACACTTAATAGGGGCAAAAATCTTCAAGAAAATTGAAGGTAATTCAATATATAAAAGCTTTTTTACTCTTTAGAGAAGAACAATAGCTGCTTATTTCCACAAGAAAACAATCATATTCAATTCATTTTTCTTAAAATGAAAGCCATTGGGGTTTTGTAAATTTCATAGCAATTTTAGCATTAACATACTTATCCGAAATGTAGTATCAAATTTAGTACAGTATCTTGAAAAGTAATAGGTTTCAAATATGGTATTATATAACCAGAGATATCACTTTATTCAATAGCTTACAAGTAGCAAGTATTAATCAAAGCTCTCTATTGCCACCCATCTCCAGCATTAGTTTAGCAAAACTGCCATTTATCATCAACCCTCTCAAGTTTCATGTATAAAAGTTGGAAGCGAATTTCAATGCTTACTACTACAGCCACACTTTTAATTGTGCTAAAAGTTAGACTGAAAAGGAGCTAATAAAAGTAATCCAGCTTTTACTCTCCTCTGTTCATTGTGTGAGGATTGACCAGTGGTATATGGCTGGCTTGGGCTCCCTTTGGCCCATATTGTCCACTGCATATTGGCACAGCTTTAACCAGAAATATGCTTTTCATAATCACAATCACAGCCTCATGTTAGCTGAACTGTTAGATCTCTCCATTAGCCTAATTCTGAGCTTGTCACTTCTACCAACGATGCCAGTAGGTGTGCACGACACGTACTTCTCCATCTTAAGTGAGCCAGCTGCAGCTGTGGCAGTGCAGCTACAATTCTTTCTTTTTTTTTTTTACTTTATTGATCAATTTTAGGTATACATTATGATCGTGTTCATAAGCGGGTGTTGCTGAAAGTGTAAATGAAGACCAAAATGTATAACAGAGAATTTGAAATAGGAAGAGAAGGTTCAAAGGGGAAGGGGAACTTGGAGGTGTGGGGGAAAGGAAAGAAGGGAAAGCAGCTACAATTTTTAAAGCCCGTCCTACAATGGTAGAATTTAGCATGGACTAATCTAAGGCTGGGAGGTGGAGAGCATGAGCCATACGCTAATACAATATAGATTTTCATTTTTATTACCAAAAGCCCAAGAGTTTATTCAAACATAAATGCTTCTTGTATCACTGTAGACTTTTGGTTGATTTCCAAAGTGCTCAAAGAGATGTTTTTGTCAATTTTTTGAGTTTTATAGTTACTTTTTGGGAAGTACACTTGTAGATCACTTTAATAGACCATAGCCAGAAGTTCTGTCCAAATGAGTGATATTTTCTTGGCAGCATTTCCTAGAAATGCGACCTTGTAAGTGTTTTTTGCTTGGGTTTAAAAAAACTAGTACAAAGAAAATAATATGCTTCATGAATACTTTTATATTCATTACATATTGATATAATAGATCAGATATATTCAAGTAAATATATTACTAAAATTAATTTTATTTATATGCTTTCCAATTTGGTTTCTGGCAGTTTTAAAATTATATGTGTCCTACACTGTATTTATATTGGGTAGAGATGTTCTAGATCTATTATCAAACTTCTAAGAAATACTAGGTTCAGATAAAGGAATGAGGGAAAGCAAATGGAAAAATCCAGACTGAAAACATATATATAGGAAAAAGTAATACAGGCTGTTCTACAAATAAGTTTCCAAGGCAGAAAATAAAAGAGGAAGGAAAATAAAAGTGTGAAAGAGGCATATCAACCAATTATAATGTTTGGACTCTATTTGGATTATAATTTGAAAAATGAAAAAAGCTGAACACATACTTATGAAACAGTCAGGAAAATTAGGAAATATAGAAGATTTCTGATAATAAAATTGTACTGTTCTTTTTCAAAGTGAAATATGGCTTTGTAGTTAGGGTAAAGAAGACTTTTCATATCTAGCAATATACAAAAATTTTGTGGAGGAAATTATACAATATCTTGGATTTATTTCAAAAATTCAAGAAGAGAAGAAGTAAGCTAACAAATTGGTGAGGTAACAATGACTATGGAACAAAAACCACTGAAGTTACACGATGGCTGTGTTGGGTTCCTTCAAACATGTGCTTCACCTTTATATGTGTCTAAAATTTCAGGTAATACAAAGTTAGAACAGTTTTGGAAAGATTTTATTATGCAAGAAAATACTAACATACAATGTTAAAGGAAAAAAAATCAAACCTGAAATTCACCGTGACAGATTTTAATACTAGCTTCGTGGGAAGAGTCAAACTAAATTTTCTATACAATTTATTAGTATATAATGTTTACATTCTTTGTGGGGTGTTGGTACATATATGTTACACATCCCAACTCTTTTCTTTCATCTCTTCTACCTTCCTTCTCTATCCTTCTGTCTCTCGGTTCCCTTCTCCTTTAAGAACAATCTATCTCCCTAGTTCCTATGATCTAATCTTTTACTCTTTAGTTTTACTCTGGGTTTCTCATTTAAAAGACGCGAGTTTTTAAATAGTATTCTAATTTATATACCTGTTGCCTTTGAAATAGTAAATTAGGATGATATTATCACTCTCACATTTGGATGAAAAAGCAAAGGCTCAGATATTTGGCAAAGGTCACATAGCAGGTTTCATTACTCCTGGTCCAATGCTCCTTTTACTACGTCATGTTGCTTTCCATGAAGAGTCTCACACTCAGCATACTATTCATTTACCAAAGAACTAACTGAAGTCCAATTGAATTCAACTTATTTACATCAATTAAACATGCTATCCATTTTATTTAACTGTACCCAAGAGCCATGTGCAGGAAAGAGGCAGTCAGATGAAATAACCGGGAGGAAGCAGTAGAATTTTGCAACATATGGTATGTTTGCTGGTGAAATCAAAGGTATGCTTCATGCCAGCTTTTTGTCTGCAAAGTGTCTTTCATTTTACTAAGAGGTATACTTCATGCCAGGAAATGCACAACCTCCTAGCCCTTTCTTTTCAAGCCTAAACCCATGAGAGCATAGACTTGGCATGACTTGGTGGAGCACTGAATGCAATATGTTTAGGCCATTTGTGGTTACAAACAATCCAGATTATTCCCTGTGGATTAAATACTGTAAGTTGTCAAGTGGATTCCTTGTCAATCCATGAAAATACAAATAAGATTTATTTAGCCTTACCCCTGAGTAGATAATATTTGTTTTTAATTTAAGAGAATGAAAATAACTGCTAGAAAAGAAAACAAAAGCTAAAACAGGAAACAACTGAGTATACTGAAGGTATTTGACAAAAATAACTAGATTCTCCTTTGTCAAAAAAGATTTTGCTCTGTCTTGGGAGTTGAGAAATGAACAAATAGAATCTAGTTTATGCCAAAAGATCTATTCTTTCCAAGTGAGTCTACCTCTTATAGATCAAGGAAGGAAGATGAGAGAGTACTGGGCAACAAAGTGAACTTGAAGAAGATATCTCTATAGATTTTTAAGAGCAGACTGTTTTTACTTTGATGTTACAAAAACCTGGGCTACCAGCTCAGTAGAAATTCTTAGGGAAAATACCAGCGTAGAAAGAAGACCTCCGGACCAGGGATTTAGCTCAGTGGTTCCACTGCCTGCCTCGCAGTTGTGAAGTCCTGAGTTCAATCCCTGGTACCCAAAAAAGAAAGAAAGAAAGAAAGAAAGAAAGAAAGAAAGAAAGAAAGAAAGAAAGAAAAAGAAAGAAAGAAAGAAAATCTCCTATTTAAGTGGAGGGCTATACTGTGTGAGACAAAGGTCATTCCCAGAAATATAGCTGTCAATTTAAATGACTTGGTCTTCTGGCCAGTAGGGTCAATCCTTTTCATTTAACAAATTTTGTCTTAAATGTCAACACTCCTTACTGAGCAGTTAGCCTCTTGGAGTTCATTCTAATTACCAAGATCTAACTAGCTAAAAGGAGGAATATAAGTCCTTGTTATGGCTTGTGTCTAGCTGTGCCCCCAAAGCCTCATGCAGTCATAAATGGGGCTTTTTCAGAGATGCCTGGATCTAGAATTTATGACACTGGAATTGATTTATGGTGCAATGCTTGGCTCAAGGGCATTAGGGTTAAGGGTGTGAGTGCAACCCGCTCTAAGTAGTCTGGATAAGACAAAAGGGTCAGAAAGATTCTGTTAAGGTTCTTTGTTGCTTTTGCTACTTTTGGCCTGCCATAAACTCTTTCTTGCCTGCAGTGCCCCCTCTGCCATACCATCCTGCCTTGGAGCCAGACAATTATGGACTGAAACCTCTACAAACTGTGAGCTAAATAAACTTTCCCCCTTTAAATTTGGGGGTCAGGTATTTGGTCTCATCAACTAGAGCAAAGGAACTAAGACAGTCCTTCAATATTTCTATGACAGAAAAATGAGACTCAACATACAGTAGAAAGCATTTGGGTTGGAGAGAGAGCTGGCTTTTACTACCAGTTCCTCTATCTATTTAAACTCATGTTTCTTCATGTATAAAATTAGAATAACAATATCTACCTCACAGTGTTAACATAACAATTAACAAAAACATATGTGTACATCATGCATGTTTTATACAAAAATTTAAAAAGTTTGAAAGCAATATATATATATATAT
>NW_022900951.1:101467804-101673402 GCF_012274545.1 Fukomys damarensis
TCTCTCTCCCTCTCCCTCCCTCCTCACTTCTTCAGAATCCCAGTGGCTTCTTGCTGATCCTAGATAGGAAGAAAACATCTAAGGTATTATGGAACCTTCCCATCATCCCTACTCCAGACATATTACCCTCCTTCCTCAAACATTGCTTGATCCATCTATATGCCTTAGTTTTGTGTCTTTTCCATATCTTTACCTGTTAACAACTTCTTCAGAGTGATTAATGACTAATTAGAACTAAACTTGTTATCTCCACCAGAAGAAGTTAATTTTTATAGAGGTCATCTGAAAACTCCATGTCTTTGACTAAAGGTATTAATTTTAGGTTTGAAATGTTAGGCGCACAGTACATCATTAAGGGAGATGGTTTGTGACTGGAAAGTACTTTATTTTTGCTTCCAAAATCAAGGAATTCAAGTGACAACTGCTTTTATGGGGCTGACTTCTTACCATATCTAATTTTTCAACCCTCAGGGTAGAGAGAGTGCCTAAAATTTTATGGACTGTCTTCTGTGGATTAATGTTAAGTGAGAATTGAGCTCATCCCTAAATGGAAGACAACATTGATGAATTTTTTTCTGCTCCACAATGTCAGAGAGAATCAGTGTTACATCATTGATAGGTAGCTTAAACATATGAATTAGCACGGCTGAATACATTAAGAATTTGGATTTCCTCTCACTGTTGTATTCATACCCTAAAAATTTCTCTAATAGGATTCAGCAATACAAAGCTAAGTGTCATTCTTCTTCTGCTAATGTAGAAGAAGTGCTAGAGAAAAGTCAGGCTTCCAGTTACAAAAAGGGAAATGGTATTCTAGAATGTTCTTTTTTGCTGAGTTTTATTTGGCATGTCTTTCACATATCAAAGGTTAAAATGCTAACAGTAAATGGTTCTTACCCTTTCTCCTTCAACAAAGCATGTAAATTACAATCAACACTCTTTATTCAGTCCTTCTGCCATCAAGAAATCTCTATTGACTGGGGTGTCAGTACCACAATAGATATTTTTAATGATGACCCTGAAGAACAGAATAAACTTGAAATAACTTCTGAAGATTTAAAACAGATTATAATCTATTCACTGTAGTGTTATATTTAAATATAGTTTACTTATTTCTCATTCCTTACCAGAGGCAAAAATCATATTATTTGATTAAGTAGGGCACCTGATTCTTAAATCAGTCTGAACTCACATACAAACACTACCATCAAGGAATAGACCTTTGAATAATCCTCTAGGTGCACTAAAAGTTTCTTTAATTCGATGTTGCCTTAAATAATTTACTCGTGGATGAGTGTGACTAACACACGTGCAACACTCACTATGTTTAGTGCTAAGTAGTCATTTATATCTTTGAGGTATCTTGACATCAGAATATACATAGTTTGACAAATGTATGGTAAGCTGTAATCATTTACAAACTTGTCACAGAAAATGAACTGGGTGTGGACAGTCTTTCTGCAGTGTTGTCAGTGTCTTGGATCATACAAAGCTTGGACTTCCCACAGTGTTTAATTAAGACATTATTATAAACACTAGTTAGCTGCACTCAATTCTTAAGGCAATGTAAAGCACACTTTAATGGGGAAAATCCTAAAAACAATAGGTGCCATCTATGTATAATGCATTTACTGTTCGGAAAGTAGTCACTGGGTCAAAGCATGAGATTTCTATACATCTTCATAAGTCATATGCTATTTTAAAAAACAATAAAAATTAAATGTGACATCCAATTATTGAGCTACCGTGCCAATTTGTGGGGAGCGCGAGTGGGGAGCCTGGTTGTCTATTTGAAAGATTGTACTTAGAAAGATTGGTGTACAGGCTGACCTAAAAGAGAAAAAAGGCAGAAGAGTTCACTATTATTTATTTGAAACGATATCAGTATAACTAATATATTAATACACTATATTACATAGTAATATATAATCACTGTATTAGTATACTAATACTAATAATAGCTCTTCTTAAAATCAGATATATCTTAAATAAGAAATTGTTTCGTGTTCTATTTCCCATATTCCTTCATTTTTATTCCTTTTTTCTTAAGCCTAACATGTTTTGGTGAATGAAAATGAAACATCAACATCAAGGTATGTGATTTG
The DNA here is from genome assembly GCF_012274545.1 of Fukomys damarensis. NCBI lineage: Eukaryota > Metazoa > Chordata > Mammalia > Rodentia > Bathyergidae > Fukomys > Fukomys damarensis. Next base: position 101,469,910 of record NW_022900951.1, read on the forward strand.
TTTGGGAAATACTACCTCAGGGGTATCACAGAATATACGTTTGAACTGTTTTCCAAGTCTTTCTGGGTATGATTGTCAGGGTGACCTTTTTCCTCTTATTAAAAAATGGAGTTGTCACTCTCATATAAAATTTAATGTCAGGGAAGAAGTTAAAAGACACCTTAACACTTTCAAGTGTGTAGGTTGCTGTTTTAGGGTTTACTTGCTCATACAACACTCTTTCAGGCACTGACTTATGAAATATTGGCCATGATTTCCTCTAAAAATAAAATAATAAAATTCCAGAAGCAGTCACACTGTTTGCACGAAACAACAAAGGCCTTGCTTGTGAATGTGTCGCACATCCTTCAAAGTAGGCCCTCTAGAGCTGCTGTATAACTTGTCTTTCTTCATTGAAATTAACTGCATAACTCTTTCCCACAATCCCTTCCCCAAATCTTTCTTTAAACCTTGGGTTCCTTAAAATTCAGTGATTTGGGGAGGCTTAAAGTTTTTCTATGTTTCTGCTACATTATGTTTTACCTTCAGCTCTCTTTTTTCTTTAGTATACCCAGTTTAAGATCCCTTTATAATAATGTTAACCATCACGCTCAACACGTAAGCATTCCAATAGTAAGTTCATGAAGACAAAGTCTCTGTAGTTAGCCAAATTGAAAATAAAATCTTTTGGCTTTCCCCTTTAATTCTGCATTGTAATATCTTACTTCTATTATACCTTGCAATAAGTAATGAAATATAGGGGAGAGCTACCTGAATGAAGATATGCACATTAGCCTTCATGAGAGAATTGAAAACCTCAAACTATCCATGATGTCATAGAAAAGTAATTGTTATATGTTATTTTAGCCACTTGACTGAGTATTTTGCCATCGCTTAAAATGAAGGCCCACAAAAATATATTGAAACTTTAAAACATGTTTGTGATATGTTAAGTAAAAGAAAAATAAGCATACCCTATAGTTTATAACTAAGTAATAAAAATCACGCACTGAAAAGGTCAAATAGACACACATAAGAAAAGACTGAAAATGCATTAAAATAGCAACAGTTAAGATGATGGAAGTATGGATCATTTATATTGCCCACATGTTTTGCATTATGCATGTACATATGTTTGCATGTGCGTGTCTGTGTGCATTTGTATCATTTCAACATTGTTTCATTTTTGAATGGAGGGCAGGGACAAGGGGAAAAATGAGAACCAAGACCTGTCAAGTAAAGGTACAAGATCCCAAAGATGAATGTAACTGTACTGTATACCTAAAATGTACCAATAAACTCAAAGAGAGAATAAATTAATAAACATCATAGGGCTGTCCTCAAACACTTTTACCTTATTTTAGATAATATGACATACTTCCTAACTACTTTTATGTTTCATTCCATAGGATTTTAGAAAAACCATCTGAACTTTATAAACTCTAGATTACTAAATTAAGGATTTATGTTAACACCAGATTCTTGGTTCTTCAAATAATCCTAACTATACTATTTTTTTCATTTTACAATAATATTTTATTTGTTTTTATTTTAATTGACACAATTATACAAATAGAGTACAATGTAATGCTTTGATATATGTATAGAGTACTGATCAAATCAGAATTTTTCTTTTTTTTTTTTGGTACCGGGTATGAACTCGGGTCCTTGCACTTGTAAGGCAGGCCACTGAACTGCTGAGCTAAATCCCTGGCCCTCAAATCAGAAATTTTATTACATTGTTTACCTTAAACCTATATTTTAGTGGTAAAATACACAGAATCCTCTCTTCTATCTATTTTAAAGTGCACAACACATTATTATTAAATACAGAAATTTTACTGTGCAGTAGAGTACAAGCATGAACTACTAAATTTTATCAGATTTAAAAGGTGGTAGCTATTTTTGAAGTCAATTTTGATTGAACATAAAATAGAATTTTATTTGACCCAGCTACTCCCTTTTGTTGGTATCTTCACAAAAGAGTTAAAGACATCATATCACAGTGATGTATGCATACGCATGTTTATAGCAGCATAATTCAGCTAAACCTTGGAAATAGTCTCTATGTCCATCAAAAGATGAAGAGATAAAGAAAATGAAGCATTTATACACAATGGAGTACTTCTCTGCCACAAAGAGAGATAAACTTGAGTCATTTGTAGGAAAATGGATGAACCTTGAAATCAGAATTTTAGGTGAAGTAACTCAGACACACAAGCTTAAATATTGCATGGTTTCTCATTAAGGAATAAATGATAGATAATAGGAAGAAAGAGAGAGAGAGAGAGCAAACAAGAACTGTAATCCAGCATGGACAATGTATCTAAAAGTATACCTTGATGTACTGTCTTATGTGTTTTTTATGTTCTTTGGCCTATAGTCTGATTTTTAATCTGTATACATGATAATTAACTTCATACATTATTATAAATATTTTAATCTGATGATAGAAAACAAAAGGATGGGGGAAAGGGGAAAGAATGGAATTGAAATATGTTATGTACATGTATTGATTTCCTACAGTGAATGCAAGCATGTGCTGAAAACATGTGCTAAAAAAGTAAAAAATTACAATTTACTGCATCTTATTAATGAAAAATTCCTCAGAATAAAGTAATAGTAGTTCTTACAGAAAAAGGGTTTTCTGGGTAAATTCAGTAGTTTGGGAAGAATGAATCAATTGATTATGAAGAAAAGAAAGAAAAAAGAAGCACATCTACAAAATATCAAAGGAGACGCATTCATAATTATACATTATTCAAGATTCACCAGTTTTTGCCCACCACCAAATAAGTTGAAGTAAACATCAGGAAGTAAGGGGGAAACACCATTATAGATCTTGCAGATACTTAGGGACAAATTTATGATAATGAATGCGACATCAAACATGAAATCAACGAACTTCCTTTCAAAATTGACAAAACTGATACAGAAAGTAATATAAAATCAAGTAATTTCAAATTTTTATAAACATCTACTTTGCAATTTTCAAACTCCCAGAAGAGAACTTTTGACCTAAAGGATTTTTACTGGTAAATCTACTCAATATTTCAAACATAAATACACTAATAGCAATCTTACAATAACAATTTCAGAACTGAGAGAAGGTAATTTTTGCACCTTATTTCACAAAGCCCGTGTAACCCTGATAATCAAACTTGACAAGGAAATAACAAAAAAAATTATACTCTGATATTTATTGCTAACATAGACAAAAAATTTTCAAAGCAACATTATGAAACGTTATTAAGCAATATATAAAAATGGTAATGAATCATATTCACACATAGATGCAAAGTTGGTACAACATTTAAATAGCAACGCCATTCACACTGTGGAGAAGATAAAAGAAAAACCATGTTCATCTCAGAAAATGCATAGAAACACTTAACAAATTTTAATATGCCAGTAGGATTAAAAAATACCTTTTAGCAAACTAAGAATAAAAGAGTCCTTAAACTGTAAAGGTCATCTATTTAAAAAAAAACATCATTAATATGATATTTAATACTGAAAGACTAATGATTTTTTCCTAAGATCAGAAACAGGGCAGAATGACTTATCTCACTACTTGTATTCAATATGGCATTGGAGTTCCTAGGCCTCATAATAATACATACAATAGAAATGAAATGAATACAGATTTTCTTATTAGTACGTGTTTGCAGCACATAATGATTACATTTATTGTGGGGAGTTGGTACATGTACATAACACATCTTAAATTTCTCCTTTTTTTGTTATCCTACCTTCCTCATTTTCCCTCTCTGTCCCTTCTAACTCTTGTTCTTCTTCCCATTTTAAAAGCTCTGTTTTTATCATCTTTCCTCTCCATTCTTTTGTTTTTCATCCCCTTTCCCTTATCCTACCCCGTTACCCTATCCATTTGAAAAACATGTTCCTACTTCCTATGTTCACTTTTACTCTTTACATAAAAGAGAAATCATGTGATATTTAAGCTTGTGTACCTGACTAATTTCACTTAGTATTATGGTGTCAAGTTGCGTCCGTTCAGTTATGAATGCCTCAAGTTTATATTTCTTTACAGCAGCATAGTACTCCATTTTATAACTACAGTATATTCTTTATCTGTTGATTCGAATGTAGGTTATTTCTGAGATTTAGCTATTATAAATTGTGCTGCTATAAACATGGGTATGTGTGTATCCCTGCAGTATGATGACTTTCACTCTTTTGCAAAGATACCTGGGAGGGGAACAGCTGAGTCAGTGGAATTTCTATCTGTAGTGTTTTGAGGAATCTACAAAATGATTTCCATGTGGTTATATAAATTTACACTCCCACAAAAGATATAGAAGAGTTCCTTTCCTCGCATCTTTACTCACATTTCTTCTCTGTTTTCTTCATGATAGTCTTTCTTTCTGGAGTAAGGTGGTATCTCATTATTGTTTTGATTTACATTTTTCTAATGGCCAGTGATGTTGAACTTTTAGTTATGTATTTACTGGCTACCTGTGCTTCTTCTGAGAAGTACCTATTTGTTGCAGTTGCCCATTTTTTGATTAGGTCTTTTATTTTGAGGTGATATAATTTTTGAGTTTTTTATATATTCTACATATTAGTCTTCTATCCACTGAATACCTGGCAACACTTTTTCCCCTTTTGTAGGTGGTCACTTCACTCTAGTTGTCTCCTTTTCTGTACAGAAGCTTTTAAATTTGATGCAACCCAATTTGTTGATTCTCAGCATTATTTATTCTGCCAGGGGTTCTACTCAGAAATTCCTTACCTACACCAAAGGAAAGAAGGGACAAGGGGAATAAAGAATAGAAGGGAAAACAATGGAAACAAGGCTTTTGTAGATTAAGAGGCAAGGAGGGGTTGAAGTAGGGGGAAAGATGGAAATAAAAGAAGAAGCAACATATATCATGTATAGGTACAAATTCCCTATGATGAATGCTATCATTATGTATATCTAAAATGTACCAACAAATGTTTCAAAAATATTTTTCCTATTTATCTTCCAATAAATAAGTGTTTTTGTTTTAACATTTAGATCTTTGATCCATTTTGATTTTAGTTTAGTACACGGTGAGATATATGGGTCTAGACTCAATCTTCTGCATGTGGATATCCAATTTTCCCAGCACAACTTGTTGAGTTGGGTATCTTTCCTCCAGTGTTTGTCTTTGCCTTTGTCAAACGTCAAATAGCTGAATTGCTAGGGCTTGTTTCTGCTACTTGTATTCTGTTCCACTGATCTGCATGCCTGTTTTTGTGCCAGTACCATGCTACAGTAATTACAGTAGCTTTGTAGCACAACTTCAAATATTGTTTGTGATGTTTCCTCCTTAGTTTTTGTTACCTTGGATTGCTTTTTAAAAGAATACAAATTTTAAAGAATGAAGAAAAGCAGCCTTTACTTGCAAATGACATAGATATTCACATACAGAATCCTAAATTGTTGAAAATGAGCTATTAGAAATAATAAATGAAATTAGGAAGGATATTACATCCCTGATCAATATATGAAAACCAGTTGTAATTCTACAAATTAGCAAAAAACTAGGACATTAAAATTTAAATTACAATTATACTAACATTAAAAAATCTAAGATGTTTACAAGAATTAATATGTGCAAGGCCTCTTGTAAAAATATGAAAAATTACTAAGAGAAATTTAACAAGATCAATTACGTGGAGAAATATGCTATGATCATGGATTGGAATACTCCACGTTAAGATGTCCATTTTCCCCAAATTTCCATCTAGAGCAAAATTGCAGATTTTTTGTATAAATTAACAAGATGATTTTTAAATTTAAATAGAAAGACAAGGCATTCAGAATAACAAAAAATAATGAAAACTATCTTTACAAAGAACAATGTTGAAGAAATTATACAACCTTATTTTAAGACTTATTACAAAATGACAGTAATCAAAAAATTGTGGTATTGACTGATATAAGAACATATAAATATATCAATTGAAATAAATAGAATCAGTTTCTAAAAATTATACTCAAATCTAAATCCCCAGATCTTATTAGTCTTCTATCCACTGAATACCTGGCAACACTTTTTCCCCTTTTGTAGGTGGTCACTTCACTCTAGTTGTCTCCTTTTCTGTACAGAAGCTTTTAAATTTGATGCAACCCAATTTGTTGATTCTCAGCATTATTTATTCTGCCAGGGGTTCTACTCAGAAATTCCTTACCTACACCAAAGGAAAGAAGGGACAAGGGGAATAAAGAATAGAAGGGAAAACAATGGAAACAAGGCTTTTGTAGATTAAGAGGCAAGGAGGGGTTGAAGTAGGGGGAAAGATGGAAATAAAAGAAGAAGCAACATATATCATGTATAGGTACAAATTCCCTATGATGAATGCTATCATTATGTATATCTAAAATGTACCAACAAATGTTTCAAAAATATTTTTCCTATTTATCTTCCAATAAATAAGTGTTTTTGTTTTAACATTTAGATCTTTGATCCATTTTGATTTTAGTTTAGTACACGGTGAGATATATGGGTCTAGACTCAATCTTCTGCATGTGGATATCCAATTTTCCCAGCACAACTTGTTGAGTTGGGTATCTTTCCTCCAGTGTTTGTCTTTGCCTTTGTCAAACGTCAAATAGCTGAATTGCTAGGGCTTGTTTCTGCTACTTGTATTCTGTTCCACTGATCTGCATGCCTGTTTTTGTGCCAGTACCATGCTACAGTAATTACAGTAGCTTTGTAGCACAACTTCAAATATTGTTTGTGATGTTTCCTCCTTAGTTTTTGTTACCTTGGATTGCTTTTTAAAAGAATACAAATTTTAAAGAATGAAGAAAAGCAGCCTTTACTTGCAAATGACATAGATATTCACATACAGAATCCTAAATTGTTGAAAATGAGCTATTAGAAATAATAAATGAAATTAGGAAGGATATTACATCCCTGATCAATATATGAAAACCAGTTGTAATTCTACAAATTAGCAAAAAACTAGGACATTAAAATTTAAATTACAATTATACTAACATTAAAAAATCTAAGATGTTTACAAGAATTAATATGTGCAAGGCCTCTTGTAAAAATATGAAAAATTACTAAGAGAAATTTAACAAGATCAATTACGTGGAGAAATATGCTATGATCATGGATTGGAATACTCCACGTTAAGATGTCCATTTTCCCCAAATTTCCATCTAGAGCAAAATTGCAGATTTTTTGTATAAATTAACAAGATGATTTTTAAATTTAAATAGAAAGACAAGGCATTCAGAATAACAAAAAATAATGAAAACTATCTTTACAAAGAACAATGTTGAAGAAATTATACAACCTTATTTTAAGACTTATTACAAAATGACAGTAATCAAAAAATTGTGGTATTGACTGATATAAGAACATATAAATATATCAATTGAAATAAATAGAATCAGTTTCTAAAAATTATACTCAAATCTAAATCCCCAGATCTTTCTCTGGTGTGAATAAACTATAATAGTACATAAGATCCTAATGATATAATGGATAATGTGAAATAGGAAGAAAGGGGCTAAAGGTGTAGGGAAAGTGGGAAGGGTGGGGGAAAGGTAATAAGGGAAAAGAAAAAATATGAGAAAATGAAAAAATGGAAATAAAGTGTTTGTAAAGGGGAAGGCGGGGTGAAGGGAGGGCAGGGACAAGGGGAAAAAATGAGAACCAAGTCCTGCCATGTAAAGGTACAAGATCCCAATGGTGAATGTAACTGTACTGTATACCTAAAATATACCAATAAACAATGATGAAAAAAATATCCCCAGATCTGATTTAAGGATATATGAATATATCTTATATTTAAAATGTTAGTAATGATCTTTTATTCCTATTTTACTTTTCAGTTTTAGGTATATAGCTTGTGTTCAGCAAGCATTTGTTGAATAGATGACCATGACCATTTTAAGCAGGAACATACTGGCAGCTCTTTCCTTAATCATTGATGAAAGACATCATCTTGAAAATAGTTCCACTGACCCCAAAATATATCATTTGTATAAAAGGAGGTTATATACATATGTCTCAGGAAGCTCGGCTTGCTAAAACATTTTAAAATATTGGTAATATATTTCTTATTGACCCTGCAAAGATATAACTGACCAAAATGGAATATATCATGATGAATTAAACTAAGGCCTGAATGAAAAAACAGTATAAAGTGAGCTTTTCTCCCTCTTCTTCTGAGATATTCTATTTACTCTTTTTGCCAGCTTCAAGATAAGAATTAGATTCAGCGTGGCTCAATGGAGCCTCTGCAAACAAACTTTTCATTAAAACTTTTCATATTTTAGACACATTTTACTTGGACAATGACTGTAATTCAAATCCTAGTTAATTAATCTAATTTTACAGCATCACGCATCTTCTCAGGTTTAGCTATTTGGCTTTGCCCCAAAGGACTGAAGATTTTGCTCTTGAGAATCAACAAATCTAATATAAAACTAAGAACAGGCAGTAATAGATTATGATTTTGGCTTCTAAAAATTATTCATCAAAGTTGGCAAAACACATAAGTAGTGTCACCTCTGAGACCTGCATATCACCACTCTCACTTTCCACCCCCACAACTGCAACTTGGCACTGATTCTGCCTTCCTCCCCCTCAAAATTCCTTTCTTTGCCTTAAGGGATTTTCTGTAGGATTGCTCCATTAAAATGCAAATAAGTCATGCAGAAGGAGTGACACATTAACATACTCACTATAATTATCTGCTGCTATCATCCTATCAGGATTAATTTATCAACTGTCCAGAAGAAATAAGGCCCTAAAGGTATATCTAATATAGGAAAGATACAATTTAATGTGAACGGGACTGAGTTCAGGTGTTCCTGTCTAGGTAGCATGCTATAGTTGGGAATTTTGAGTAGCAACAGGGTAGCATTTACTCCCTCAACTAGGAAACTCTTGAGAGTCTTTAATATGTCAGCCACTGTGCTAGTCACTATAGACAGAAATATGTTAATTATCAGGGATGGTGGTGTACACCTGTAAAACCCACTACTTGGGATGCTGAAAGAGGAGGATGGAAAGCTTGACTCTATCCTGGACAACTGATTGAGATCCTCTCTCAGAAAATATATAATTCTGGGGATGTAGCTTAGTGGTAGAGTGCTTGCCTAGGATGCAAGGAGTCCCTGGTTTCTATCTCCAAATCACAAAATGAAAGGATAATTTTTAACTTCTCAGAGATATAGGGAAGAGAGAGGGAAAGGGGCATAGGATCCTGAAACCCAGATTTCCTGTCAAATGGAGTCATTTTTTTGTATTTCCCTCACAGAATTTGTGATAAATATGATAATACATATAAACATGATAAAACATATATTCCCTAGCATAAAAGAAGACCTCAAAACAGGTTTCTTCTATTGTTACCTACTATCACTGAATGTTAACTAAGACAGAATAACTGAAAGGGGGGGATGTTGAAATAGATCCAAAGCATATAAAATAGTTCCAGGAAGTGCTTTCATGAAAGAGATACAGCATTTAAGACATGATCATAAAAATAATGACTATATATTGAACATTTCCTACTTGTCAGAGAGGGTGCTATGCACTTTTCATTCATTACTTCAATGCTCGCAACACGTTCGCAAGGGAAGTCATTTACTCTTTCCTTTTTATACATAAGCAAATCAAGGTTTGGAGGAAGTGAAGTAACTTACAGTCATATAATAAATAGAGATCTGATGATTCTTTGTAGAATGGGTGATTTAAAAGGCAACAGTGGAAGTGCTGGGATGGCTTTCTAGATAACAGCAATAACACAAAAATGCAGGCTATTGGGGATATGGTGATACCATTCACATAAAACTGAGCAGTTCCACCATCACTGAATTTGGGTCTAATACTGAGTTAGGCAAGTGGAATGATAAAAAAGCTCTAAATGATTCAACTATTATCAAATTAGCCTTGCTGCTGGACCTATTCTGGACTCAAAACTGTATTTCAGCATCATTTCTTGAAAATTAAGCTCCATCTTTAATCCTAGGTCTGCAACTGTCTCCTTATAACCTCCTTGCCTGACATTACAGTTCCCCAAAGTGTAGGGGAATGCCTTCACTCCAGTTCTTCTGAATAATGGAAATCTGACTCCAAGTCTAGATTCCATCATCTCTAAATGCAAATATGGTCACATCATATCTCTAAAACACTTTCAAAGTATTCCGCTGATCTTAAGATAAACAGCAGACTCTTTAACATGACCCTAGAGGCCCTATGCTAGTCTGTGGTCCCTGTAGCCTTGGCCTCATTTTGTGCCACCTGGCTCTTTATCTCTCTTAACTCCTCTGATGTTCTTCTAATGACTTAAATTCTCCAAATGCCTTCATACCCCAGGACCTTTGGGTGTGCTTTCACTCTTCTTGGAATTCTCCCCTCCCTTTCTTTGTAGTGTTTTAGATGTTAGTTAATTATTACTTCCTCAGGGAAAACGATTCTCACACTCCGGACTTGGTCATATTACTTATCATATGCTCTTATACACCACTGTATCTTTCTGTCCATGTACATATCACAGGTAAAAGGTTACAGTTTATACAGTTATAGCAATGTATGTCTTCACTACTAGACTGTAAATTCCATCACAGTATGGATACTGTATAGTCTAATCTACTATATCCCAAAATATGCAACCCAGTTCCATATTCTTGGCTCAATAAATAGTTATTTAACAAATGTATACAGAAATTTCATGAAGTTCACGCAATTAGAATTAGTTTTCTGAATCCTAGTACAGAATTCTTCATAGGACAATGTTGCTTCTATTTAGGTCAACAACACAGGATTGGAACATTTAGCATTTTCTACTTCTTGGCTACAAACTAATCCCCTAACTTCTTCCAGCTGCTATACATATGCATGGCATTTTTCACCAAAGGGAGTGTGTAACTGCATCAGCAACTCAATGCCACTACAAGAACAATAAATCACATGCTTTATCGAAGACAAGTATAGAGTGTTATTATCATCAAAGTAGTACATATGGGAATTCTCAAGGGAAGTATATTTGAAAATTAAACATAAAAGGAACACATGTAGTGCTGTTTAAGCATATTTAAGTTCCTTTTGTAAAACATTTCCTAGTGCTTTCTGTTTGCTGACCTGGGTTTCTGAATATTATTTTTTAAGTATTTAACGTTTTTATAAAAGCATCACAAATATCCTTTTGTAAAGTAAATTTTAACTCACTTGGATGGATAAAAACCAAATAGAATAGTATTTTGCCTCAAAAAATAAGCTGAAATGTGTGGATTTTTATATTTTGAAAGCTAAGTGAAATTAAGAAGAACATTTATGAAATGCTTTTCCAGAAAAGCTACTTATAGAAGATTTTTATTTTAAACAAACAAGTGGACTTTTAATAGTGGAATCTAAGAATTGTACATATTCTTTAGAAGATTCAAGTTATAATCGTGAAATATTATAATCATCTAAGAGGCATTTGATTTTTCAAATTCTTTCATCTTTATACATATTAACTTTCTGACCCAGCTTTTTACAAACAATTTTAAGTTCATTAAAATATTTCATGATACAAAAATCCATAATTTATTGAGGTGGCTCTATCTTAGCAACTAAATTGCTAATGTAGTTGGGTTCTGAGTATTTCACAGGAACACATATCTAATATGGTACTTTTAAAAAGACGTGAAACTCCAGTTGAAAGTCCAATTTTATTTTCTGGATTTTAGGATTAGAAACTGAACAGCTGCTTGCCAACAAATTCCATGTTAAATCAGGCAGGGATTTACTGATTCCATTACAGCTAAAAGGCAAATAACCCAAAAAGCAGACCTTTATCTTCCCAGAATAATATCATTGCAGTTTCATATGAAATTAAAACCCATATTTTATTCATCGTGCTCAGAATCCCCCTTCAGAATAGGCAATATATCTATACTCATCAAATAAAACATTTCAAAGCTACAACAAGCCAATCAATCTCTTGACCATAGGTCAGTAGGAGTTATTTATAATCCTTAGACACTTTGGAGAATGTTTAAGTCTATTAATTTTTGCTGGTGTTTCCATCATAATGTTGAAAAGGTGTACATATATATAAAACATCTGTCAACAAGCCCCGACATCTAGCACCTAGCATAAAAGAAATATTTATTTATTTATTTATTTTGGTACCAGGGATCAAACTTGGGTCTTGCGCTTGCGAGGCAGGTGGCAGAACCACAGGGTCAAATCCCCAGCCCAAACGAAATTAAGTGCGTGAATCTATACCACAATAAAAAGTTTCAGATAAAGGACTGGATTTCAGTAGTCTTTAAAGGAGTGGTGCAGACACTAGAATCAAGTAAATGAAAAAGATCCAGTGTGAAGGAAGAATATAGCTGATTTATTAAGCAAATAAAATGTGCAAAGATTGTCTAAACGTATAAGACAAATTAGGGCCAGATTATGGAAAATCTTAAATGTTAGATGGAGTTTGAATTTCAGCCAGTAGAAATTACAACTATATTCCAGAATTCCTCCAAACCAACGCTTTATCTAAGAGTGCCATTTATCTGTGGCCCTGAGATACAGTTAATTTCAACTCTAAGGTGAATGGGGTGAATAATTATGTAAAAGTTGGTAAGTATAATTAATTAAGGGAAGAAGGCATTTCAATTTTATGCCAGGGCAACTAGATTCTCAACCATAGAAATGAAATCCAAATGGCAGCAAATAAATTGGATATCAAGAGAGTACAACCTAGATTAAATGAGGGTCCTCCCAAAGCTCACTTTAAAACCAAATGTCAAGTATCAACAAACACATATGTGCTATTTTGTTACTTTGTGTAATGCACAATCTCAAAACAGAAAATTATTCTGCAAAGATGAAGGATTCTCAACTTAATGTGCTTTAACATTGCTGTTATGTTCTTGTCATGAATGCTGCCATTAATTTAGGTCAAGTGAATAAGAACTTCTACAGTGTGCTCTGTCAAATGCCAATTCTCCCTTGCCTCGGCACGTTTTGTGCTGGTGTGAAGTACTGGCTCCAGACACCAAAGTAGACAAAGAGGAGAGCTGAAAACAAATCGGGCTATAATTTTCTGCTTCAGATTGGATTGCTCCCTTGTCCCATTTGAAACATAGATAGTAAGGCTGTTCAAGTAGAACAAGCTCTGACCATTTTTTAAACCACTAGAAAGCCCCCATCTCCTAGACTACTGGTTTTATCTATATACAAGGTCAAGGCAGTGATCCCTGAGTTTGTTCATTAACAGCATCAGCTGTCTATGTTCATTTTAGAAGAGGTGAGTTTTCCAGTTGCTTCACACGTGATCCTGCATTATGGGAGTCACCACGTCGCTTTGAAATGGAGAGTTCCATTTTAAGGAAAAAAAAGGAATTTCCCGTAAGTGCCTCTAAAACTGCTTCTAGTGCGTTAATGAGAAGCTTATTATAGCATCATTGCTGTTTATAAATGCAACTTACAAGATATTCGATACCATAAAGTAGTTTAATCCCTGGACTCAAGGAGAATGAGAGAATATAAACACCAAAACTGGCTTCACGGGATTTGTAGTTGGAACGGAACTGAATAGGAAGTGCTAAGAGGTTTCAAAGGAGTAAGCTTGGAAACAGGTGATTTTAGCAACATTGTTCTTTTTGGTTATTCAAATATAAGATTAGTATCTAAAATATGAAATTCAACAATGGGATTTTGGAAAAGATAGTGGACATGGACAGGTATTTCCAAAGATCAAATGATAGCAGTAAAAAAAAAACAAAAACAAAAACCAGCATTTCTTGGGTGACTACTAAATGGAAATTAACTGCTGTCCATGTATTCTAATTTAGTCTACATCACATGCTATGAGGTAAGCCTTATTATAACCATTTGATTTATAGGGGAAATGGGGACCAGAGAGAGAATTTAAGTAACTTTCTTGAGGTTACATGCCTAGGTGAGTTATGAGATTACCTTCTGATCAAAGCAATATGACTTGGATACACATTTTAGTGTATACCTCCTCTGGAAACACAGTAATCAAAGATTAATTTTAACTACAGAAAAATGTATTAAGACTAGGATTGTCTTCTTTAAAGTAGTCACTTAAGGGCATGATACTCTTACTACAATGATGCCAACATTTCTGAAGCTTCTCTGTAGTAATTGAGCTCCAAACTTTAAAGAGTCTTAACCTATTCACCAGTGGAAAATCTTTCTTTGAGGCTGAATCTAAATTTTGTAAATACCTCAAAGTATTGGCACTACATTGGTCAAATTCAGTGAGTTATTAAACTAGATGATTTTATTTGGGAATAGAACATGATGTGATATGCAGAAATGGGGCAAAGAAATTTTCTTCTAAAATCATCCCCTTATGATTTCTGGTACCAAAAAAGAAAAATATAAAAAAAAAAAATAAAAGCATCCCCTCACAATTCTGGAGCAGTGCAGAATCTTTCAAATCATTGGTAAATTTTCCAGCAAAAAATTTCTTAACTCTAGTGTGTGGTTCTAGTTTGTGTGTTTCTATTAAAATAAAAATATTGCTTATATCATACTTAACAGTGTATACATTGTAAATTGCACGTTTCATGTAAAACTGTTAAATAATCATATTATCACATATGAAATATTCAAGCACAGATATATCATAAGTGTCATGGATATTCAAATATGTGGAGATCAGCATGGAGTAGATGAGTTGCTAAATGTTTCATGGAAGCAAGTAGAGATGAATCAGGATTGAAGAATACATTCAATTTGGAATCTATTATGGAGTGGAGAAGCAACGAAGTGCTAATAAAAGTAGACTGAAAAATATTCACATGCAAATAAAATAGCAGCTTTCCCCAGTCCATTTTGGGCCAAGCATCAACCAAAGCACATGTTAACATGGGAGAGTAATGTAAGACAAGGCTAAGAAATAGTATGGTGAGTCCAGATCACAGTGGGGAGGAGTTGCTGGATAAAAAGTAGCTGAAGAGTTTGAACATGATCTAAAGTTAGCCTACTATCTCTCCACTGGTGATTTTGTAAGTCTCGAGGATCTGTCAAGGCCCACTAATAAATGTGCTGCTCTACAAAGGCAATTTAAGCAAAGAGAGTAACATGGATACTTTAAATTCTCTCTCTCTCTTGAGTAAAGGTCCTCCCACTGACCTTGCCATAAAGACAGGGAAAAACTGGCAAGAATTAAAAAGGGTCAGCAGCAGCCTGTAGAGAAGCTTTGTAAAATGCCTTATGGTCTTCCAAATGGATGAAGATATTTTCTGGCAGAATTCAATAAATGCTCAGAATTCTTCCTATCAATTTTGAACTTTCTGGTTATTAGAAAGTTATTTTCTACATAAAATACTTCCCCCCGAAATCCTGGCTATTTCTTTAATTAAATTAAATACTTTTTTATTGTACTCTACTGCAAATCTGAGAAATGCAAGATAATAATGAACCCCATTTTTGCAGTGCATTGTAAACTGCCTTAGTAACTTTTGCTGCTCTCCAAGTTTAATAGGTGTTAGCTTATTATACATATTCAGCACAAACTAAGTCATTAAAATTACATATTTACAAGTAAGCTGCAAAAATATGCTTGTCTTTGAGATTGTGGATTTAATAATTGAAAATACTATCTGACCTAGAAGGAAGAAAGTGTTGACACTTGAAAGTTCACCTGAAACTTATGGTGGAGCATAACAGGCATCCCTTAACACTGGGGCATGTTTTTATTTACATCAAGAAGAAAAACTAGTAAATGAACAAATGGAGGTTAGATTGCTTTGTGAAATTTATATATCCAGAGTTACTTTAAAAGCATCATATTGCCCAAATACACATTCTACAAATATGAGAAGAGATGTGTTAATATATATTGAGTTAGATTCTACTATGAACTTCTACTTACCTTAACAGCAAAAGAGTTAAACATATTCTCTCTCCTTAACAGCAAAATATGTTCTCTCTCTTAACAGCAAAGTATGTTCTCTCTTTCTCCCTCCCTCCCCTCTCTGTCCCTCTCTCTCTCTCTCTCTCTCTCTCTCTCCACTTTATGGAAAAGAACATCTGTGTGACTCTGTGAATCTTGTTTTTCACATAAAAAATGGCCACACAGATGTTGCACTTGACAATGAAATGGCTTTATATTGGCTAAGCAAGCCAACCAACTGAGAGCTATGGTTTAAATGAAAGCTTTCTCAAATGTTTCTTGAGTTGTTGCCTTTATGTTGCTGAGGTTCTTGTTTCTTAGTTTTGAGACTTTCAAAAGCTTCCAATCGCAACCAGAGATTTGTCACCCTGGAATTGAATGGACATTTTTTCCCACTTGATTCAATTAAAATTAGTTGGTGGGAGTGCAGACTGGTGCAAACACGATGGAAATCAATAAGGAGAAACCTCAAAGAGCAGGACTGGAGGTTCCATTTGACCCAGCCATCCCTCTGCTGGGTATCTTTCCAAAAGAATTAAAAGAATCATACCACAGTGATATATGCGCACCTATGTTTATTGCGGCACAGTTTGTAATAGCTAAAACTTGGAAACGGCCCACTTGTCCATCAGTTGGAGACTGGATAAAGAAGATGTGGCTTTTCTATAAAGTGGAATACTACTCAGCCATAAAGAATGAGAAATTAGGGCCGGGGATTTAGCTCAGCGGTTCGGTGGCCTGCCTTGCAAGCGCAAGGACCCGAGTTCAATCCCAGGTACAAAAAAAAAAATGAGAAATTAGATTTGTTCATAGGAAAATGGATACTTATAGAGGATATACTCCTAAGAGAAATAAATAAGTCACACATGTGTAAATACTGAATAGTTTCTCTGGTGTGAAAAATTATAATAGTACATAAGATCCTAATGAGATAATTGACAATGTGACATAGGAAGAACATATCTAAAGGTGTAGGGAACGTGGGAAGGGTAGGGGAAATGGAATAAGGGACAAGAAAAAAATATGAGAAAATGGAAAAAAAGTGTTTGTAAATGGGGAGGGGAGGAGGGGTTGAAGGGAGGGCAGGGACAAGGGGAAAAGTGAGAACCAAGACCTGTCATGTAAAGGTACAAGATCCCAATGATGAATGTAACTGTACTGTATACCTCAAATGTACCAATAAACTCAATAAAAGGAAAAATAAATAAATAAATAAATAAAATTAGTGTCTTGATTAAATTCCAAAGGGAACCTTGTTTATAACAAGTATGCCAAGTGTTCAGCACATATACCAAGAGGCTGTACTCCAGATACCACATAAAGACATGTGTGGATTTATTTTCTGTTTTTACTTTTTGGCTAACTTCAATTGCATTCAAAGTCTGCTGTATGTTTGAAAATAACCTTTAACAGATACATTTATGGTTTGAGGGGGTTCCATGCCCCAGAAACAGTGAATTACCTAAAACATCCTTATATTCTACTTACAAAGTATTCAAAAGCAGAGCAAACCATGGTTGATTCCCTTTCATCTCCTCTGGTTCCACAATGCCCTTTTCATATGAGACAGGGCTTCCACTTGGCTGACTGAGTCAATAACATTTATTGAAGTAAATGTTAGTCTTTAGGAATATTTTCTGGATCATAATTTCCTTACCTGTAAAATGAGGTAGTTGAGATTAAATGATCACCAAAATCTTTTTCCTGTATGATGGTTTGGTTACAGTTTGAATGCATCAGCTGAAGGTTCATGTCTTGGGAGACTGAGCCCCATTGTGGTGATATCTAAAGGCTGGAGCCTTGAAGAGTTAGGATGGGGGTAGGGTTAGCACACTGGTCCTCCCCTTCACTCTAACTTCCAGCGTGGCAATGTGATCTCTCCCTCTTACACCTGTGCATTATTCATTATGGTGTCATCCACCAGGAGGTTTGCACCAGAGCCAAAGTGCCATTGGTACTATGCCTTCACCTTCCAGGACTGTGGGCTAAATAAACCTATTCTCTTTATGAAGTTAGCCAACATTACGCCTTTAGAGTAATGAAAAACAGAATAAAACGTCCTGCTTTAACCACCTATGAATCCACTCACTTTGAGTCTGCTCCATTCTTTGACTTAAATAATCTACGCACATCTACAAAATTATCTTCAAAGTACATATGATAGTACCGAGGAAACAAAGATATCTAAGATACTAAAAGAGACTAGAAACCAAGTTATGAAGATAAGATATATTCTTAAAATGTGACATAATAACGCACAGTGGGGAAATGCTATGGGACCAAAAAGTTGCAGGGAGCAGAATCCCTCAACCCCTGCCCCCACTGCCACTGATCCACTTTGGATTCTAAAGTTTCATTATGCTTAGATACTATGATTTGAGAAGTTTTTTTTGTCACAGTAGTTAGTATAGGTAGTATTACTTACCTTGACTAGGTTTTGTCACACACCTGATACACACACACACTCACACACACACACAAAAGTCAGGTCAAAAGATAATATCTTGCCTCCTTTCATTAAAATTTCTATGATACTACAATGACTGTATTTACTTTGGTTTTCTTCTTTCCATGACTATAAGCTCCAGGGAGGAAAGGGTCATGTATTTTTTTTTATTTGCCATTGCATATTCTGCACCTAGTGCCTGAAATATAATAGGTATACAGTAAATTCTTCATTAATGAATGAATAAGGATTTCTGTGGTAATACTTTCCAATAGACTCCCACAGCACCCTGTCCTTGCATTAACATTCTATCATTTTATATTGTAATTTCTATATAACATCTGACTCCTTTATGGAACAAAGTACTCCACAAATATCTGTTCAGTCGAGGTGTAATTTTGGTAGTTTTTAAATATCTTGTATAGACCATGTCAGGGTCTAACGGAAGAGTCTATAGGTTGTTTTCATAAAGGTTTTCAATCAGACCTATCCTCTAAGCCACTTTCTTACCAACTGAGTTAACTGTGGTCCCTTACTGTTTCCTTCAAAGCTCAAAATTATCTTGGTACCCACGAAACTTATTCTTGTTCACCAAACTTGCCCCTAACCTGTCCTTGATCGACAACTCACATTTTTCTCAGAGTCTCCAAATCAAAATAGGTTCAAAATTCATGTTTTGTATTTGACAAACAAAAGTAAACCCTTGGCAGTTATGTTTCAGTGCATGTTTCATATAGATTTAGATAAAAATAATGCAAAATAAGAAAAAAGACCACCTCATAAGACTTGCTTCCTGGGCTTTTCTTCCTTACTAGAATCTCTTGTAGTAGTCATCAGATAAAGACTCAGGAATGGTTCCTGCCTTTATAAATCCAAGAGCTCTGTGGTCCTTGCTCCTCACTTCTTACATTGCCTTAACCTTCAACTGTCTCATGAGATTGTCTATATGAGAATAGAAATTTTTATTAGTTATTTACTGTTCTGGAATTAAATAAATTAAAAGCAAGCATGAAAGGAAACACTGTAAGTGGCAAAAACTGTTGCAATACTGATTCAAAGCACAAATTTGAGAACATGCACTGGATTTGCTCCCAGGACAATGGCAGTGAATTTCCCACTACAGCTGTGTGGATTAGAAACAGCCATAGTCTTTGAAGAACAAAAGCTGCTACCATTTTTTGTTGGATGACAGAAGTGTAAAAAGAATGAGGAAATTGCCTGTGATGCTGTGCCTGATCCCGTGTTTCCATTAATACCAGGGAAATATTTTTGCAAAGTACTAGTATAAAAAGTAAAATATTACCAACAAAATGGCCTTTATTTAAAAAATGTAAGACTAGAGGGATATAATACTTTGAACTTCAAAGACATATGTAATGCCAAGTATTCATTTCTAGAACGCTTGTCAAGTATTCGTTTCTTCATCAGCTTTTACCTGTATAAAAATCATTGTCTTCTTCTGTAAATCAGTAAGACAATATTATATTGCAGAGCAGAGCTTTATAAATTCCTCTGGAAAAAAAACTTGATTAAGGGTTTTATTTTAAAGGTGTAAGTTTTAGGTACTTTTGCCACAAATCTCAAGAGGGGATGGGGCTGGGGATTTAGCTCAGTGGTTCTGCCACCTACCTTGCAAGCAAAAGGACCCAAGTCCAATCCCAGGTACAAAAAAAAAAAAAAATTCTCAAGGGGTAAGATATTGTGAGCTACTTTTTAATTTTTGGAAGCCCCACCCTGATGGCTATAGGTTCCTTTTGCTTTTTACCAAAACTGAAAGGACCTTTTCACTTCAGTGACCAAATTCTAGTTAAATGGCAACAGAGTCAAACTCGGTGATACAGTAACTTGTGTAGTCTTATATGTGCTTCAGGCATGGAGATAAGCTGTCATCCAGGATAAGCAAATGCCACTAGAGAATATCCTTGTCACAAAAGCAAAATAATAAGCCATCAAAAACAACTGGAATGATGCATCTAAATATACCCTCACAATGAAAAGTCTCATTCCACCCAGTGAGCATAGCTTGTGTGGGAGGGTTATGTGGCATGCTTTAAGTCTCTAGGGTCATTAAAACAGTCCACACACTCTCAAGCCCTACATCAATCTATACAACCTGTGTAAATAATGCTCTACAGACAGACAATCATGTGAAATCAACCAATGATAGAATCCCAGTTAGCAGTTTCCTAGTATCGGAGTAAAAGAGAATTTATACCACATATGATAACACAATGCTATAGATAGAGTTTTTTTCATATTGAACTTTAATCCAGTGTTGTAGATCAACACAATAGGTTACAGCAGTGATTCCCAACCCTGAATAAAATCATTGAGGGGCCAGTCATAGTGGCAGGTGTGTTGACACACACCAGTATTCCCTGCACTGTGAGAAGCTGAGGCAGTAGGATCACAGTTTGCAGCCCTGTCCAGGAAGTTAGCCAGACCCTGTCTCAGAATAAATAAAATTTTAAAAACAGATATGTTGGAACTCACTGGTAGGACACTTGCCTAGGGTGTGCAATGACTGCGTTTCAATTCTCGTTCCTGGGGGGAAAATCATTCAGGGGATTTATTACAAAATAGTTTGCTGGCCTCCACCCCAGAGTTTCTGATTCAGTAAGTCTGGTTTAAGGCCTGTGGATTTTTATTTTAAGAAAATTACTGGGAATCTTGTTGCTGCTGGGCCATGGAACATATTTTGAAGAGTACTGTACTAGAGTATGGTCACAATGAGCATTATAATTTAAATTCAAGGTTCATTACAGACACTTGGCTTTTTACAAATGAAAATTTTGATGTGATCACTCTAACCAGATATGACACTTCAATAAATGTCTTCCATTGGTTATTAAGAACAAAATGGCAAAAAGTCAGCCTTCACTGCAATTTTGTTAACTGTTTTGTAAAATCAAAGCAAAACATGTCTGAATTAGTAATTGCAACTTTACAAGCAAAAAGCTTATTTTTTGAATTTTTAGAACTTTGTATTCTGAAAATTTCACACATTAATAAAAAATGGAATTATTTAATAAACACCCACATGCTTATCACCTAGACTGAATATTATTAACATTTTGTTAAATTTGTTTCATATACATTTTGCTGGTGTATTTTAAAATAAATCACAGATAGCAGGATATTTCTTACTGATTTATTTATACAGTAAATATGTCCCTTTTCTGTGTCAGACATTGTGCTAGGCACTAGGAATATAGAAATGAAAAGTCTTCTCCCTTTTAGCTTTATGGTCTTTCAAAAAAACTAAGTTGCTGTTCAAAATTCAGTGTAATATAAGAAATTAGAAGAGACCTGCTTTAGTCAGAGTGGGTTTTGTATAATACTTCTTCAGGGTGCTAATATATACAGTATACACTCTACCCATATAGAGTTCTATGGTCAAATCAGTTTGTGAAATACCATGGTAAATAAACAGGCTTCTTTATGAAGGAAAATCTTTTAGTGACTCTAATAAATTTATATGCATTGGCAATCTGCATGACACCCTATAATAATTACATAATATTTCTCTAATGTATAAAACTATTGACATGTTGATTGTTGCTGCTCCCTGTGTGTGTGTGATTGAATGAGTGTGTATGAGTGTTTTGTTTTTGCTATGTGCTACACTGGAAAATTTAGAATTTGCTTTACAGGTTTGAGAAAACTTGTAAAGGAATATAAGGTAATATTCCTTTGATAGAAACTAAGAACAGATCTCAGCACACTTTCAAAATCTAAAATGAGACTATTAACCTAGAAGTGAATTGTCTTCTTACAATGTTAATATATTAAAGAGAACATTTAGCCTAGCATGGTGACACACACCTGTAATCCCAATACTCAGGAGGATGAGGATCGAGGACTACTAAAAGTTCAAGGCCAGCCTTGGCTACATACTGAGTTCAAGGCCAGCCAAAATTATATAGTGAGACCCTGTCTCAAAAAAGAAAAGAGAGAGTGCATTCAAATTAAATATATTTATCATTGTAATTAAATATAAAAGCATCATATAATTGAATAATTTAATCCTACCACCATTCCCAGAGCCAGTTTTGCAGGTTCTAATAATCAAAATAAAATATTTTCTTGAATACATCTCAATACATTATATTTAACTCTCAGTGACTTAGATATTTGTAGAATAGTATAATAATTATATATTTTTAAATGGTCATTCTCAATCAAGTAAAAAAGTGCATTTATTGTGAATTATCAATTTTATCCCTAAAAGCAATTTTAAAACTAAAAGAAGGAAACCCCAAAACACTAATATAGCTAAAGAATACTAATGTAGGTACATGATATCAATCCAACTCAATGTTATTAACTGAGTCATTCAGTACCTAGTTGATTGCCTAACTCAGCATTTTTGCTTTCTTTAAATATATATAGTTCCATGCAGTTGTCAACTATGCAATTTATAGTTGAAAATAATCAACTAGACTTTAAAGATTCGTAAAATTTGAACACTGTGTAGATCAATTGCCAAGTTCACAAGCACGGTTTCACTTTCTCTATGAGTCATTTTACCATCAGGAAGACAGAGTTCCAAACCATTCAGCATCTACTGTTTCATCTAGTGTTGCCTAAGGAAAAAGCTTTCTAAAAGTCGGTTATAAAGTTCCTTATCCTTCCATTATCTCCTTGTCCTCATCCATCCCATGGTCAAGGTAGCTCTTAACCCTTTTGGATCATCTATGAGGATAAACTGAACACTCAATTATGTCAAAAATCAGGGTGTCCAGGCAAATGCAATAGACCATCATAAATGAAGATTAACTACAAAATGACTGTTTTACGTTAAATATTTTGACATTTTATCTAAATTTTCTTGCTGTAGAAATTTTGTTTTAAGACAGACTATACATTTAAAGTGAGTCTGGTAACTATCTTAGTATTTAATTTTAATAATAATCAGTGCTTAATACTTTAATCTGCAATAACCTTTAAGATACTGATAATTTATTACAGTAACCAAGAAAGAGCCTGATTATTTGTTTCTGTCTTTTGTTAACATGGAGTACAAATATCCAGTGTTTAATTAAATAGTAAAATACTGTTTTCATAATCTTTTTTTTTTTACCCAAAAAGTTTCAGTAAGCGATTTGTCTTTTCCTTCATTTAGGGAGCCCAAATATGCAGCAATGATAAACGACAGTCCTTCCTTGAGTGATATTTTTTGATAAACTCAGAAATAACTTTGAATTTGGTGTTTTGGGTTGATTAAATCAGAAAGTAAATATTATGAATCATTGCATTCTCCACTTTCAAAAAAAATCCATAAATCCTAGTAAATTGAAAGGCAACAGCCTAATTAGAATTATACATATGTTGGGAACCCTGGGCTGCTACAATAGTTCAGCAAGCTTAATCCACAAGTGGACAATATGATACAAAATATTTTTGTTAAATATTTCTTTTGCATGATGCTAACCCCATCACTTGTGTGAAACAAAATAAATATATGTATATATATATGGAGAATTAACACATATATTTAAGCTTCTTTTCTAGGACTACGATTGCCTAGATAGCCATCTTGCGCTTATGTCTTTACATCTAATAGTTCATCCAGGAACAGACATCTCATGCACAGAAATGTAGAATGATGTAGGTTTTAAAACCAATTCAAAATAAATTAAAACAAGCTGTGGTTTAAATAAAAATTGTAATCTTACCCTCAAACAGCATAACCAGCCATTTCTTTATTCTAGGTTTGAGCACATGCCACCTGCTAAAGGGGAGTAATTTAGTGCCATCTCCATATTGAAAGGGTAAATAAAAGCAAAATATTATAATGTTACAATTGTGGACAACACTGCCACCATTAAAGAATAATCTGCTTATCTATAAAAGGTTTAAATAGCTAGACATTTTAGGGAGAAAATGGAAGTTTATAGGATTTTTTAAGGGCAAACCATTTTTATGTTTTTGTATAGATCGGTGGTTTCCAAACTGAAACTTTTTATTTCTGCAATAAAATAAGAAGTCAGTATTTTCTAAAAACAGAATAATTATTTTAGTCATTATTTAACCTTTATTGAAGCCACTCTTTAAGAAACACTAATTTAGCAAAAATACTGTGGAAAAAAATTTAGAAAATGAATACAATGGCCGAATACTTGACTTTTCACAGGTTAGTTTTGCCATTTCACAGATCACTGATTTTTAACCAGGGCCCTTGCTCATTAGAGGTACATTTCAAAATCTCTAAGCTAGTGTTATATGGAGTGTAGCTTGAAAAAGCATCCTTACTATCATAATATAATTTTATATTTGTAAAATGGAAAAGATAAAATGTTTTTATAAAGAAGCTACAGAAAATAACATTTGCAATGGAGTTCAGGGACATAAGTTTTTATGTTTATTGAAAGGAGATATGTGTTTGAATAGGCTAAAAAATGGTGTGCAAGGCTTAGCCATGGGCTCTCAAAGGCTTTGGGGAAGAGCTCTGTAACTCCTGGATCACTAACCTGTTAACAGGTCATATAAATTGCCGACATTAGCAACTAACCCACAGTAATGCTCTAAAGATTCACTAATACATAATAAAAAGCAATCAAGGAATGAAGAGCTTCCTGCGGGAAAGCAACTTAGGACATCCATGGGTGTTTTTGCATGACAAATAATCTTGGGATGGCAGTTTTAACTAATAATTCCTACTTGGGACATATTTAGACTGAAAATAGCATTTGTTTATCTGAAATTAAAAATAAAACTAGACATATTGTATTTTACCTGCCAATCTTTAGTTAAACCTTACCCCCAGCCTATAAAAGAGATAATACTTCCTCAAGGATTAGGCAATATGTCACAGGAGCAGTGAATTAGCGGTTCAACTTGACAACTTGTTCAGAAAACGTTCTTGATCCCAGTGTTGCTCAAGAGTTCTTTAATGAGAAAATATTATGATAAACATTAGTTCCAGTTATTATTGCGGAGATTCAACCTATGGTAGAGAGAGTAAATAAAAACTTATCTTTTTGTGGAATAATAATTTTAAATCTTTCTGAGTTGTTTTTTTTTTTTTTTGAGACATATTCTCGCTATGCAGTTCAGATGGCCTTGAACTTGTGTAGATCCTCCTGCCTCAGCCTCCCAAGTGCTGGGATTACAGGAATAATTCTAAACCTTAAAAAGTAGTTGTATATGCTTTGTATCTGTATTTTGTTTTGAGAGTGCAGTGATACATTGGGACAAAGCCTACACAACCATTCACTTCTCAATACAAGTTGCTTGAAATTAGAATTAAGGGAGTAAGATCAATAAAGTAACATGATGGTACAGAAAAAAAGGAAATTAATGATCTGAGATTCAAGACACAGGAGTTCTCCTTCCACTTTTACCACTAACTGGTGTTACTATTACTGTCTACTTAGGTTTGTGGATCATTTATAGATTTTAAGAAGCCAAGAGTACATAGAATTCTACTATGCCTGTATTATTTCAACCTAATTATAGATAACTCAGATGTTTTACTCATATGTCCATCTAATTTAAGATTTAGTAGTTAAATTACTCATGAAACAAAAGAAATCAGAAAAGCACAAGTCGATTTTTTGAATTTTTTTGATCAGGCAAAACCCTCTCAAAAGTTATTACACTTAAAGTCTCAAGCATCTAAAGTATAATCCTAACTGACTAACACAGGCAAAATGTATGTTAATAATTCCGAGGACATTTTAATTTTCCAAACATTTGCTTATGTCATGTGAATGAAAAGGCATTGAGGTTTTGGCTTTCTGAATGAGAATTTTTAAAATTATTTCAGTACCATGTAAACACTTCACAAACACAGGTACACAGTTAGACACGACACATACACACACACACACACACACACACCTAAAATGTACCAATAAAATTATTTTTAAAAATTTAGATGCTGTGTAAAGAGTTTATAAAACTCAACCTGGCTTTATTCCACAAGGTCTTTAGTATGCAAAAAGAAACCAATTTAGGAACAATGTTCTCCATTGAAAAGCATGAAGGCAAGCCTTGTAGAGTTAAACCGCACACTTTCTTAGGTGAGGCAAGAAGGAGCCAAAGCCAACTACTAGCAAACAAAAAGACACTATATTTGAGTAATGAGACCATATTCAGTACCTAAACCAGTTTACTTCTGTTTTGTTTTTTCTGGTACCAAGAATTGAGCTCATGAACTTGCACTTGCCAGGCAGGCGTAGTGACACTGAGCTACATCTCCAGCCCACAGACCAGGTTAGAATGAACTAAGCCAGGACTGTCAGCTAAAGGGAAGAAATATTTAAATACCAAGAAGTAACTCACCATTTATTTGAGTGGCCGTATGGTGAATAGGGACAGAAGGCTCTTGTTGGCAATCTTGGGACGGTTACTTTAATTCAGAGTACACTTTCAATTATATAGGTTATATTGTATAACAACAAAACAACCTTTTTAAGTCACAGATAACTAAAACTATCTTTAGGGAACTAGAAGTTAGCACAAGCACTTTTTACTGCTGAGCAAATCATAACCCATCTCTAAACCAGTGTCTAGCAAGTGTCTCTAGCCTCTGTCTCTTAATCCAAACTTCCCTGTCAGACAAATAGTTCAAGAAATTTGAACTGTAATTTGGCTCATAATAAAGCTTCAAAATTTCTCTTGAGGCCCCAAATGAGTTTATAAGAACCCCAAAGATGAGGAAAAGAAGAAACAATGACCCGTGTCTCTGTATCATAGACCTAAACCTCCAACTGAATGGTGCCTTAGAGGGTATTGTCCTGCCCTGAAATGGGAAGTTCCCTGGACAAACTTGGATGCTCTGTCTGGGTTTAAAGGGGAGATATTTCCTGCTTTACATTCATATGATGGAGGAGGAATAGCTCCAGTGGCCCACTCATCATAGAATCCTGGATGTAGCCTATCTATCTACTATACAGCTTCTAGATGATACTGAAATCCTTCTGTCCATCCTAGAAAAAAGCTATTTATAAAAAAGAAACGATAAAAAGAGGTTGTAGCACATCAAATCAAATGTGTATTCCAAACAAATGCCTGCAACATTTTTCTACCTCTGAATCTCTTCTCACACCTGTCAGTACCTGAAAATGACCTGTGGTATGTTCAAATGGCCCCAAATGTTGAAAGTCTCTTCATCCCAACTGGTACCTGCTGAGTGATCTAAAGGGAGGTCCCACTGGCTATTCCATTAGCACAATCAAATGGTGGAGATAGAAGATCCCTGGAGTGTACTTTCTAGCAAGAAACCAGGAGGAACTTGTCAGCTCCACAAGCAATCGTTATCTTTGACTAAGATAAGTGTTTATAGGCAATAGATGCCACAAACAGGAAAGGAAGAATTTCCAGTGTGCAAAACTGTTCTTGCCAGTCACTGGAATCTCCTCGATTCCCAATCACATAGGCTTACCTAATCACAAGGAGTCATTCTCTTTCCACAAGTGGTCCTTCCCCCACCAGTATGAAACTGGGAGACTCATGCTTCTCAGGAGCTGAGAATTACCTCCTGGATGGCTATGCCCAAATTGTCATTGGCCACTTCGGTATATATGCTTGGATTCCTTTGCTCACTGTTGACCAAATCAAAGGAGACCATTTATTCTTTATTTTTTAAAAATAGGCTTTATTCAAAGCTAACTCTAAGGAGCTAGAGATGTCTCATTTACCTCACATTACCATCTCACAGTGCATAAGTGGATAAATGGATAAAAGTCTTTTATGGTAAGAAACAGGAGAGGCAGGGAATACAATGAGGTAATAGACAATTCAACACTTGCTTTATCTCCCCTTAACTGACCTGGCTTCATATTCTTTTTGTTTTCTAGGCTATGGAGAGGAGAGGTTGTTGATTTTGTTCTGGGCAGGAGGAAGTTTAGAGAAACCACATATTTTTAAAAGAATTTGGCTATCTCTAAAAGGAAAAAGAAGTTTTACAGTTACATTTTGTGGCTCTGGCTACACAACCAGGTTAAATCATGTAAATTTTTTGGACATCAGGTTCAAAAATAGTATAATAGAAAATTAGACCGGCAACTGACTCATCAATTCTTTACTGAGCACCTTTTATACATTTGAGCCAGAGCTCAGCAGTTGAGATAATTCTTTTGAGTTGTCCATAGCCCATTACCTTCTTGTTTAAACATTCTATAATTTGAGGTATTTTTGCATTTGAGCCTTAAGAGGTGTTCCTCAGAGAAATATTTTATCTATACCTATATATCTATAGCTATCTATCTTAAGATTTGCATTGGATTTTAGTGGATAGAAGAAATAAAAATAAGGGCAGGCTTCTGTGAAGAATGGAGCATTACTTTGGTTTTAAAAGTGGGGATCAAATTTAATCTGCCTTTAAAATAGTCAAAAGAAAACTCAAAGTCTTGCTTGAAACCAAAAGAACTCACAGACTTTAATACACATTCTGCCGAAGCGAGCACAAGAACTCATAGGCTTTAAATATCATATCTATTTTCTATGTTTAAATCATATGCTGAATGAGTCAAGGTTGTGAATTATGCTGAACACACTCAAATTACGATCATTAGAGCAATGATTTTGACATTCCAAGACATCTCTGATGACCCTTGTTATGGTTCAGATCTATGTCCTATAAAATTCTCAGGTGCTCAGCAGCTGGACATCTGGAAGGTGACTGGATCATTTAGGGCCCTAAATCATCAAAGGATTCATCCATTGAAGAATCGCAGCTGAAGTGATGCTAGGAAGTTGGTCTTGTTGGAGATGGACTAATGATCTGGAAGGATATATCTTCTGCTTGGATTCCTCCCTTCTCTGCTTCCTGGCAACAATGTCTTGAGTGCCTTTCCTCCGATATATCCCTCTGCCACCCCACTTCAGTCTTGGAGCCGAACATGGACTAAAACCATGAGCCAAAGTAAATCTCTTTATCTGTAAGTTGTGAGAGTTGAGTAGTATTTTGTCCCAGCAATGAGAATGTGACTAAGACAATCCCGAAACTGGTTCCCAGAACACAGATGCTAAGCTATATGATAAGGATGTGGCTCAAGAGCATTGGTTTTATTTTTGGTTACACTGCCCAACTGACACTAAATAGGACAATTGATTCTATTTTTACTTTATGTACATTATCCATGTTGAATTTTTAAAATTTAAAATTTTTATTGTGAAAACCATTTTTTGCAATTGAATTTGGAGATGAAAAACGTATCAAAAGCATTATTTTACTTATACAAACATCCCCAAATTTTCTGTAAATGTTTGAGCAATTTAAGAATTAAAAAGCATGTTAAAATTAAAAGCATTTTGTTTTGATGAAAAATTTCCTAATACCTTCCTCAAAGTTTATTTTGACTCACTTAAAATTCACTACATTACAAATCATAGAGATTGTGTAACTTAAGTCTTTGCAGATGCCACCCTAAACTTCATGTGCGCAAATGCAGTGGTGAAGCATATGTAACATTTTGAATATTATTTTATAAAGAACTTCTTCAGGTAGAGCTCACAGGTAAAGCAGTTTAAAAGCCTTATTGACAAGCATATCCTTTTTGACTAATAGGAGTGGACAGATCTTAGTTTGTCAGTTTAGCTTGGATGAAAACATACAATTAACAGATTGAGCAAGCACTATAGATGTTTCTTATCAACCTTTGACAAATAAAAGATAAGCAGAGTTGTGCGCTTCTCATTAATTGTTAACTTTGTTACACTGAGGCTTCTATTCTGCTGAAAAAGCTTTACATCTATGAATGGGAAATGGAAATCCTGTCAACCATAGCCAAGTGTGTTTTGTTATGATGATGTGTTTTGTTATGAGATGATGTGGACTACTTTCCTAGCGACATGAAGTCTATGAATACCCCAACGCAGGCCAGTACAGGTTGGAATTTTAACACTAGTACTAGGATAGCCAAACTAATTCAAAATAAAAAGCAAGCCAAATAAGTCAGTCCTTAATTACAGTTTCATACAATAACAAATTTTATGCTTAAGGGTTAATTCTCCTTTTAAAATTACATCAATAACTGGGCTGAGGGTGTAGTTCAGAGGCAGAGTGAGTACTTTATATGTAAGCCCTAAGTTCTGTCTCCAGCAACAAATTTTTAAAATGTGAAACCAATAACAATGTTGACATTTACAAATTTGAGTAACTTTGAAAAGAAAGCACACAAATTTAAGCATGGGTTATCATACATGATATTATATTAGTTCAGTTGTATCCCCTATTTTTATTAGTAAGCCATCCTGAAGGTAAAAACTGAATATTTTGTTTGGTTACTTTTCCTAAAGTAGCACATATTAAATAGTCCTCATTTGTTTGAAAGAAATATGTATCTACTGTGGATATGATTTAGTATTCAGACTCATAATTACAGGTATGAATTAAGGTATAGTGGTGTAACAGAACAAGCAATTTGAATATTTGGAATGAAAAGTTTATCATCTAGATCCTGTTTCCATCATTACAAAGCTTTTCTCTGGGTGACTTTGGGTAAATGACTTCATCTCCCAGAACCATTTATTACCTATAAAAATGGAGAAATTAATAGTACTCGAACCAAATGAAATGATGGGTATGAAATCATCTGTAACTTATTAGGGTTAGTGAAGTGTTCTAACAAAAATAATGATATTAGTAAATTTATGTCATAATTGTGAGACATTTTGGAAAACATGAATTAGGTTTGGATGTTCTGCATGAGAAAGTAATCTCTGGCATAAAATCTGCCTCCATTTCGAAGTTTAATGTATCTTCTCTTAAGATGTTCTCATACTGTATCTTCAATTCTTTAGCATTCAGCTCAAAATCACAGTATCAGGAAGGCCTCCTCTGACCACAGCAGATGGAATAGTGTCCCTAATTTCAGTTTCTCTGTAATAACCTGTTTACTTTACTACATGAAATGTGCCCACAGCTGAAATTATTTTTCAGTGGTAATTATTGTCTGTCTCTCCCTCATAAGACTTTGAGCTTCAATAGCCTAAGTGCCCATCACCTCATAAACAGACAAAGAAAATATGTAATATATATACACTGGAATATTACTTATCCATAAAAAATAATCAAACTGTCACTTGCAACAACATGGTTGGAGCCATACGTCTTTATGTTAATGAAGTAAGACAGGTACAGAAAGACAAGTAATCCACAATCGCACTCGTATGTAGAATCTAAAATAGTTGATGTCACAGAAGCTGAACGTAGAATGGTGGTTACCAGTGGCTGGTAACCAGGAGAAAGGGGAGGACAAGGAAAAGATGATCAGTGAGTACCAAGTTCATTTGGATAAGGCCAAGAAGCTCTGGTGAGCTCTTGCCCAGTAGTTTGAATATACATAACAGTCATGAACTTTCCATTTCAAAAAGTTAGAAGTGGTGAAAATTTCCACCATAAGGAAATGACAAATATTTGATGAGATAAATATACTTAACTTGACTTATACATTATATAATGCAATGTATTTCAACATACATTCAGTATGTGTAAATAAAAATAAAATAAAATAAAAGATAACAGTGTTTCACAAAATTAAAAGACATGTGAGTACCAAGAATGCAGGGACATTATTTATCTATCAATTATCTATTTCTCTTGTCCAATTTTGTATTCCCAATTGTTTCACAAGTACCTCCCATATAATATTTACTAAATAAACAAGTGAATGGGTCTACTAACTCAAAGAAGCAATATAATTGAATACATTTTTTATCAGGAAAATAGGCTTCAGACCTGTTGTTAATGAGCTCAAATTTTCCTAAAGTTTTTCCCTGAAGGGATTTTTTAAATGGAAGCACAAGGTTGCCTTTTTTCCTAGCCAAACGCTTCAAAATTAGAGTTAATTCTCCAGGTGAGTAATTAGGATAAACTTAATTCTTTAGACGAATTCTAAAGAATTCATTATTTCTCTAGAGGCCATTGGGCCTGCATTTAAATCAACATTTCACTTTGGACTCTAAGTGATCTAATTTACAAATCCCAATGAATCAAATTAACTAGATAACTGCCAAAATGTTATCCCATCCAGGGAGTGAAATATCAGGTTTTATTGTCTACATCAGTTAAATGAACTTCATTAGTTAAACTTCACTTCTGTTTTTGATGTTTCAGCACACACTATGGTACCAGCTCTTAGCCCTAAAATAGATATGGTTCTAAAATTTGTTCTATTTTCCTTATTGTATTGAAAATCTGATATTCCATTCTTTTTCTTCCTTTGCCACTGATTTAAGACTCTACATACTTACCCGTACAGTTATGAACACCTCTGTAAATACACATATGTGCGCATGTGCACACACACACACACACACACACACACTTGGAAATAAATTGCCAAAATTTTCTATATAACTTTGTGTTAAAATATAACTTTTACTTAAACTGGCTGATATTATGTCAATTTTAGGAAAATTACGGTTTTTGGGTTACAAAATTGTTGTATACCCTTGTAAAATTTCTTGTGCTTTTTGTGAGTCTGTCTATTAATAATACAGTCCAGGTAGCATACATAGGAATTAAAGACAAATTATTGTTTTGCTTGTGCTTCTCACCAGGTCACAAATACAATTTCTCTGTCATTACTCTATCTTTTTTTCTATAAAGGCTTGTATATTTTCATTTCATTTCCCATTCCTTAAACATCTGGCTGCAGCTACACTGTGGTTTTTCTATGAATGTGGACAATTATGGCAGGAGTTATTGCTCTATTCTTGTACATTTGCACCTGTTACTATTATAAGGCTTGTAAGTAAATAATTCAGAAATAATAGCAACAGATTTAGAAATGAAATAGTTGGAATGTTTTTCTCTAGTAGGTTTCTTTATGGAAACCACTTCATCAATCCTGTAAGTTAGGGATTGTCGATTTTTTTTTCTCTAAAGAGGCAGATAATAAATGTTTTCAACCTCTGAGGTACAAAAGTCATGAATAAGAGAATGAACATGGTTTTGTTGTACTAAAGCTGTTATTGTGGCTACTGAAACTGGAATTCCATAAAATTTTTACAAATCACAAGATTTTGTCTTTCTGTTGATTTTTTATTTTAACTATTTAAAAAGAAAAAAAAACATTGTCATGAACCATGTAAAACACAACAGGTTGTATTTAGTTAAGGGTCTTATTTTGTAATCACTTAAAAGGTGGTAAAATTTGATACTCTTTTTCTCCTCTGATTAGAAAAATATAGCACTAAGTATTTGAAGAAATGATTCTAAGTTTTGAAGAATTGATGGTAATCCTCTAATACAGCAAACACTTGAGTTCTTATTTGATGAGTAGTTTCCCTAAGCATAGGGGGAAGAAAAGATACAAGCAGGAGTGGTACTTAAGGTTTAGCAAAATTAGGCTGGAAACAACATGAAAACTTCCAGGTAAAAATGTATAAAATATGTGGTCTATCCAGGTGTGATGGTGGGTGCCTATAATCCTAGTACCTGAGAGGCCAAGAAGGAAGGATTGTTGCAAGTTGGAGGCCAGTATGAACTACAGAGTAAGTTCAAACCCAGCTTTAGCTACTTGGTGAGACTGTTTCTAATCTTATTTTGGATCCATTTCTCAGTGGTTTGGGTAGCATTACCATGTGGAGATAAAGTAGCAAAATTATTACTATAAAGAGTTTGATTCTTAGGAATTTTACTGCCCACTACTCCGAGAGTTCCAGTCTTAGATGTGATGAGGTAGTTTAAAGCATTCATATAACTGCAGCATTTTTTAAAAATTGTGTTTTAGCACTCCAAGCATTAAGGCGTCCAATTTAGAGCAAGCAATGCATACTAGTAAGGATCATTCATGCCTCTGAGATATGAGTTATTGTGCAATTGATTTTATATTTGAGAAATTTAGGGCTATTTTAATTGTGCATATATTCTTTGCACTTCTCTCCAAAAGTCATTTTTTTATAAGATTTTTTTCCAATAATGGTTTTTTCCATCAATAGATGTATGGATAAAGAAAGTGTGGTATTTACACACAATGGAGAACCTTTCTGCCATAAAGTATAAATGAGTCATTTGTAGGAAAAAAAAAAGATTTATCTTAAGATCACAATGTTAAGTGAAATAAATCAGATACACAAACTTAAATGTCACATCTCTTACATGAGAAACACGAAATATAAATAAAGAGCAAAATAAAAGTTAATAGGGAAGAGGGAGATAGATCTTTTGCAAAAGGGCAGAGATGGGGCTAGGGGAAGGGGATAAAAAATAATTGAGATGTGCTATGTACATGTATCAGGGTACTCACAAGGAATGTAATCATTATGTACTGCAAATGTGTACTAAGAAAAAATAAAACTTGAAAAAACTGTAGATTTATTACAAATCACACATTCTGTATATTGAATTATGGAAATACAGGATGATTTCATAGGTTGTCCACTCAGCTTTGACTATATCATTTTTTTTTGCATTGCTGTGGACTGAACCCTTGGTCTTGCACATACCACCCAAACACTCTACCTATGAACTACATCTCTCTTTTGCCCTTGGCTATATCTGTTCTAAAAGACACAAACATGATACAGAATAAATCATTTGGTTAGATTTTAGTCATAGTCATGCGCTGATTTAAATTTAGAGAATGAGCCAAGCTCTTAGGATTCTTCTTCAAGGAGGTAGGTAAAATGATTTTGAAGACAACAAGGGATATTAGTGCTTAAAATTATAATGCTAAATTATGATACATAATAACACTCATAAAAATTTAAAGTGTTACTTGTGCTTTATGAATGAGGATAGAAAAATGTTCTTTTAAATCCTATGGATGAGTCAGTAGTACACAGAGTGTTCCTAGATGCATCAGGATAAAATATGTGGCCACTACACTCTGACCGAAGAGATACAGTTTTAAAAGCCTCTTTTAAACTAAGACCAGGATTCTACAACAACTGGGACCTCATCTTATTAAGAAGCTTCTGCACTGCAAAAGAAACCACCAACAGAACTAAGAGAAAACCCACAATGTGGGAAAAATTTTTACCAGGTGCTTCTCAGACAAAGGACTATTATCTAGAATATATAAAGAACTCAAAACAATCAGCCCCCCCCAAATATAAAGACACGATTCGAAAATGGGCATCTGAAATGAACAGACATTCCTCAGAAAAGGAAGTAAAAGCATCAAGTAAATAAATGAAAAAAAGTGTTCCACATCACTGGTCATTCAAGAGATGCAGATGAAAACAACACTGAGATTCCAACTCACCCCACAAAGAATGGCTGCTATCAAGAAATCAACCAATAATAAATGTTGGTGGGATTGTGAGGAGGAAGGAACTCTTCTCCATTGTTATTGCGAGTGCAGACTGGTGCAACCACTATGGAAATCAATACGGAGATACCTCAAAGAGCCGGGACTAGAGGTTCCATTTGACCCAGCCATAGCTCCACTGGGTATCTTCCCTAAAGAATTAAAAGAATCATATCACAGTGATATATGCAACCTATATTTATAGCGGTACAGTTTGTAATAGCTAAAACTTGGAAACAGTCCATTTGCCCATCAGTTGGAGACTGCATAAAGAAGATATGATTTTTCAATAAAATGGAATACTACTCAGCCATAAAGAATGAGAAATTAGTCTCATTCATAAGAAAATGGATATATATTGAGTATATACTCCTAAGTGAAATAAATAAGTCACACATGTATAAATACCAAATGGTTTCTCTGGTGTGAAAATCTATAATGGTACATAACATCCTAATGATATAATTGCCAATGTGAAATAGGAAGAAAAGGGCTAAAGGTGCAGGGGAAATGGGAAGGGTAGGGGAAAGGCAATAAGAGAAAGGGAAATGATTAGAAAATGAAAAAATGGAAATAAACTATTTGTAAATAGGGAAGAGAGGAGGGGGTGAAGGGAGGGCAGGGGTAAGGGGAAAAATGAAAACCAAGACCTGTTATGTAGAGGTACAAGATCCCAGTAATGAATGTAACTGTACTGTATCCCTAAAAGGTACCAATAAACTCAATGAGAAAAATAAATAAACTAAGACCTGGATTCTAACTATCTATTAAAATATGCTTAAAACAAAACAGTTAGCTTCATTATTTCCGTGTAATTACTATCAATATGCTTTACCAAATGCAAAGCATTTTGTTACATTTTAGCTAGATTGTGTGTGTGTGTGTGTATGTGTGATTGTGTGATTAGCTTTTACAAAATCCCCTGATAAGCATTGAGAATGCAGAGCAGCCTGCCAATTTCCAATCAATTCTGTTTGGCTTTATGATTCACTGTTCTTTGAGTGAGCTAGTTATCAACGGGTAGTGTGACCTTCAGTTTTACACTTGAAAGTCATAATTTTAACAATTGTATTGAGTATAGTCAACACAAAGCAAAATCATTAATTTTATTCAGGAATAATTACTTCTGGAGTTTTTAAAAAAACATAGGCCTGGGGATTTAGCTCAGTGGTTCTGCCACCTGCTTTGCAAGCACAAGGACCCATGTTTGATGCCCAGTACAAAAAAAAAAAAAGGCAATATTACTACTAAAAGGTATTGTGTTGCAAGATGATAAAGCAAAGAATTTCCAATGTTGCATGAAGGGAGATGTGTGATAAAAATAAAAGATTAATTGAGACCATATAAGCATACATTGTGTTGGTGTTTTAGGGGGAGAGTGGAAGTGAGCGTGTTATACTAATTCCTCAGTGGCATAGAGGAATTAGTATTTTAAAGACACAAAGGATACTTAAATTCAAACTGACTCATTCTTCTACTCTAAATGCATAGAAGTAAAAAAAAAAAGAGAAAAAATATAACTGGAATTAGAGATGTGATTCACATCTTCTTACATCAGCAACTGAAGAGAAACTGCAAGGCAGTTTCAACCAAATAACAAGCTTGGTTCTATATCTAGAAGCCGAGGGGGTTACCCAGGACTTCAGTTCCAGTGGGGTATCCGTCATGATAGTGCTCAGAGACAGCAAGGTGAATAACTAAAAGCCCTGATGTCAAGCTTTCTGAATAGGTTTACACATCTTAAAGAAATTGCTGATCTAAGGAGAAAAGAGAACTAGGCACAGGCCCAGACTCCAAAACTGGCCTAACTATCCACTGACTCAGGACCTGGATTGGTGGGAGCCCTAAAGCATAATTATGAGTGTGAAGAAATCAATACTAAAATCATAACCTTAAAAATAAACATTTGTATGTATTTTAATTTGAAAATTGTTGTTAAATATCCAGTGAATGAATGATGAAATCACAGAATTTTTCGAAAAACGTATTTAAAAGTTAAGGGGAGGTTTTATTTATTTTTGTCATCCCTGAAACAAAATATCTGACACCCGCAATTGAAAGGAGGAAAAGTTTATTTTGGATGATACATTATAGAAGTTTGGATCCAGACTCGGCTGGCTCCAAGGCGGGGTCACACGGCACCAAGGCATAGTTGAGGAGATGCAGGAAGAATGAAAGGAAGAGTTGGGGAGGGAGATAGCTGCTTGCATGCCAGGCATCTAGTATCCCGCCTGTTCAGAGCACACCCTACCTCCTATGACCCCATAATCCAGTCACTCTAGAAAAGCCCCACCTTAAACGTGCTACAGACCAGCAATTGTGCAGTATGCCTAAAGACAGATGAGAGGGGAGAACCATAGCCTAAAACGCCTTCATGAACTAAGAAAGATGGCAAATTAACTAAGATTAAATAAGATGGAAAACTATGCATGTTAAATGGAAAAATTAACCTTAGTCTAAACCTATGGAAAAGGAAAAATAAAAATTAGCATAGAAACTAACTATACGCAAAGAAAACATAGGAGGTAACAACAAAGCTAAAAGCTGGCTCATTAAAAAATGTGTAAAATAAACAATCCTCTGGCCAAACTAATAAATAAAGGAGGGAAGGGCAAAACAAAACAAAAATCACATATGCACACAAAGAAATAAATATAAAAAACTATCAAAGCATAAAATAATGAGAAACTTTAGGCAAATTCTTTTGAAAATGTATATAAGAACTTCTAAAAAATGCAAATTTCCAAGCACTCTAAGAAATTTAAAAACTAAAAATAAACAATAATCATAAAGCAAATTAAATGTGTATTTAAAATTTTCCCATTTGAAGATACAAATTTTAGTCAAAATTTTAAGCATAAAACCTTGTCTATATAAACTGTATCTAAGCCTAAAATAAGAGAGAAAATTATCTATTCATTCATGAGGGCTTCTATGGTCATGATATAAAATCCTGACAAGGACATCAGAGAAAAGAAAATCACAGATTAATTTGATGCAAAAGTCCTTAAAAAAATAGTGAACCAAGTATAGCACTGTCTGAAATGTATAAATATCATGGCCAATTTGAGTTTATCCAAGAAAGGAAAGGCTGATACATCATTAGAAAAATTAATCATTGTAATTACCCCAAATAAAAATATAACAAAACCAAAATCATGTGCTAGTTGAATAGATACAAAAATAACATTTAACAAAAATGATCATTTACTAATGTTTTTAAATATCTGTAATAAAAATTAGTAATTGGCAATATTCATTGACCTTTAAAGAGTACCTATTAATGACCTACAATAAACATAATAACGATGGTGTGATTTTTAGATATGTTCCAATTAACATCAGGACAATGGCTGTTTAAAATTTTAATGCAGGTCCTACACAATGAAATAAAGAAAATAAATCAGGTATAAAGGTGGAAAATATTATACAAAACAGTCATCACTTGCAACAGTTATAACTGTCTACATTGAAAAATTCAAGAGTGAATATAAACTATTAGAACAAAGGATAAAGTTTAACAAGTTTTCTGGAAAAAAATCCATGTCAATATATTTAAACCAACAACAAATCCATATACAAGAAATAACCAATTACATAATTGAAAAGGAAAAAAACTCAAGATTCCATATATAATATTAATAAGCTGAATAAACCCTGAAATTAAACCTAGCAAAAGGAGTGCAAAACCATTATTGAATGAGCAAAAGGGACATAGAAGATTTGAGAGAAAAAGTGGATGGATATAAAATATGTTCATGAATTGGCAAACAATATTATGTGAAGGTATCAATTGTATTCAAAGTAATCTATTACTTTGAGGCAATCTCAAAGACTTAAGAAAAAAATTGAAAACAATAAGATACAAACTAAAAACAGGCACAAATGTGGCTATGTTCATTTCAAAGATCATATCTGACAAAGGTTTTTGTGCACAACACTGGGTTCAATATAGAGTGGTACACAAAAGGAAAATTAAACAAAAATTAGAAAATGAACACGTGATACAAATAGACCAATTTCAAGTAAAGAATTCTGAATAGACAACAGACTTATAAAAAAGCAATTTACTTCACACATAATCATTAGCATACAAATTAGATCAGTGAAGACCTATAGTATGCATGCAGACTAGCAAATATTTAGCTATACTAAATGTTGACATGATAAAGAATTAGGGAATTCATGTTCTGTTAGTGGGAGTGTAACGTTCACTTTGTAAAGCAATTAGGTAATACCTAGTACAGTTGAAGATTGAAAATATACCTAGGATAGATAATTATTATATTTAGGATTTTGGACATCCGGAGAGAATGAGAGAGAAATGAAAAAGGTTTTAATGCTGTCTTTATTGCTTTATTGCTGAAAGGAAAAGTAAAAAATATAGGGTAGCAGTTTGAATTAAGCTGAATAAAGCTGAATAAACAAGTGATGAGTGTGTGAACTTACTAAATGAAATCTCTATGCACTTTACATAGTTCTTCATTAAGAAAAAAAATTAAAGTGAAATAAAAACTAAGTCTCACAATCTTCTTGAAATATTCTCCTTAGGTTAGGAACCATTCTGCCACTGAAAATGCAGAATGAATAATGAGGGCACTTAGCCTCATGCTGGTCTCCATTATTCCTGAAACTGCCCTTACATGTGTGTAGTGCTGTCTCTCTTCTTGTGAAGACTGTCTGGCAACAGGCCCTCAAAGTCTTAATTTTATGTTCATCCAAGTCCTATTTTTTTCCTTAAAGAAGATCTCTAGTTCAACCTTAGGCTAATCTCAACAACAGGTGCTAATCATCCTCTCTTAAACTAGTTTACACTAAATTATCTCCTTCTAATAATAATAAGAAGATATACCATATTTTCTTACATATTGCTGAATTTTAAAATCAAAATATCCTAGCAGGATTGTAGGCATGCCAGGTAAGTGCTCTAACACTGAGCAATACTTCGAGCCCAGCTTTTGGTCATTTTAGAAAAAAGAATCTAAGATTCATAGTGGTGCAGAAACCTACCTGAGGTGACACAACAAAACTCAATGTTTGTCAAACCTGGGATTGAAGTTTGGGTTGGTCTGATTTCAAAATTCATATTCTTTTTCCTGTGTTTAATACAACTTCTCAAACTTCAAAGGTAATTTGTACATTGGTTGGATCTCTCTGTTACTCCCTCTCCCTCCCTGCCTCCCCTCTCCCTGCCCCCCCTCCATTTTTATTTCTTTCATGCATTTATTTATTGGAACTTATGAAGTCAGAGCAGAAAAGAGAAAAAGGGAATCCCTCATAGAGAACCCAGGCTCAATTTGAAAGCAAGCGTTCACTTGTTGGATGTTGCATACAGCTGTGGTCTACCTACGGCGTAGGGAAGCAACAACGAGAACAACAAAACATCCTTGTAGATGACACAATAATCAAGCCAGTTAGCCATTGTAGGGCACTAGGACCAAAGGCACCAGGTAGAAGTACCTTGGCCATGTTATCTGCTTGGATTAGTTAGAAACGTGGACTAGGCCAGGAGATTATTATATTGGTCCATTTATTGGCACAACTAAAGGAGATTTGTGTCTATACTTGATAAATGTCATTTGCATTTTCTAACTAAGATTGATAAGTGACTACACTGAAACTGTTACTTTTAACCAATATGTATTTCAAGGTGCTATAAATAAATTCATGTGGCTTATCATTTGGTTAATGAAATTAATGTTTGGAGCATTCAGATGCTGTATAAGGCAATTTTCACCCTTCAAAGTACAGAATTCCAATTGGCTAAATATGCATTTTTTAATTTTTCCTTTCAGGAACTAGAATATATCTCTCTTTTGTAAATGTCATTTATTCATAGTGCAGAACTTCCACATTTAGAGTAAAGTGTTTCCTCTCATCCTCCTGCTTCTCCTAGACGTAAAACAGATTAATCACTGAATTGACTCCAGTTTAATTTTCCAGTACTTTGATTTTAAGATTTTTAAACTGTGATGCATAAGGACAAAAAGACAAAGATAAGCAGATATTTTAAAATGATAAAAGTAATTAGATTGTTTTGTTTGTGCTAGAAATACAAGAAAACATGAAATAAACACTAATACAATTAAGGGTCAAAATATAATCCACTGTCTAAAAGAGAGGAAGAACCAATAAAAGAAAAATTGTGAGTGAGAAAACAAACAGAAAGAGATAAATAGAGAAGAGCTGGAGATTTAGCTCAGTGGTGCTTTGCCAAGCACAAGGTCTTGAAAAAAAAAAGACAGAGGGAAGACAAATACATTATTTTCCAAAAATTTATGGCAAAAACTTCCTAACTATTTGTCAGTTTCTAGTATGTTCCACACCAAATCCATCTTATATTCAAAAGCCAATTTTGCATTTATAAACATTTGGTGTTTTTATAATCCTTTACAAAAAGTTTATCTTTTGAAGATAAACTGTTAAGTCCAAAAGCTAGTGTTGCCCACTAGTAAATACCCAAACATTCCTTGTACCCTTCCCCAACCAGTCTTTCAATCAGT
This sequence comes from Fukomys damarensis, assembly GCF_012274545.1. Taxonomy (NCBI): domain Eukaryota; kingdom Metazoa; phylum Chordata; class Mammalia; order Rodentia; family Bathyergidae; genus Fukomys; species Fukomys damarensis. The sequence goes on from NW_022900951.1 coordinate 101,511,918, forward strand.
CAGTATGGTTCCCTCCAAATACTATTCTTATTTAATTTTTCTATCCCTACTTACAGGGGCTCCTGCCCTATCATTAACTTTTGAAAGCCTACCTTTTAAGGTTTTCAAGTCCAGACAGTAAATCGTACAGCTTAGCACAGTACAGTCTCAATTCCCAGAGCCCTAATTAACTGAACATTCTCTTCCGAAGTTTCTAGCATTTAATGCTATGCTCTGCTGAATTATTCTACCATTGTTATGTTTCATGAGTTCCTTCTTTCAGAAAAGGTTGATGGAATGCTTATCATATGCAACATAACATCTATCATGCTGTTAAAACAGTGACTCTCAGTTGGAAGAGCTGTTCTTCCAAATGTGAAAAGGCACGGGTGGGGATAGTGTGGATTATTGTAGTGACTGAAAGATACTACTGACATTTAGTGCATTGTGGTACACATTATACTTATCATTCAGCCATGTGGGAAACTTATTACGTGAAGTTCTCTCCAAAAATATGTTCCAGACCCCAAATTAATCAGACATTGCTCACAGCCCAAAGGCAAAAATGGCATGAGTATCATGTGTAAAAGTGTTTTATTCCAACTTATAAACTGATTGATGTCGGGATTGTGTGGGTTATTCTCCATTATTCCTTTATGGTGGCTGGTACTACTAGTCTGTACGCAAGGTAGGTACTAGATACTTACTGACTTGAACCATAGGAATAAAACCCTAAAAATCAATGTGTAATATGTCACCCAGGGGAGAGATGGTTCTGTAGATAATCACATCATTCTCACTGCATTTGGAAATCTATGAAGAAGACAAAGCTGTGAAGGCAGAATCCTTCCAAAGGGCAGCTGCAAAATTCTGCGAGTGGAAACAGGAGTTTCTGACAATAAGTAGCAGGGGAAAGGGAACAAAAAAAGGGTTTGAAAAACATTAGAAGCAGCAATCCCTTTTCTTGAACTATGAGTTTGCTATGGAACATTTTACCCTATACAGATCAGCACTGAGTAGCTACAGATTTGCTTGCTTGTTTCATATCCTCTTCCTGACTGTAGCAATCATAAACTGCATATATTGCAGAAGTAAAATTTACTCAGCTCATCTACACAATATTCTTCCTTTGTTTATAACCAGATTTTATTCATCTGTACCTTCTGTTGGACTGCAACAGTTTAAAAATGACAAATAGTTTTCATTATACATATCAACAGTGAAAAAACACACGCACGCATAACTAAGAACACTGCTTTGGATATACATTATGCATTTCTGAACAGAACATAACCTTTTTGCATTTGTCCTTACAATAGCTATCTGAGATAGACATCATCATGCCACTTTATACCTTCAGAAACCATGGTCCCTAGAGGTAAAGTAACTTGCCAGAAGTCACATAGTTTGTGTCAAGTCCTGGAATAGAAACCAGGGCTCTTCTCTCCCTAGGCAATATATTACTCAGGAGACTGCCTTTATTGCTTCACAGATAGAAAAAGTCTTTCAGGTAAAGTAACAAATCTACATATCATCCAAGATGCTAGACTTCTGCAATCTGTTAGGTTTTGCACAATTTTTTTTTTACATTTTTCTTAGTTAACTATACACCAGAGGAGGTAGAAGACCAAAACTTATAATTTGCAAAAGTCGGCATCAGTCTGCACTACTCAATGAATTCTTGATTGGTAATTTGAGTTTGCCATAAAGACACAAGTTTGAGACTGCCTCATGCCTGCAATTCCCAGGGGAAATAAGGAAAAATTTTATCAAAGATAGCTGGTAGGATTTTAGCAGGCTGAAAAACTAATCCAAGTTCAACAGGGTTGTTGGATCTTCTATAATAAACAAATACTCTGCTACATGCAACACAGTGGTTTTGAATAGAAAGCATAAAAGACTGGTGTAGTTAAAATTTTCCATCACATATTACTAATGCTATTTTTATAAATCCTTAAAATTGCATATGCAAAGGTTAACTTCAGAGATATCTACCAGAATGAAAACAAAGTCTAAACTAATTTTTGGAAAAAGGGAAAAGCAGTTACCTTGGAAAACTTTCTAGCACATTTTTTGGGTAAAATCCTTTATGCCTTTCAGGCCACCATAATGAAACAACCAGTTCCACCTTTCATGATTTATCACTTAAAATAGATTATAGACTCTTTAATAGCAAGGCAAATTCCACATAGGCCTATAATGAGTAATGAGATGACGCATGTACTGCAATTACATAAAGCCTGACATATGACACATGATAAAAAATAGATGATTCTATATTAATATATTTATGAGCTATAATTCAAACATAATATTCTATAATGGCAGGTGGTTAATGGCTACAAACTACTATTGGCATCTAATTTTCAGATAAATAGAACATTCTCCAAATTCTTAATTGTTAACATAAGCATTTGAAATTTACTAGAAATGCATTCAGGGACATCAGAAAGTAAGCATGGAAAGTATAAACTGCAGTGTTGGTCTTCAATGCCAATGACTCAAAACATCCAGATTTCTTCAGAGAGTTGATAAAAGCATCAAATGTACTTGAAGATTTAGGTGAGTTCAATACTATAGTATAAGAAATAGTGGGAAACAACTTTCAGGCTATATATGCTAGTAAATAGAGCAGATCTTTGGAATTTATGTATTTAACATTTTCAATTTCCACTATTGGTGAAGTGCCACTATGAATCCATGACCCATAGTAACTTATAATGTTGCTGACATCCTAATTTGCATCTTTGGTGTGAAGTGTTTGGTATACTAGAGTTAGGATCATTGATGAGTGATCTAGTCAATCGTGCAACTCTGGTGATCTTTTGGCATCACCAAATCTCTATGCCTAGACTTACTGGGATGTATGCAGGAACTCTACTAAGTGGCAACTGTTAACTTTATTTCTGTGTGAGAAATGACCCTGAAAAGAAAAACAACTGCTAGTGCTATTGCTGGTAGTGAAAAGAAAGTGCTACTTCTTAGCCATAATATGGCTTTATAAATGACTTTAGTCTAGTATTTATAGAATCATTAATGGTCTGAAAAGAGTCTGTTAAATTTTTCAGTTACACCTTACTGCATTTTATGGGAGAAATTATATGCCAGAGTGATATTTGAGGATGTGGGGAGTCAAAGAAGTGTCAGACCTATCACTGTGAATGGAGGTGTGCAGTCCTCCAATGATAGCGCTCCATTAGAAATAAGAGCACGCCATTCTCAGTGGACAAGTTTATGAATAAAACACTGCAGGTTAAAGGGGTAGTGGGAAGGGGTGGGGAAAGGAAATAAGGGAAAGAAAAAATATGAAAAAAGGAAAAAATGTAAACAAATTTTGTGAATAGGGAAGGGTGAAGGAGGTGAAGGGAGGGCAGGGGTATGGGGAAAAATAAGAACCAAGACGTATCATGTAAAGGTCTAAGATCCCAATGATAAATGTAACTGTATTGTTTGCTTTAAATGTACCAATAAGCATAACAGGAAAAAAATTTTAAATAAAAAAAAAAACACTGCAGGGATTAGTCTACATGTTATCTCTCAGGCTCTTCTGGAGACTGAGGATTCATTACAAGGACAATTAAATTATTATTAAAATTTGCAGAAACAATTAAGATGCATAGTCTCTTTAATTTAAAAATACAGGTCCTTATTAATCAACATTTCACAAACCGATATGCCTTGAATTTTCACTAAAAAATGCAAATGTATTATTTAAGTCATATAAACATTATGTAGCAGTGAGCACTTAGTAAAAATTTTCTTTTGTTAATTTTTATTTTTTTCTCATTGAGTTTATCAATACATTTAAGGTATACAGTACAGTTACTTTCCTCATTGGGATCTTGTACCTTTACACGACCGATCTTGGAACTGATCTGTGTGTGTGTGTGTGTGTGTGTGTGTGTGTGTGTGTACCAGGGATCGAACTCAAGACCTTGTGCTTAGGAGGAAGGGGTGATGCCACTGAGCTAAATCCCTGGCCCTGGTAATCTTTTTGATATATTCATTTTAAGGATAAATTTGTTGAAAGCTCAAGCGTGATTTTTTTTTCTTTTTTGGTACTGGGGATCAAACTCCTTGCGCTTGCGAAACAGGCACTGGAACCACTGAGCTAAATCCCCAGCCATCAAGCGTGATAATTTTTAAAGAATTGTTTTCACCATAAATGCAACATCATGCTTTGCAACATATTTTTGCTGATCTTTATTAGCTATAAATTTAAAACATTTACATTTAAAATTCTTATGAGTCAATTTGTCAATATAAAAGAATTATAAAAAGGACACATAAAAAGGAGGACTATATAAAGGTCGACTACAACATGGAGTGCTGCACACAGTATATTTTTATTGAGATGTGTTGCAATATCCTCCAATATTTACAGTAGAAATGAGACTATTCTAAAAGACTAACTGGTATTTTCAGTTTTATGAATATGGGTGATTTCTAATGACAGAGAAACAAAAGTATAGGAACCTCTTTGGCAACCAATGGGATAAAACAATCTTTATTTCTTCCACCACATCAATATTGTTAAAATGGTAATTTATTTTCTTTTTCAGCACTATCATCAGATATCCACTATGTGAGAAATTGCTTAATTTAAATCCAAAAGTGAATGCTTTAATAGTGGCTTACTCTGGACTTCTGATTTTTTCTAAGCAGTTTAAGTATTTTGATACCTGTTCAAACTATTCAGATGAAGTGGAAATAATAAAGGATACAAGGGCAAGGAGTAGTTAAGATTTTAAATATAATTCTGCACCAGTCACTAAACAACAAATAATAATTGCTACCATTTATTGAGCACACAGTAAGCCTTTTGACAGTCTTTACATGCAACAGCATTTTACAGACAAGGATATTTTGACTAAAAGAAATTTATTCAAGTCTTTGGGGTATCTCCATATTGATTTTCACAATGGCTGTATCAGTCTATACTCCCACTCACAATAGAAAAGGGTTCCTTTCTCTCCCCTCAACCCCGCTAGTATTTGTTTTTGGTTGATTTCTTGATAGCAGCCATTCTTTTTGGATAAGATAGAATCTCAGTGTTATTTTCATCTGCATTTTTTAAATGACTGGTGATGTTCAACATTTTTCATATGTTTATTTCCTGATTATTTAATTAATCAAACCATTCCTTTAAAAACTCACTAATTTTATTGGTATATGATAGGTATACAATATGCTGACGTTCATTATTAGAAATTTGTACCTTTACATAATATATCTTAGTTCTTTTTTTCTCCTCATTCCTCTTCCCTCCTTTCAATCCCACCATCCTTCCCTATTTACAAAGACTTTGTTTTCATTTTTTCTGTTCTTATATTTATTTCTTTCCCTTCTTTCCTCTCTCCTACTGATCCCACTTTCCCTTACCCTTTGCACATTTTCTTCTGTTTCACATTACCTAATATACATTTTGATCCTTATTTATACTGCCAGTTACTCACACTAGAGAAACTATTCAGTATTTACTATTTACACTTGTGTGTCCTATTTATTTCACTTAAGAGTATGGCCTCAGTTAAAGCCAACTTCTTGAGTTGCATGTGCCAGCCTGTTCTCTAGTGGTGTCACAAATCTCGGTTTCCCAGTCTCATGGCCGGCCTGACCTTGTTTGTGGGCCATCTGCCGCCTTCGGCCCGCAGTGAGCAGCTGGAAGAGGTGTTCAGTCAGGTGGGGCTGGTGAAACAGTGCTTCTTGGTGACGGAGAAAGGGAGTAAGGCATGTCGAGGCTTTGGTGATGGCCCTTTCTCCATGCTGGAAGAAGTTCCGAGGGCCCTCAGGGAGATCACCACCTTTGAAGGTTGCAAGATCAACATTACCATTGCCAAGAAAAAACTAAGGAATAAGTCCAAGGGAATGAGGAAAAATGAAAATTCAGAGTCTCCAAAGAAGGAGCTGAAGACTAAGAAAGCCAAAGTGGCAGATAAAAAAGCCAGATTAATAATTCGGAACCTGAGATGTAAGTGATCAGAAGATGACTTGCAAACAGTATTCGCTCAATTTGGAGCTGTTCCTGAAGTAAACATTCCAAGGAAGCCAGATGGAAAGATGCATGGTTTTGCTTTCGTTCAGTTCAAAAATCTCCTAGAAGACGGAAACGCTCTCAAAGGCATGAACGTGAAAGACATAAAAGGGTGAACAGTGGCAGTGGATTGGGCTGTGGCAAAGGATAAATATAAAGATAAACAGTCTGTTTCTGCCCCAGGTTCAGTGCTATGTATTCCACATGCCATTCCACCAATATCAAGTGGGAAAGAACTTTTTGTATAGTTCTCGTTGGCATATAGAACTGTACTTTCCAGGGCAGCAATAGAGCTAGTAAAGTCACAAGACCTGATAGCACCATATTATATCAACTTAAAAATGTTCTTTTGACACATAATAATTCTGTACATTCATGGGGTACATTATGTTAATCTGATACATGTATACAATGTGTAATATCAAATCAGAGTAAAATATACAATAAACTGTTGTGAAGTTTAGTGACCCTATTGTGTTGTAGAACAGGTAGAATTTATTTCTGCAATGTAATTAATTTTTTCTTACCCATTATCCAATTTTCCACTATCCTCTTTTCCTCTGCCTTTTATTGACTTTTGTAATTATTATTCCACTCTCTTCTTCTAAGAGATCGAATTTTTTACCTTCCATATATGAACAAGAGCATGTAGTATTTGTCTTTCCTTGCCTGATTCATTTCCCTTAACATAATGTCTTCTGTTTCTATCCATGTTGCCATAAATGACAAGACTTCATTCTTTTCATCCATTCTTCCCATTTGCCCAACCACACTTGTTTAACATTTTCACTTTAGCTCATACCAGGCACTGTAGTAGTAGCTCTGCAAGCAGCTCTTAATCACTATATGTGTTTCAACATATAGTCTTCTAGGTATGAAATAGCTTTGCTTGAATACTTACACAGAGATACTTCTGTGCTATTTTAAAGTTTGGTCTTCCTTTGTTTTCCTTATTTCCTACTCCATTCAGTATGACTTAGCAGTCAAACTCTTCCATCTGCCACTCTCTGTGCCTCCATTTTATCACCTATAAAACTAGTATAATAGTAGTGCCAAACTTTACTGATTTATTTTAAAGATCAAGTTGGTCAATGTATTAAAGTACTCAATATAGTTCCTGAGTAATACCTCATAGAATACTTCACTGTTCATTAAACTGTTGATTAAGCTATTATATGCATATGGCATACTCCAATGTTTGAGATCAGACCTCTACTATAAATTTGTCAGGGCTTTACCCACCTATAATGGATTCCTTGGTCTCTTGGAAATGATACTTATTCTGGAGGACATGTATAAGCCTAGAGTATGTAATTTACAAATCAAAATTAAAATTTGCCTATTGTCATTTATATTTATTTTCTATCTTACCAAATACCTATCGTTGACCTAAACCTCTACTGTAAAAGTGAATATTGGAAAATAGGAGGCCGATATTAATTTTGTAGCTCATCAGGAAAGGTGATTGGTAGGAAGACCAGCAGCCATTGGCTTATGGAACTCTTTTAAAGAACTGTGGCTTAATAGTACAGAAAACTAAGCTACAGAAGTTTTTACAGTTAACATGTATTTAGATAGATGTGCCACTGAAAGGGAACAAGTTCAGGTTACAGAAAATGACAACTTACAAAATTCAAAATATTTTCCTGAAGGTACATTTAGTTAACAACAAAGACAGGGAGATGAAGAACCAAATTATCCTTCCCAGTGAACCGATTTACTACATCTATATCCCTAAATTCTAACTATGTACCTATGGATACATCACAATAGCACCCATTATTTTCTTCTGCACCATGAATATTTCACTGAATTTAAATCCAATCTCTTATTAGTTTTATATTTTTCATATATAGATTACAGGTGAAGATATTTTTCCTCCAAGATGGTTTAACTTTTTGGTGATTTGTGTTTTTAGGGTAGTAATCAAAGCAGTGAGAATTTTCAGACACTATGCAGGACAGACAGGGTGACACTCTTTAGCAAGTAGATCTTGTGGTACCCCTAAAATGCAACCACTTAGAAACTAAATGTTTCTTCCCTTACTTGGATGGCTGTTTCCCAAATAGTGACTCAACTCTGCATCTATCAACAGTAAACTATCAATTTAAATGCTAATTATTCTGCTCATAATTATGTACATAGATCTTAAGTTTTTAATAAAGAAAAAATAAACATAGGTAAACTTGCACCTAATGGAAAATATCTATGTGTATAAAGAGTCTTAAAACAGGGCTGGGGATTTAGTTCAGTGGTTCTGCCACCTGCCTCGCAAGTACAAGGTCCGGAGTTCGATCCCCAGTACAAAAAAAAAAAAGAGTCTTAAAATGAAGGATGAAGTATAAAGATGATTAGATGTTATTTAGTATAGTGACCAATCCAGACAAAAGAATAACATCCTTAAAAGTATAGTTTATTTATACCACAAATTTGAAAACAAATCATTTGATTCTAGCTTTCATTTTGCATGTTACAGAAGACCATCTGTTTAGAGGGCATTTATGAAAATGTTGAGCTTTCTTATTAGCATTAATCAAATAAAATATATTTCTTGGTAATTCCTACTTAATTGGTATAAAATGTACTACTGATGATTTAAAATAATTGTAAGTAAATTTCTCAAGACGCACTGCATAAAGACATACCAGATTGTCACAGGATTATCAAAGTTTAATTTATCTAATTTGTCTCATTTTATCAAACTGTGAATTATAATTCTGCCTTCTGTGACCAAATGATTGCAGTCTTGTCTCTTGTATTTATACATATAATTAATAGATGAAAACTCTCCCAATATCAAAGTGTTGTGTTTTATTGAGAAATTTCACTCTCCTTCACTGATCAACTACTAAATTACTTACTGGTATAATCTGCATGCAGGAGATTTACCATTTACCTTGAAGGTTAATCCTTAGGGCACCTCATTTACATAGGTCCCTTGTAAATATTCACTTTCATACGTAATTTGTGATCTTGTATTCTTTCTTAAAGAGGGTGTCCCAAATTGAATAAACATCAAAGTCATAACAAAGGTGATCTGTCTGCACCTCTTTCAGAAAGAGGTTTATGAAATAAAGAATATAGAAATTTAGGAAAACAAAAATCAAATAATTGGAAATCTGTGGAAGTTAAGATGATAAAATGTCATGATATGACATTTATTTATCTGCCTCATGGTCAGTACCTCCCTAACATTCAGGTAGAAGTTCTCACAAACTGGGAAATTGAAAAATCCTATCTATTGCAAACACTTATTCATAAGCTTAAGGTAGGCAACTCTCATTAAGTACAGTACATCAAAACATCACTAGATATATGCTATGCCATCAACTGTCCTCCTAACAAGATAACATTTTGGTAAATAAGATTATATTTGGATCCATTGTTTCACTTGTCAGAAAGAGTGTTACTTGGATTCACTGATTGCATATACTTTGACCTATACAACATCCTTTGCTTTGTTGTTAAAAATCTGAGCCAAAGGAAAAAAAATTGATACTATTCATCATTTGCAGTTTTGCAATAAAATTTAGGCTCATGACCTCAGTAAACTGGTTTTCACCAGATATTGCTATTTGTTTTCAGAAAGTAATCTTCTAGAGTTGGGAGAATCTGACCTGCAATTCATTCCATTTTCTATTAAAGGCCACTTTACTTGGATATTGCTTTAATGTCAATTGGGAGTCGTTAAATAAGAATTACCAATAACACAACATCTATAGCCAATCTTCATACTCGGCTGTATTTCAGATATTCCCTTATACATAATAGTAGGTCCTGCCAGGAGTGTTCTGTTTCAGGATCATTCTTCTCCCTTCCCTTTAGATTATTTTCCTCATGGACATCATTCCACTGCTTAGTACTGCTGTAATATCATTGTGTTGTGATGTTACAAATATTTCCAGAATAGTAAAAAGTTGGCAAAGTCAAAATAAAAAGTAACCACTGAAATCAGTCCAGTGGATGAAAAGAGGCCTGAATTATGAATCACAATATTGGGCTTCTAATCATTTCCTTCACAAAATAGCTCTGCAACTGTGAATTCATTTCAAACTCCATAGAATCCCTAAGTTTAGATAGAACTGAACATGAGCAGAGAAGATTTGTCCTAATAATCTCCAATTCACAATGAACTCTCATGCCAAATAACATTTAAGAAATGTCTCTAAAACTAAACAAAACAATTCAAGATTGCATTAAAAAATATAGAAGACCTCAATGATACTCTCCAACTGTAACATGCTAGATCTTAAAGAAATGAAATATGTTATAATCTCTCTACCTACTGAGGAATAAATGTGAGTGTACATGCTTTGAACATTTATATTATCCTCACAGTGTTTCAGGCTAGTGCCTTAACCACAGACTATAACCAAACAGATGGAGATTTCAGACACTAGTTTAAGACAGAAGGAGAGACTCTATTTAGCATGTAGATTTGTGGCACCTCTTCAGATGGTACCACTCACTGGATCAGACATTTCTCTAGCTTAGTGATGTGAAAAATAACTGAAGGAAGCATGGATAATTTTTAACAAAGATAAAAAGTAGGTAACATACAAATAAAAAAACTGAAGAGGATATAACCACAAGGATAGATGCCAATTAAACTTATGTAAATACAGCAAGTCAAGTAGAATATGTGCACAGTAATGACTATAAAGATTACATTATTCATTGTACTTTTCACTGAATAATAGATGCTCTCATATCTAGTTATTTCCTCCACTTCAATTAATGTGCACCTTTGATTCAACAACTTTAACTATGACTTCAGTGCTCTTAGAAAAAAAAAATACTTGAAAACTGAGGTTGCTCATTAATTTTTTTCAGTTACAGAATTAGAATTTAAGTTTAAAAACAGCATACCAGCCACCAGCAACCAGTGAGGACTGGAGCTGCCTGAAGCCACCAGTGTGGGCCCATCACCATCCAAGCCTCCCAGGCAACAGCCACTGGTGAGGACCAGAGCTGTGCTCGTGCCTGAAGCACCCACCCCACCTCTGGCCTCCTGGTTGGGCCTGGATCCACATTGCAGAGCACAGGGGCTATTAAATGCCATTGTCCTGATCTCCAGAAGATAGAGCAGAAGTGAAGAGTAAGAGGGCCTTACTCCTTCAAAGTCATCATGCCGAATGAGAAAGTTACTATACTGAACAGTTTATTCAGTATAAACATATTTTGGGCTAATCTTTGATTTTGATTTATTTCACACAGTTAAAGGTGATAGATTAATAACTAAAACAAATTGTCATTTTTTTAAATTGTGCTTGATTCTGTTGTTGCTGATTGTATCACTGGGGATAGTGTTGTGATTGATCTAACCAGTTATCCTTCCTGGTATAATAAAAATTAGATTGCCCCACAGTCATTAGAGACTCAAACACCTAAAGACCAGCTATACCAAGAAGACACCTGTGAGAAGCAATCATTTAATAAAGGTTCTAAATACAAGCAATAGAGATATTTACAATAACCAATATCAAAGTAACAACCCAGGAATTAAAATAAAGAACTGCACCAACAACAATAATAGATGTAAAGACACTTAAGCAAGACATAGTCTTCCAGCTTACCAAAGGCAAACTAGGGGGAACAAGGCAGAAAAGTCTGATAAACAATCACCTGGAAACCCTGAAATGATAGCACAGGAATTAACAAACAGATGAATGAGGCACCAAAAAATTTCAAAAAACAAATAATTTCCCTGTTAACTACAGAGATGATGAGCAGAATAAAAGATAAGATTAGATTCTCTAGACTAGAAATAGTTAAAGAAAAGTAGATGAATTCAGGACCATGATGGAAGCCATGAATGCTCAGCATAGGAAAGAAATGGAAACTATGAACAACCAACATAGGAAAGAATTGGAATACATGAAACAGATTCAATTGATATCTAGATTAAAAACTTTACTGAAAGTGTACAGAGCAGAATGATCCAATGTGGAGACAGAATATCAGATATAGAAGACAGGATGGTGGTCTGTGACCATGAAAAGAGAAATCTCTTAAAAATACTAAGGGACCATGAGAAATCAATCTAAAAGCTCCTAGATGATGCAAAATAGAATAATATAAGATTGATAGGAGTCCACAAATTAGCAGGAGAAAGTGCAAATGACATAAAAAAGTTCACAGAATTAATGATAGAAAACTTCCACATACTGAGGATATACTCCTAAGTGAAATAAATAAGTCATACATGTGTAAATACCAATAGTTTCTCTGGTGTGAAAAACTATGATGGTACATAAGATCCTAATGGTATAATTGACAATGTGAAATAGGAAGAAAAGGGCTAAAGGTGTAGGGGAAGTGGGAAGGGTAGGGGAAAGGAAATAAGGGAAAAGGAAGAAACAACATGAGAACATGGTTTGTAAAGGAACAAGATCCCAATGATGAATGTAACTGTATTGTATACCTAAAATGTACCGATAAACTGAATTAAAAAAATCAGCAGAAGACATTGAAGTGAATGCCAGAAATGAGCTGAGTTACTTGTAGATGCTTGAATTGGGTTTAGAAAGAGTAATTTAAAAAGTAACTTTGGTCTTCATATCTCTGCATTTACTAAGTCCCTTTTCTCTATATCCATATCTCTCCCCCTGCTTATCTTTGCAGGTGATATATGTAATTTTGTATAATCATCTCTCTTAATTGAATTTACCATAGTATGATCTTTGGACTTCCTTTTCTCATTCATTCCTGAACCAAATCAAAACTTACCTTCCCACTGGGCATGGTGGCGCACGCCTGTAATCCCAGCACTCGGAAGGCTGAGGCAGGAGGATCGCTGTGAGTTCGATACCAGCCTGGACTACATAGTGAGTTCCAGGTCAGTCTCAACTATGTAGTGAGACCCTGTCTCAAAAAAACAAACCAAAACAAAACAAACCAAAACAAAAAAAAAAACAAAAACAAACTTACCTTCCCAATTGTAATCTGCTCTCAAGTAAAAAATATAAAAATGATCTAGGTAATCTCATCACTAAATATGTTAATAAAAATAATTTTATTTTTGCATGAATCTTTTGGTACAATAATATTTTACCCAACGAAGGGATTTCAGGCACTGTGATGGGGTAGTTAGGAGCTGACTCAGGAGAAAAAAAAGCAAGACAAATATGTAGATATCAAAGGGTGGGCACAGATGTGAAATTCTCTCTTTTGTTGTTATACCATATATATGGAGGGATTTTGATTAAAAATATGATTGACCATTCAGCAGAGTACAGCACAGGTCAATCCATAGACAGTCTGATGTGACAAAGTTCAAGAGCTACTTTAGAAAAAATTTTAAATTTTAAATATCTGAATGGTTCGTAAGTTCCAAAAGTTAATACAGGCCCTGAATTTAAAATCATTTGGTCAATACACTGTGTGAGCTAAAGTATTTACCGATAAGAAAACCACATCTGTATAGAAAGGTTACAAATAAGTTACTATGACCTTTAGGGATGACTGGTTATCTGTCAAATTACAGGGATGTAAAGATTTTTTAAATTATCAAATTCGATGGACTCTTCCTTAAAAACAGTCTAAAACAGCAATGTACCCTTTAGCTTAAGTATTTCTCATAAATAATCACAATAGAGACTATATAAATACCTGGATGTGGCATGTTGTCAGCCTAGAAAATATTCACATCTTTCTATCAAATCCAGGTCCTACACAAGGATATACTTCTATGAATAGCAAATGAACTGTATGAGAGAATGAAGGGATGACATACTGGCCAAAAGTTGTACTCTTTTGAATAACTTTTCTTAGAAAATATGACAATTTATTTTTATGATGTTAACACTATGCAAGTATTTCATTAGTGATTCATTTCTTAATGGTCATTTCCTTTTGTAATGTAATTCAAAATAGTAACTAATAACCTACTGAATCACAAAGCTATAGAACGGACTATAGATGGAAAGCAAACTAAATGATAGCATGATCAAAATATAGGGCGAATGTATAATTTAAAAATATTATAGTAAAAGAGCACTTTGCCATCACATTCATTCAAAATATTCCCCTTTGCTATAAAAACACTCATCCTATCATTCTTGTCCCTGGAAGTTCTTGTTGCTTTCAGAACTCCTCTATCCTGAGTGTGTTTACAAAGTGTAATCAAAAGTATGGTGAATGCTGCTGTCAAGTGCAATCCAATGGAAACTCCAGATGGAAAAAAAAAGGTATTTCCTCATCACTTTATTCATTGAATCTGGCACTGTGCAACTTCTGGCTCATCCACAAAGTCAAAATGATCATGAAAGGTTAGAGCTTTGAATTGATTCAGGACACAGCAATATAACTAAATACTCTCCTACAAGAAGGTTTCTAGCACCTTTTCAGACAGTGGCAAGAATATGGGGATAGAGGTGTTGGAAGCAAGAGGGAGTCTTCTGAGGGGAATTAATGATGATGTGTCTTTTAGTGAAATATTTTAAAAATTTCAACATTCACTATAGTTTTCAATCATACCATGTGTGAGGGTGGGGCAATCCATGTTGATTTGTTTTTTCTTTATCCCTAAACACTTTACTACTGTGACTATAGCCCATAGATTTTTTTCCTTTTATTGAGTTTATTGGTACATTTTAGGTACACAGTACAGTTACATTCATCATTGGACTCTTGTACCTTTACACGACAGGTCTTGGTTCTCATTTTTTCCCCTTGTCCCTGACCTCCCTTCACCCCCTCCTCCCCTCCCCATTTACAAACACTTTATTTCCATTTTTTCATTTTCTCATATGTTTTTCTTTTCCCTTATTCCCTTTCCCCTACCCTTCCCACTTTCTCTACACCTTTAGCCATATATGTTAAATGCCAGGGAAATTGTGAAATCTATACTTAGCATTCAGAAAAGCTGCTTGTTAATTAGTCTACTAGTTAGGCATAATCTTTTCCCATGGATATCCTGACCTCATTGTGGCTTCAATGCAGGTAGAATATAATATGTTCCCAACAATCAAGACACTGAATTATAATCATGATTTAGCTCCAGATCCTTTTTTAACCATCAAATTTTTCATTTATTGCAAGAGTTTAAAGCACATCAGTGTCTCATTCAACTTAAGCTAAAACTGTTTTACCAATTAATTTCAATCTAATTTCCATTAAAAGGCCCCCTACATACACATTAGTATATCATTTTTCATTTACAAAACACTAGAAACATAGTGTACCATTTTCCTCCCTTCAAGAAGCAGAGCAACCAGTTCCCTTATTTGCATTCCTTGTACAATGGACTTTTTACTTAATGAACTCATGTTCCCAAACGCTGGTTATAAGTCAAGTTGGTCAGTTGAAGTCTCAGGCTCCTCTACATAGCCTTCAAAGTCTCTCTCCTTACACAGGCAGATCTCAGTGTCCTTAGAGAGACATTGGCCCAAGATTTCTCAATCAACTCCCCACAAGAAAGGGCATTGTAATGTTCCTTACAGAACATTTAAGGGTTACATCTGTATCTGAGACCATCTGGGAGCACAAAGAGCCAGTACGTGGGTCATAACTCAAGACTTTGTTCATAAGTTAAAACTAAAATTCTGGTCATAATCCAAGTTGTTCGTATGTTAAACTGGTCATAACACAAGAGCCCACTGTAATAAGAAATAGTTTGGAATAGCCAAAATATTGAAAGAACGGGATTAAAAAAAAAGAGAAATCATTATTTTTGTTATTATAATTATTTTTATTCATGTGCATGCATTTTTGGTCAAGGACAATCACTAGCTAAAAATATTTTGCTGAGCTCAGTTAAAAATCCTGCAGTGTACTGGAATACAACGTTACCTTAGACATAAGGTACATTAGGTGGATCACTGAAGAATGGAAGTGTGGGAGCCATCACAAGGATTTCTAATGAGAAAAAAATATCCTCTATTCCTATACTATGCTTCTGTCAATAGCTATAAAATGCGTAGTTATCCTTTGCTACATGTTCTCCCCAGTATAACTCCATATGCTTTGGTCAAACCCTGGTAATAATCAGACCAACACTTGGGTATATTACTCAAATGAGCTAGTTATCTCTTCTCTGTTCCACGAACACAGAAGAAAATTTAACTCCAATGAGTGATTTAAAAAATGTGGGCCACAGGTCACAAAGGACCTGGCAAGACCATCTGCATTTCTAAATAATTGCAGGCACATATTCTGCTGACACGCGTCAGTATAATCATCTCCTTTCACCTCTAAACCCTTCCGTGCCGCCAAATGAACTAACTCCATTTGCTAAAAGACAGGCAACTAAGAAAGTTAAGCAAAGGATCCTACACAGTACAACAGCTTTACTCATCCAAGTGTGTATGGATTTGAGGATGGGGAATACATTTAAATAAATAAACAAGGCTTATTAACAAGGAAACTTCATTTATGAGAAATATTCTGAGAGAAGATATGCACATCTATAGGAGCAATTCAGTACTGCATATTTTTAAAAGCAGTGATGCTTTTCAATCTCTCCACAAAGCTTCCTCTCAGTAGACATTTATATTTATGTTCTTCTAGAGGCTATAAACTGACTTTGATAAAGTGGGATTTGAAATGGCATTTTAGATTTAGCACTTTGTTGCTTTTAGAATTAGTTTTTAGAAGTATTTAGAAATACATATTAGCAAGTTAAATTATTATTTTAATGATCCATCATGCTTTGAGCTTTTCTAGCACAACATGGGTGTTTAAGGTTTATATACAGTATTAAGAACAATAATAATATTGTTTCCAACTTTTAGTTCAGAATTGACAAGCTGAAAACATCCCTTACAAGTAATACATATTAGTAAGAATTCAATACTTGGCTGAAAGAGTTCATTATAAATCATTGTTAGACACCACAGCTGCTTATATTATGCTACCTTTAAAAATAAATGGTCAAGGAAATTTCTCATGGAAATACAATATTGTCAAACATCTGAGCAGATAAAATGAGAAATCACTACTTTTCAATTCATATAACGTAACACTCACAAGCATATTTCAGAAATTAGTGGTAATTAACACTGAAGGATTTATTATATGCAGTATGAGTGAGTGGTTTCACAGAGAAAGGCTCTAAAAAAGATCTTCCTGCTCATTCTGTGCTATTAGTACGTATATATCCTCTCTCAAGGAGTACCTTTCTCGGTGCATAGTCAAGTACGGTCAGTTTCATTAATTCAAAGATGACTTTCTAAATTCAACTCCAATTCAAAAACTCTTTTTTATATTTTTGTTATACTTAATGAGGATTTTAAACTCCACCTTTTAATATTTAGGTTAATTGTAACCCAGGGGACACTAGTTACCTTTTGACACCCCCTCAAATTACTTATTAACTGGAAGACATACACTCAAACTGAAGTCAAGAGGGTCAGAAGGAAAAGCAGTAGCTTCAGGACAATTAGGGTAGGAAAGGTTTCTAGCAAAGCCACTTAGCAAAACCATTTAGTTAGAGGGCACTGTGTCAAATTTAAAGGCAGAGAAAGTACCTGACAATTTTTGCAATCTTTCCCAGAAATAAAATATACTTTCTTTAGTCAAGATTTCCTTTTTATTTACTAGGCTCCATTGCTCAGTAAAACAATGCAGGTAATGTCAAAAGCAGGGCAAATCAAAACCCATAATGTTCACTCTTTGCCTTCAGGAGGTCGCTGAAATGATATTCAGTTGTTCTCTTTTCTAACAATAGATGTTTCCAACATTTTAAAGGGAATTTTATTGTCTCAGATTCCCTTGTCTCTATCTACAGTGACTAACACAGGTTGAATCGAGAATTCAGTGATGCAAACGGCTGTAGGTGGTAGTATCATTCTACCATCATGGAGGCAGATTAGTGGTTGTCTAGGGCTCCTGAGATGGAGTAGGGAGGTAACAGCTACAGAGTTCTAGATGTCAGCCCATGCCTGTGGTCTTAGCTACCCACTGACTGAGGCAGGAGTCCAGCCTGGGCAATTTAGGGAGACCCCATCCAAAGTACAAATAAAATGGGCTGACAATATAGCTCAGTGCAAAGGCCTTGGTTTCAATCCCTAGTACCAAAAATAGTACTAGGTAGTTTTAAAAAATATAACTCATACACAATTCACCCAAATAAAGTTAGTTTTTTGAAAGATTGTTAAAATATTATGAAATTGACTGGTGGTTCCACATATCTGTAAACATACTAAAAATCAATGAATAAGCTCGTTTAAATGAGTGAATTGTGTGGTACGATAATTATATCAATAATGCTGTTATAAATATGTAAGCAGGAATTAAATGTACTTGAGGCTACCACCATTCTAAATTCTAGGTTTTGGACTTTTAGACTTTGGGATCTTTGGCAAATTTTTAAGTAACTTGGGTAAAGTTACTGGCCTTCAATTTTCACATCTGTAAAATGGAGAAATAATAGTACCTATGCATCTATATTTTTTGTGAACATTAAATAAGGTCATACATGCAAAGCTGTTGAGTCCAATCCCTGAAATCCAATAGGTATTCAATGTTGGCTATTTCTCTCCTCCTATCTAAAAAACCCAAATTTATTGATATATAATTCACATATTATAAAAGTAACCCTTTAAAGTGTGTGCTTGAAATTCACAGAATTGTGAATTCACAGAATTGTGGAACTGTCACCAGTATCTAATTCCAGAACATTCTTATTACAACAAAAAGAAACACTACACTCATTAGCAGTCATTCCCACACATGCTTACCCCAGATAGCTTTTATATAGACCAAAAAGTCTATACATGGTTATATATCCAAATAAATACATATGTCCATATAGAACTTTGCCCTCAGTTGTTCATAGAAGTATTATTCAAAAAAGGTAACAAGTAGATCCACAAAATATCTTTACAAACTAACTTTTTATGTGTGGAGAACTGGCAAGTGTTTTTTACAGTGGCTGAACTATTGTACATTTTCACCAGCAGTGTTCCAATTTCTCAACATCCTCACCAACATTCACTATTGTCTGTCGATTTGATTACAGCTACCCTATTCTGTATGTGATAATCTCCCCTTGTGGGTTTGATCTGCATTTTCTTTATGGCTAACATGATCAAGCCTCTTCTAGTGCCCTCACTGGCCATTTATATGTCTTATTTACAGATCTCTTGCCCATTTTATGTCATATTTATTTTCTCATTATTGACTTTAAAGTGTTCATTATATATTAAGAACATAAATTGC
This sequence comes from Fukomys damarensis, assembly GCF_012274545.1. Classification (NCBI taxonomy): domain Eukaryota; kingdom Metazoa; phylum Chordata; class Mammalia; order Rodentia; family Bathyergidae; genus Fukomys; species Fukomys damarensis. The sequence goes on from NW_022900951.1 coordinate 101,531,092, forward strand.
TTATATGTTTTGTGAATATTTTCTCCCACTCGATGGCTTGTCATTATACATTCCTGATTTCCTCTATCTCCTCCTCTTGTTATTTTTATTATCTCTAGAAAAACTGTCCTATAGAATTATTAATGTGATGACATTCTTATATATATTTTTGGTAATTTCTGAATGATTTGTACACAAGCTATACAAGAAAATTACTTCAGAACCCAACAGCTGGAGAAGCACAGGATCTTAAAAGTGACATCAGAAGCAATATCAAATGTCAGCATGAAAGTAGAATCTCATGGGACACTTAATGTGGTGTAGAAAACAGTCAACGAAGCTAACAAATCATACCTAGGGAGATGGTCCAAACTCACAGGAAATCTGCAAGTCTTAAATTCACAGGGTCAAATATCTAGCATACCAAATGGCTCTTCAAAAGGTAAGGGGAAAAAAATGAGAATCAAGACTTGCCATGTAAAGGTACATGATCCCAACAATGAATGTAACTGTACTGTAAAAAAAAAAAAAAAAAGGTTGTTTTTTATACTGCATTACTTTTTATCACTCGATACATTAAAAGAAAATGTAGAAATAAGAACTTATAATTAATTACATAGGAATGCTGTCCTTTTCAATTAATGAAGGATGCAGTAGAGATTTAATGCCTTTGGTTTTTAACTGAAGATACTTTATACTATGAAGAGCACAACCCAAATCACCAAAATACTGCTTGTTCTTGTAGAAGCAAACAACTCCTGCCATAGTGACACAAAACCAAACATCCAACCACTGGAAATGAACACATTTCTCATTTCCTACAAAGACACAGTAATAATAATGTTAGAAGAACATTTAGTTTATTTTGCACTTGAAGATTAATTAAATTTAACAAAAACTTCCAACGCAATACACAGATCTCTCAAATAAAAACATATAATACAACTCCCACTCTTCTGTCCACCAGCATCAAATACTTTTAAGAGGAAAACAAATATTTCGCCTTTTGTCAACAGAAAATAGGATCAAAGAAATGTTTGTTCCCTCGAGTACATTGTTTAAAGGTAGCACAATTTTCATTAATTCTTTTTTCCCAATTTTACTGAGGTATAATTGGAAAAACCATGCGTGTTCAGGGTGTGTCACATGATGTTTTGATGCATGTGCATATTGTGAAATGATTCCCATAGTCAGACTGATAAATGCATCCGTTATTTCACATTGTTACCTATTTTTAAAATGAAAAAAATTCAGATAATATTTTGAGATGTTATCTTCTAAGATTATGACAAAAAGATACTTGTCAGATGAAGAAGTACAAAGGGCAAATAAATATATGGAAAAATGTTCGACATCACTGGTCATTTGAGAGATGCAAATTGAAACAAGACTGAGATTCCATCTCACTCCAGAAAAAAATGGCTGTTATTGAGAAGTCAACCAAGGGCTGGGGATTTGGCTTAGTGGTTCCACTGTCTACCTTGCAAGCACAAGGCCCCAAGTTTGAGCCCCAGTACTGGAAAAAAAAAAAAGAAGTCAAACCAAAGCAAATGCTGTTGGGACTATGGAAAAAACGGAACCCTGCACCACTGTTGGTGGTAGTGTAGACTGGTGCAACCGCTCTGGAAATCATTGTGGAGACTGCTCAAAAACCAAAAATGAGAGGTTCCATTCGACCCAGCTATTCCTCTTCTGGCATCTTCCTGATTGAATTAAAAGCATCATACCACAGTGATATATGCACACCCATGTTTATAGCAGGACAGTTTGTAATAGCTAAATCTTGGAAACAGCACAATTATCCATCAACTTATGAATGGATAAGGAAGTTTTTTTTTTAAATACAATGGAGTATGGCCTTGCAATAAAGAAGGATAAACTTAAGACATTTCTAGGCAAATGGATGCACATTGAGACCATACTCTTAAATGAAATAAATTGAACACACATATTCAAATATCACGTGATTTCTCTGGTGTGAGAAACTGAAAGTGTAAATAAGGACAAAAATGTATAATAGGTGTTGTGAAATAAGAAGAAAATGTTGAAATGGGAAGGGGAATTAGGTAAGGCGAGGGGCTTAAGGAAATAACGGAAATGAAAAAAAAGAGAAAAATGGAAACAAAGCTTTTGTAAATAAGGGAAGGAAGAGAGGTTGAAGAGAGGAGAAGGAAATGGAAAAAAGAATGAAGATATATCATGTACAGGTATAAATTCCCTATGATGAATGTAATCATTATGTATGTCTAAAATGTATCAATAAAATTAATTAGATAAAAAACAGCAAAAAAGACAAAAGGAAGTAATGACTTGAACTTCACTCCTTTCTAGCTTACAATGTTCTAATTACATTGACGTTAAGCAAAATTAACAGTTGACTCTAAAGTCAGATATCTAATCTGTGGCTGACAAAGACCTAGGGGAAGACTTCTCCATTCCTCCAAACTTCTAAAGCTTTGTATACCCTTCAACTTGTTTTTCTGTGTGGGATCAAACTCCATCTCTGCACTTTGCCAGCAGTGTGTAATTCAGCAAGTCACTGAATCTGATCTCAAAAAAGGAAACTATATGAAGACTAAGGTTAATATCCCTAAGGCAATTTTCTTAGCAGTAAGAAGAGATCCACTTAGATAAATAGTTTTTACAGTATTTTCAGGTCTTCAAAGTATGTTCATGATGCCTTCACCAGTAGAAAAAGCAATGGCATCCCAGTGGTAGTGACTACATGGTGAAGTGTAGAACGTCACCTCTGCCACTCTTTCTGATTTAACCAGAGTAGCATTTTTTTTTATTTTTTTGCCTTTTGGGCTCTGTAAGGTATTAATGTTTAAATACCAATTTGTTAAGTGGTACTTTCTTTGCACTAAGCAGTGTTCTAAGCATTTTTCAATGTATCTGGTGACTAAATCTTCACAAATCTATTAATGGGTATAAATGAAATCCACATTTTTGAGATGAAAGAATTGAGACACAGAGAAGTTAAATAACTTGCCCAAGTTCTTAAACTTACTAAGTAAGACACAGAACTTAGGCAATTAGGCTCCAGGACCCACACTTATAGGTTATTTTCTGTGTCTCAGCTGTTGCCCCAGATCTCCTGCTTAGAGGACCCTGAGTAGGTTTTCATCTGGACAACTCCCCGATTCTGGAAGAATAATTCCATGAAGTCAGAGAGCTTAACTTCTATATTCTTGACATTTTGGGCTCTAAAATTTTTGGTGGGGATACCATCTGTTGGAGGACTAAGATGTTTAGCAGCATCCCTGCTTTCTAACCTAATGCTAGTGGTCATCAAATATGTCTTCAAAAATATCCAAATGTTCCTTTGGGGGGGAAAAATAGTTCCCAGTTGAAAACTACCAGCCTAATGTAATAAGTAGTTGCCCCACTATCTTTGCATTCATCACTCTTGCCTTCTTTCAATTTTCAACATAAATGTCACATACTTAAGGAAGGCTTCCATGGGCATCAGAATAGATTAATGCCCCTGGAATATTTTTTCATACTATCTGGTAATTTCCCTTTAGGATACATATCACAATTTTTATTTTATGACTATTTTTCATTTTTCTCTTCAAAATTCATGAAGGTGGAGATTGGATCTGTTAGTCTCATTATCACATCCCTGGTGCTTTACATATTAACTGGCATATAGTAGGTTGCCAAGAAATACTTTTAAAATGATAAAAATGATAGTTAATTGCCCTTTCCTTTATCATATTTCTAATGTTCATCAAACTTCTAAGACAACTTTCTGCTTACACTGTGACTCTCAGGATAGAAGAAGGAAGTTACATCTTGTGGGTTTACTCAGTAAGCTCCACTATAGCTAGCACATGTTAAACGTGTTTCTTAACGTACATACAGGCAATGTGTTTCCTAGGCCTCTATTGAACTTACTAAGTAAAACTACTACTTAAATTTTAATTGGTGATAACTAAAAGTGAATTTAAGGTGGATATTCAGCTAACAAAAGATTGCAATTAGGTTGAAACTCCTGCCCCAAAGCAAATATTATCTTTTACTTGAGAAATACATTTGAGTATAACGTCAAAATGTTCAGTAACCTGTCAGGAAAAAGCCTGTCTACAAATGGGCAGGGAATTTGGCTATTTGCAAATGACTGAAGATTTCAACATTAAGTAGAAAAATCTTGAAATCAACAACTAAAGGAGAAAGAAGAAAAAAACCAAGAGAATTAAATTTCTGCAATAAGTCAGGGTGAAGAATTTTTGTATCTTTGTTCAATACTGGCTTTTGATGCCTTAATGAAAGTCCAATTTTAAGGCTTCAATTTGACAGGGAAGATATCAGAGAATGGAAAGGAGACATGTGGAGTAGGGTACCATTTTTCTATGCACTGCCTTTTTTGCATGACCCTTGCGAAATAAAAATGTGTGAGACAGAAGTTAAGTGACAAGTGAAATTATTGTGTTTAAGGCAAGCATAATATGCATGCTGTGCTGGACAGACACAAAATGTATTGCCATAAATGCATATTTGATGTATTTTACAGTGCTCATAAGGCTTTGGGAAAATACAGTTATTTCCTCCTCCAGTTCCTGTCACTTTGAAAATTGTAAAAAATATTGTTTCTGGGGAAAAAAATCCTCAGGCACAAATCATGCAACTCATATAAACAAATAGCATATAAATAAATATTATTCTGTCATGTATTGACTAGTCACAAAAGACTAGTCAGACTATATGCATAAATTATAAAAGGCAGACTCTGTAAGGCAATTATTATCTCAGTTTTACAAAGAGAAAACTGAGGCCCCTAGACTTTGGGTAAATTTCACCAAGTTTTGCAAGTGACAAATTGAAAGTATGGAGATTTCAATCCATAGTCTTCTAATAAAAGAAGAGCCTGAGAAAGCCTTTCAAGTAGTTAATCAATACCATGAGATACTTCTTCCCTAGCACTATTGATATTTTATTGCCTTTATTACCACATTTCCCCCTCCTTCAACTTCTATGCTCAAATTAGGAGTTCCTCAAGGCAGATACCATCTTCACTGCTGTATTCCCATTAGGGACTGGTAGACAATAGATATTAAACACATGTTTTATGAAGGAAAGAATGATATTTTATGAACAAATTCAAAAAGACCATTTGAAGACACTCCTATCCACATTTTACCCTTTCCTTTGCAGTGCTAAACCGCATTCTGAAAAGAAACAGATCAATAAAGGATCATATACATCCTCAAAAATGACAAGGAGCTCAGACCTGCTGACAAAGAATTTCATCAGAGAACTCACCCATTATGTATTTAAAACACAAGTTGATAAACACCACGTTGACGCATTATGTCTTATCCAAAAATATTTTTGAGTATGCAGCTTATTTTATAGCACTGTTCTCCATTTTGTAAATCAGGAACTATTTTCAGACTTCAGAATTAACTCTAAAATATTGGCTTCCTCTTATCTACTCTACTGTGCTTAGAAAACATGGTTCACTTTTTAGGAATAACTTTCTCCATGTCCCAAACACAGCATCATAAATATTCTTTACAAGCATGATGCAAATGATTTTCCTAGTTTTTTTTGTCCCTAAAATCTGCATATGTTACAGAATTTTTAAAAACCTGTTTGTTCCATGATTTTAGAGTTACCATAGATTGTTACTGTCCCCTTGATCAGTGTCAAATCTAAACACCTGCACTGGTCATCCACTCCAATGACAATAGAATCTGGCCTTAAAAAATAATATTTGAGATATTAAGATATAATAATTATTTTATTAAATGACAGCTTTTTAAAAAAATTAAATACCTCAATGTGAATGATAAGAATGATGACAGAGAGTATCTTAAAATGTGTAAATTCTCTGAACAAGAATTTAAAATAAGCTCAACTGAAAGAGTGTATCTGTTCCAGTAATAGAGTACAATTAGATATTTTTTAAATGAGTAAAAAGAAAGAGAGATGGAAAGAAGAATGCAAGAGAAGATAGGAATGAAAAACAAGGAAGGAAGGAAGGAAGGAAGGAAGGAAGAAAGGAAGGAAGGAAGGAAGGAAGGGGAAGGGGAAGGGAAGGGAGAGACATTGTACAATGGGTAATAAAATACCCCAGAAAAAAATCCCCTAAATTCCCCTTTCTCACCTCTGAGGTTGTCATTATATCCCTCAGGGAGACTGTCAGAAGCAAAAACATGTGCGGCATGTGCCATATTGTTGATCTAGATGCTTCTTAGTCTCTTAGGGAGGGTAATTAAGGTGAATTTTGTAACCAGAACAGCAGAATTCTGATATCAAAAAAGCAGCACATCAGAATTCATATGTTTAAATGAACTTCAGCTCTATATTTGATCCTGTCACATTATGATACTATAAATATACAAACAATGTCCTCATTCCTCAAAATACTTTTGCAATTCCTCACTGATGATTGTCTGTAGTGTTTTTATTAGTTGTTGAAGGCAATTAGATTTTCTAACTAGTGTATTTCATTAAAAGTCATACTACATGTGATTAATGCCCATATTTAACAGTATTGACTCCAAACAGTATTTTTTGCTATGAAAGAAAAAAAAATCCACTGGTAAAAATATTTAACAATAATTCCAAGGTCTGAAACTAATGGCCACAAAACATCCCAAGAAAATTGTTAGCAAAGATTGTATCAGAATCAATGGACAGCCTGAGTTGTCTTGTGGGAATCATACTCATCTGTATGCATACATTCTTGTCAGATAATACATTGTGCTCACACGTCTGTGTTCCCATATAAAATTTTAAAAACGTGTAAAACCAACTTGTATCTTCTGAGGCATAGGAATGGAGAGTCAAGTTGGGGGTGAATAGAAACTCCCGTGTTTTATTTTATATACTGTTCATAATAATGTATCAACACACATGCACACACACATATGTTTTTCTGTCAGCATGTACTGCCTTCATAATAACAAGGGAGAAGAGAAGGAAAGGGAAATAGAAATTAAGGATAGAAGAAAGGAAATGGAAAGAAAGAGAAGGGAAATAGAAAAGCAAAGTATTCTTAATAGCTAATATCCTATTTTAGGGTATTTGGTGTTTATAATTGCATTTTCTACATTAAACTATTTTATGTGGCATTTGGTTTCCACGTTCAAATTGTGTGTTTTAAAGACCCTTGTGTGGTATACGAGAAAGAAGTAATGGAGTTAAATTAGCAAATAGTGTAAGCACAGTGACAGCTGTTATATTGAGTAAAGTGAGATTGCCCTGGCCAAAGAAAAAAGATCTGAAATCTGTTCAATGTTATGGTTTTATTGATCAATCTGTGGCCAATTAAAAAAATAAACTAGAAAAATTACCTTATCTAAGAGGCAACTCCAAGGTGAGAATTAAGGGAAAACTGATATTCATGAGGATAGAAATCGGTGCAGCGCAACACTGACAGCAGTGGTAATTTGAAAGTTTTCTACAGAGGGGACTTCATGGACTTCCACAAAGAAATTAATAAGGCAAAGAAGGTTTCCGTTCAGATGATATTTTCCCCTGCACATTACAATCTGTTTGAAAACAATAAAATGAACACTTTGAAAAGTATCCACTCAAGAAGTATCATAAACACAATATAAGGAAAAATGAAAATGGGAATCTTAGCAGCACTCATAATAGACAAGAAGCTAAATTCCTTAATATGTCTTACAAGTTAATAATGAAAAGACCAATACCTCAACAGAAATGTGAAGAAAGCACACAGAAAATTGAGATTAAAAAAGTACATGACAAAAATAAGACTACTGACATCATTCTCAATAAAAAACTTTAATATGAAAATGTTTAACCTATCATACTGACAGAGATTTAAAATTCTCATAATATGAAGGATTGCTTTGGAGAAACAAACACTTTTATGTGCTGTAAATGATAGAATAAATTGTTCCAACTACTACATAGAACAATGTAGCAATATTTAATAAATCTTAAAATGTAAAATCTTTTTGATTATACAATTGCCTGTTTAAGAATTTATCCTACAGATAGGGTTTTGCAACTTCTTGCAAGTAGGCATCAAAGAATGTCCACACATTTTTGCAAGCACCAGAAAGAAAAAGCTCAGGGAGAGGGGAAATGTTTAAATAGACTTTGATGTGCTTACATAAAGGAATACTAGATAGTTGTTAACAAGAGCAGGAAAGATACAGAAAGTTTTGAAGGCAGTGTTTTCTCAAAAATCCAAGAAACACAAATGTCCTTGAGGAACAGTAAGAAATAGTGTTTCCTGTTCACCATGCTGTACAATTGCAGATTTCCTAAATTTATAACCCTAACTGTAAGTTTATATCTTTTGACAAGCGTCTTCCCAAACTGCCCCTTTCAAATCGCCTCACTCTAGTAATCATCATTCTACTCTCAGTTTCCATGAGATCAGTATTTCTAGGTTCTATATGAGTGAGATCAGAAGCTATTTCCCTTTCTCAGCCCAACCTATTTCACATTCTTGGTCCTTTATATACATAAAGTAATAAAATATGTGGCCTTTGTGAGTGGCATATTTCACTGAGTATAATGTTTTCAAGATTAATCCATGTTACAGCATGTATCAGAACTTTGATTCATTTTATAGCTGAATAATATTCCATTGTATGTTTACATTGTACTTTGTTGGTCCATTCATCTGTGGGCAAACAGTAGAGTAGTTTCTATATTTTGGCTATTATGGGTTAGTCATCTGATGAGCAGCATGTACATGTGCATGCATTTATGCAATACTTTTTAAAAAAAACTGATATAAATTTAAAAACTAATGTGATAACCTTAACTATCATTTTCTCAGGGAAACCATAGAAAAGATGATAGGATCATAGAAAGGTAGTGGGTTCTTCTATGGAGAGTTATCATACTTCAGCTATGAATACAATGGCAGATTTGAAGAAACCTGAAACAGGAAACAGATTTAAACACATTTTCATTTTTGAAAGCTTAAAAAATCTTAATTGATTTTATTTTTATTATAAAATCAGGCAACACTTCATCCCATAAAATGGAATAAGTATTCCCCAAAACTTATGTCTTCAGGTCAGTTTGTTAAAAACATCCACTTTCACTGTAAAATATTGATGAAAATATTAACTATACTAAACCTGCAGAACTAAAGTTTCACCTTCCTAATTTCTATTCACATCCCTAAAAAACAATTCGCGGTCTGGAAGAGCAGAATCTGAGCAACACAACATTTAATATAAGACTCGATCTATAAAGTTAGAAGTAATTTAAAGATCATCTAGGTCAGGTCTAATCACTGTAGAGTTAGGAACACTGGCCACCAGAGTTTAAGTGATGTTTTTGTAGAAAGAGAGCAAACTAAGGACCTACTAGGATGATAATTTGTGCTGAAATTTTAGTAAAGTACATGAGAATAAGGTCACAAATTGTGTTCCCAGATCTGTGTGGTTAAGAAAAGTAAGAGGTAAATATAATTATTAAATTATAATTTTTAAAATATACAATGTGTTGAAAACATTCAGTTTCTTAGTTTTCCCAAACTATAATTATATGGATCCTGGAGGCTAGTTATAATTGAATAATAGGGTGTCCTGTTCACGTTCTAGCTGGTGTAAAAAAAGCTCAGCTCTGCTTTGCGGTTCTCTAAACACTGGCTAGAATACTCATGAGGCAGCTTATAATTCAATTATAACTCCCCTCTGGGAACCATATAATTATATATAAAAGACCTAAGCCATCATATGTTATCCATTTATTTTTTGTAATGAAAGGATTTGTCTAAAGTCTGATATTAAATTTAAATAGATCTGAGTCAATTTGCATCTCAAGATTGAAGCAGATACTAAGATAATAAATGATATTCACCTAGCTGAAGGTACTAAGAATCAATCCGTTTACTCAAACAAAGAAATATAATGGGCAATATCTGTAACTTTCTTTGGTTATACACACACACAGGACATATACAGCACACACTCACACACACACACACTCACACTCACACACACTCACACACACAGAGCCCTCCACATAGTAGATTCAACCACACATCAGAAATATCCTTTAAAAAATGGTGTCTGTATTGAAGATACACAGATTTTTTTCATTCCTATCATTTCCTATTAATAATACAGGATAGCAACTATTTACACAGGATTTTCATTATAGAAGGTATCACAGTAATCGGGAGATGATCTAATAGATAGATAGATAGATAGATAGATAGATAGATAGATAGATAGATGTGCGGAGTATATATGCAAATACTATGGTTTTATATAAAGGAATTGAGCATATGCAGATTTGGATATCTGAGTGGCATCCTGAAAATCATCGATATGCCACAGACACCCCACATATATTTTTTCACAAATATGAATTCATTTTAATTGAACTTGTAATGAAATACCCTTGAAAATTACTAGCACACTTACTATGACTGAGTCATTACGATGACTCAGATCTGAAAAAAGACTACTAAATTGCATCAATTAGTTAATGGCCAAAAGAGTATATATTTTGTAGAAATAAGGCATGAGGACACTTGATTGATCTTATTCTAGGGTCTCTCTCTCTCTCTCTCTCTCCCTCTCCCCCTCTCCAGTTTGTTCATTTATTCATTTACCATATAAGCACAGAATACCTGCTCTAGTGACAGTCATCAATTTCCCTCATTATTCACAGTTTGTTTGAGAATGCACATACACACACCTCCTTTAGGAGAACACAACTCATTATTTTTTTCTAAGAAATAAATTACAAAATTTGTTCCTTTTTTAGTTCCACAAGGATTTCAAATATGTCCTGTATTTAGCATTGTGCTTGAAGTACCTATAACAGTCTGTGTCCTCAAGCAATATGGTGAGAGTTTTAGATTCCAGACTATGAGATCAGAATATAAGGTTGCTAGCACCTTACATGAATCATAGATAAATTACTTGACCTCTTCACAGCTTCTTATGTTCATATATAAAATGGAGATAATAACTTAATTTATCTGAAAGTAAAGTACTATAAACACTTTAGTTATTGTCATAGCCATCTCCATAATCATCATTGTCTTAGTAATATTGACAGATAAAGGAGAAATTTATATGAGGTTAAGCTACAAGTGGGAATATTTTGACAAAGTCATATTTTCAAAGGTGTGCTGACAGATAAAAATAATTGCATATAAACAAGCATAAAGCCTTTATTTCTAAACCCATTACAACTTCTAAAAGACATGGATGCAAAAAGAGGCAGGGTTGGGAGCTTTCATAGGTGTATCTAGGGCAAGACTAAAGCCAGTGAACAAATATGCTGAGGATAGTTGTCAAACACATCCTGGAATGAATAAGTAGATAACTCCTTCTTTGCATTTGGCTTTTCTGTCAAAAAGATTTACTTCTGGACTAGAAAAAAATAACAAAATTATTAGTAAAAATTAGTTGAAGGACTGAAATTCATGAGGAGGTCTTATTAAAAACATTCATGCTTCCTGGCTCTCTTGAAAGATGTCTAAGAATATTGACTTAGCTCTGAGATTAAGAAACAATCCGAACCAGAATACAGCATAATTATACTCTGAATGTTTTGGCAAGGCTAATTTAGTTCCTTTTGAGCAAACTGACTAAATAAACAGGGCAGGAAAATGGGTAGATGATTTTTCCTATTATGCAAGGCATTTTGAAGAGTTAGTCACGAAGTACAAGATAAGTGTTAAAAATTTATTTGACTAGTGATGAAACAATCAGATTGTCCGACACACAAATGGATGGACAACCATCCAAAGCTAAGTTTCTTTTACGCTAGAGATCTTTTTTGCATTTTATTTAACCTTTTTATCTGTGTCATGGGCAAGGATAGTTGAATGGTATGAAGATATGATATCCTTTTGGGTTTTTCATGGCTACTTGCCAAGAAAGTTGCAGAAAGGTATCAAGCAACAGAGAGAGAGAGAGATGATATATCTATAAAGATTCATCTAAGCCTAAGTCTATGCCTCAAAAAGGAAAAACTGATAGGAAACTGGGGGTTCAAGGTGAGAGATGGTTGGAAGCTGGGAACTGAGAGACACAGGACTGTTACAAGTTTAAGTGTACTCCATGGTGATTTCTGTCTGGGTGAGCTTTTCTCTGAACCTCAGATTTTCTAAGGCTACTTGCCCAGTTCTATGTCTCACTGGTTTCTAGCTCAAACTCCCTAGCTACTTTGTTAATGAATAGAAACGGATAATTAGCAGCAATTTTAACTCCCTTCATTGATGTTCCTTTTGTTACAATCTTCCAAGAGGATACTGCGTAGAGGCCATCTTGAAATACTGAAAATCTCATTGACCGGAGAGAATACCAAAGTTATATAAGAACTTATATAAGAATATATAAGTCCATTTTCCCTAGATCTTCATTTTGTCATCTGAATAGGAGGTAGTCAGATTAAAGGGTAACTAAGGTCACTTGCACATCGAAAATACTATATACTATAATTCCATTGGAACTTTGATAATTCTTAATGAATATTTTATGATTTTTCAAAGGTAATAAGAAATGAAAATCAACCATTATTTCACCCAGCACATTAAACTGAATGAAATACGTCCATGCTCCATATTCAGTTCAGAGAAGGCTGAAAATTTAAAGTTTACTTTTTTAAGCTTTCAACTTTTATTACAGTATATAATGATTGCTCTATTTTACTAGCTATTGTTGTTAATTTCTTACTGTGCCTAACTTATAAATTAAATGTTATCATAAGCATGTACCTATAGGAGAAAACATAAAAAATAGTGAGTATAGGAATCTACTGGAGGTCTTGGAACATAATCCTTCATAGAGAAGGGAAACTACTTGTATTGAAATTCTCTTAGAACCACATGATTTCAAAACTTGATGCATCTTTTACAGATGAAGGAACTAGCTAAGATTCAACCACATCAGTAGCATAGCCTCAGAGAGCTTCTGCCTTCTGTTCTTCCCCAAATGCTATTTTTTTTATATCCTGGAACCCTCAAATAGGGATTGGCAACTGTGGCCAAATTCAGCCACTACCTGTTTTTATAGGCCAAGTTTTATTGAAAACCACACCTATTTATTTAGCGTTGTCTGTGTCTGCTTTTGTGCTGCAATACAAAGAGAGTTGAGTAGTTCCAGAGTTCACATGGCCACAAGGTCTAAAATACTTATTAATTGGCCTGTTGCAGAAACAATTTGCTACACCCTGCTCCATAGCACGGTGCTCCATGTGGTTAGAATACTGGAAGTCGTAGGCATAATAATGTAGGGTACAGCTGTAGCAAACACTGTTCTTGTTTTCACGGAATTATTTGCACTATAGATGGTGAGGCAAGTCTAAGATATAAAAGAAAAATAACAAATGATGTAAGAGAGTAGGCAAGTTCTGGACTGCAGGCTATATTTGCAGAACAATCCAGAAGAGTTGCAATAACATCATTAACATGAATAACATACAACTAGGTGCATTATTTCTTTGTTGAATTATATAGCTACTTATTTGTTCATTTATTCAAAAAATATCATGTCTATTATGTGTTAAGGAGGCACTGTTCTAGGTAACTGAGAGGTGCAGGACCTTTCTCCAAATGCCAAATTGTATCTCTGCTGACATAAGGCAACATCTCACTTGCTTTATGCCGCCAAACAAACCAAGCTCCAAGTTTTAACTATAGAGTCCAGCATGATTTGACAACAACAGAAAATTTGTCTGGGGCCTTGAAGATTTGGTTACTTGAGTGTTCTGTAGTTTCAGAAGGAAAGGAGGAAAAACAGGTATTAGAGAAGAGGTAAAGCATCAGCAAAGGCATTAATGAAGACAAAATGAATTACTAATGAAAGAGAAAGGTTCAGGATAGCTGGAATATATCCTTATTGGGAGAAATAATGAGACTCAAAGTCAAAGTTAAGCAGAGCCTTAGATGTCATGATTAAAAACTTGTACATTATCTAGTGGGCAGCAGAGAATGAACAGTAGTATTTAAGCAAAATAATGATCTTGGGACTAGCTACATTTTCTGGACAAGATTAAGAGGAGTAAAAGTCCAATCAAAAGAAGACATGGCGAACTGTTTATAAATATCTAACAGACTGTCATGTGGAAAGAAGTTCTATGTATTCTGTATTGATCAAATCAGTGGGTGATCAACCTGAGCTCTGTATAAAAAAAAGGGTAATAGGGGCAGCCGGGTATAGAACAGCTGGGTCATAAGTTCTCTAGATATTTCTAATTACATAAAATATTAGAGGAGAGATTCAAATATTACATAGATATTTATAAAAGGGAAAGGAGTAGACTAGACAATCTTTAAGGTCCCTTCTCAATTGGGCTTTCTACTCACCCTTCCACAAAGGAGCTTAGCAAATACTTATAGCTCCTGCCCATCACTTCTGTTTACCACAAACAATTTAATTTTATGTCCTCATGATGTATATTATATTCTTTACCTTCACCTTGGTAACTGATTTTGATACCATCATGTGGCTGGCCTGTGTTCCTAACCAACCCTTGCATCCAAAATAAGCATCCTACTTCCTCAAATAATCAACAAGATCTCTGTTTTGCTAGTTAGGCGTTTATGTACAATAAAAACTTAATTAGCTGAAACTGAACTAATGAAAATTTTATTTTGTGTACCATACTCAATTTTTATGAGAAAAATCCACAGTGATTAAACAAGAAGGTATCTCGAATTTACTGAGAGAAAAACAAATTCATCTTCCAAAAAGTGATCTAATGCCAACAGAGACTTATCATAATGTCTTATTTTCCTATAAAATAAAAACTGATTTCAAGTGATAATCTTGAAACTCTGAAAAAAAGCATTCCAAATATTGAATTAAAATATAATTAGGTTCACTAAACTGTACTTATTAAGATTGTTAAATGAACTAGAGTTATATAAAATGTTTTAACCGCAAAGACTGAAATAAAAGATATGTTATTTAATTTTAAAAGCCTCAATTAACATACCCTTCCCTAACTATTACAGTTAATCAAGACTTTTCTATATTACCCATCTATGTACTTCACTACCATATGTGAAGGAAAAAGCAGTATTTCATCTTCATCTCTCTAACTATCACTGATAGTGTACTCAGGTGTTCATTTATATGACACCTAGGCACTGATTAATATTTCTTACTGAATACACAAAAATTAATTATTATTAGTAGTAGTATCAGTAACCATATTTCTTCTCTTCATCTTCAAAAGTTGTAAGGTCTTCATTTATGTTTTGCGGTCGAGCCATATCAATAAGATAATTATAAAGATGGTTCATATGGCATTATGTACTTTTATTTTATAAAATATAGGATATTAAAACTAAAAATAATTTTGAAAGTCATCAAATCCAATCATCTACTTTTACAGTGGTGGAAACTAAGGCACATATAACTTAGATGACCTTTTTAAGGTCATGTCTTTTTCCTGATAAATGTAGGATGAAAATATTGGGTGTTATTTCTGTGGGTCTTGTCATTTTTCAATACAACAAATTGGCTCTGCATTCTTTAAAGTCAAATAGGAAACAGATACACAATTTTTGTGTTGAAACAAGAAAATACTCAGAAATGCTATTGCCTTCTGATGCTGGAATTCTCAGGCTCAAAAAGGGCTGGTTTTTCTCTCCTTTATTAGAAAAGTATCTTGTATATTTATTTTATATCCTTTCTACTCTAAAATCAATCTGATGATGTTTTGAGACAATAAAAGCCAGAATAATATGGCTAGATTTATCTATCAGTGGCAGCAGTGCAGGAATTGCCATCTACTGTAATTTGTAGGTAATTTATAAGACTACCTGTTGAGCACTTAGACAAGAAGAATTGCTTTGTGTTAGCAAACTAATAACTTTTCACTTCACCTTGAAGCAATTGTAATTCTTGGTAATGAATTGTTCACACAGGACTATCATCGGCTAGGTTTGGGATTGTAGTATTAAAAGTTTTGAGGGTTATAATGAAAAGAAAATCTTCAGAATTTTAGGGATGAAATTATAAGGCTGCACTGGTAAACCTCTCAGGTTAGATGGCATCTGTCATAGTTCACTGGTTTTATACCTTATTTAGTTTTGAATACCATGGAAGGTATGTTATGTTCACATAATAATATTGTGTAAAGTTCTTTTTGTTCTTTATGGGAGATGTCTTAGGCAATTTCCTTATGATCACATTGAGTAATTGTCTTTAAAAAAAAAGTTTCAGTGACTGGTTTGGAATTATGGGGTAAAATTTAACCTGGATAATAAAATAGATACTCACTGAAAATAATCAGCAATAGGGATTCATGTACTGCTAGTCTTTAAATGCTCCAAATATTTCAGGTCAGAACTTGTGCATCATATTGAGACACAAAAGCAGAGGACAGAAAAATTAGTATGCTGTAGGCTGTCAATCACTTCATAATCTATGTGGGGACAGAGGTAAATTGTTGGAGAAAAAAAAACAGTAATTTAGGAACATCTGAAGAAAAGCAATAAAGGCAAGAATAATCCAATTTACTCAATTTATAAGCTGTAATTGTAGTCTTTGGAGAAATGAGACACACTGATGAAGAAGAGATTAAAAATCATTCTAAAACTCAATGGATTGTCATTTCAAAAAATCATATACTTACTTTGGTGCTACAATCAATCATAAAGTGCATCTAAAAAATAAAAAACGTAATTTCAATTTCCTTGAACTTTTATGTTTATATTACCAAAAGCAATAGCACAGTTTTTAAATTTACACATCAGAGGGGTCATCTGAGGAAAAATGGGCTTTCACAGCCCTAATCATTTATGAGCATTTTCCACTTTTATAATGGTGATTAAAATTCAAAAATAGGAGTTACTTGTGATATTTTTCAATTATGAGTGTGTTTATTGTCAACACTACCTTTGCTTTTTCTGTGGTGTTATAGCTGTGTGAGTAAGAAAATGAGCAGTCATCATTTCCAAAATAAATCATCATATGATAGTGGGCAGTAATGTCTGCCAAGGTCCTTGTCCAGTTTATCACTTCAAGGCCTACCTAGTACATTTTCCCTTCATTAATCAATGGTCAAATCTTTAATAAGTTCCCTCCAAGTCAAGGTGCATCATTCACCAGACTCTTTCACTGCAGGGCTGAGTTGGAGCAGATTGTTGCCAGAACAGATTACCGAGACGTTTGACAAGCTAGCTTATAATGTTTCATTCTTACACTGGCAGGTGAAGTTTAACGGAATTAGGATTGACATCAAAGACATTTCTGAAAAGGTCATGATCTTATCACATCACATAGATTAAGCACTCTAAGGGTTTTCTCCAAGTCAGGAAGCAAATCTTTGAAATTCTAGACAACTTTTGAGGAGACATTCACAGACTTTCCCTTCAATAAGCTCACTAAATTTGTTGGAAAGCTAGAAGGCATAATGTGGACAGGGCTACTTACTTAAACAGTTCATAAGCCTGGAAGTCAGTGCTTATATGATTCTACAAGCAGCTGGAGAAAAGACAGCCAGCTGGATTAACATTTTTTCACATACATATCTCCATATACCACCTTTACCCTACAGACACCCAAGCTGACTACTCTTGGCCTGGATCCTCATGCTCATCCTTCTTTTCTGCTCATTCAGAAACAAAACCTGTCCTATACAATTAATGCTTAGGCACCTACTATACCATACTATACTGCATCCTATCACTTAAGCCCTTTCCAAATGGGCCCATACACGGTTTGGATTGGCACCAGGTTAGTTGCAGCCAGAATAGATCTATTCCTAGAACCTGTGAATCTCATTGCTTTTCCGCAGAAACCATTTCTTAACTCTATCACAGGGGTGACTATTACCCAAATTTCTTTATTTCAACCTACTCATCCATGGTACATCACACCCATGTCCTACTTGCCCTTTTCCTGTCTCAGATATAATTCCAACAGTGTTTCTGATTTACCATTATCCCAATATCCCTTACTCTACTCAGTTCTATAGCAAAGCAAAATAACAATAGCCTTATTTCTCACTCCAAGCTACTGATCGTACTGTTTCCCTGTCCTTCCTTCTTTCCTGTCCCATTTCTTCATCATCTATTCAAACCTCACCCTTTCCCCATCATTAAAGATCCAAGTCCTTCAAAAGGTCTTCTGTGCCTACTTTAATAGTAATAAAAGCAACCATTTACCGATAACATATTATTTGATGCTTTGAACCTAATGTAGCTTTGTTCAGATATAACTGACACATCATAAAATCCACCCACTTAAAATACATACTTTAACAATTTTTAGCTATTATATTGAGTCTCTCAAACATCACCACAAACCAATTTTATATTTGTACTGAAAATACCACTTGAGTCACTCCTTGTTTCTATCCCTAGTTCCTATCCCTGGAAACAACTAGTCTATTTTCTCTCTATATAGGTTTACCTTTTCAAAACATTTTGTATGAATGGGATCATATAATTCTCTTTTGCACATGGCTTCATTGCTTACCAAATTGAATGGGAGATTCACGCATGTGACCAAAACTTCATATTGATGACTGAATAACATTGCATTTGTTTATATACTATATTTTGTTTATCCATTTATAAGTCGATGAACATTTGTAGTATGACCATGTTTTGGCAATGAGAATAATGCTGTTATGATTATTTGACTATAAAACTTTGTATGTACTCATGTTTTTATTACTACTGTCCATATACATAGGTGTGAAATTGCTTGATCCTATAGTAAATCTTTTATATGGTAAATTTATTTAACTTTTTCTGTTAAAAGATCTATTTTAAAAATATACATGTAGGGCTGGGGATTTAGCTCAGTGGTTCGGTGGCCTGCCTCGCAAGCGTAAGGACCTAAGTTTGATCCCCAGTACCACAAAAAAATAAAAATAAAGATATAATCAAAATATACACGCATATATAACCTTACCATCCATCCATTTAAATCTCTGTGTGTGTGTGCACATGCATGCACGCGCAAACTAACAGGAATTGAATTTGTGCAAGGCAAGCACTCTAACGCTGAGCTACATTCACAGCCCTTTTTATTCTTTCTATTTAGAGAAAGTCTTGTTAATTTGCCCAGGCTGGCCTGGAATTTGCAATCTTTCAGCTTCAGGCTGCTGAATATCTGGGACTACAAGGGTGTACTGTACACAGCACAATTCATTCCTTTAAATGTACTTAATTCAGTAGGTTTTAATAAATTCATAGCGTTGTACAATTATTACTAAAATAATTCTTCAAACATTTTCACTACGCATAAAAGGAGACCCATATCTCACATCTATCACTGACAATTTTCATGGGAACCCTACAAGTTACATATTACATTCCTACAGTGTTTCCTAAAATTAAGACCTAGGTGGAAAATAATCAGCCTAGAAAACTAGAGATTAAATACACCAGCCTCCCCTACCTTGCAAGCACAAGGACCCGAGTTCAATCCCTGGTACAAAAAAAAACAAAAAACCAAAAAAACAAAGCAAAACAGAACAAAAAAATCCCACCAGCCTCCAATGAGCCTATCCTTGCATTACCTGTCCTCACCATTCCCTTGCGCCGAGGCTAATCTGTAAGGCATGTAAGGCTAGGTAGGTTCACTAGGGCTGGCATTTTTGATCTCTAGTTTTCTAGGCTGATTATATTTTCCAGCTAGGTCTTATTTTGGGGGTACCTGTACAGGTAAAAAAAAAAGCAAATGCTCAGCAAAATGCATACCTGGTATCTGTCAACATTTGAAAACAATTTGTTTGAGTCCATAGCTTACAGTATCTCTATATTTCCCTGTTATCACTAATCCTCAGAGTCCTTTCAGATCATCCTAGAATTTTCATTTAATTTTGTTTGTATTTCTCATCTGTCACATCCTCATCCACTTCCTCATCTATATTTTGCACTTCATAAATCAATATCTTATCTCTACAACTAAACCCCAAGGTGCTGGAGAGAAAGGAGTGTATAACATAGTACCTTTGATTTCTAAGTCTCAGAATATACTGTGTACAAGGAGATTAATATGGTGTCTATAGGCAATGAAAAGCAGTTCTTATGATGAACCTAAATCTCTGCTCGCTTAGTGTTTTTCCTTTAGTGTTAATATAGCACCAGCAGCTGAAGTTCCATCACAGTCTAGAGTCACTTAACCCTGTAATAATCTGTCTTGTAATTAAGATTGTTCTAGCGACATGTGTATGGTTTGCATAATGTAGTCTTTTAGATCCTTTGTTTTACTTGAACTAGGCCTTGCCCTCTTGATTATAATGGTAAAATATTAGAACTTATATTTCCAAATTGATAAATTTCTCAGGGAAAAATATTGTGTGCTTTTGTTTGGGGTCCCCTATGTTAACCAACATAGTGGCAAGGAAACACGTTTCTAGTAAATATTCTTCTAGTGTGTAAAGCTTCATCATGATGGAGTCTTTCATGATGATGTAATCTTGCTCTGGAAGACTGGAGTCTGGCATTGTTCAATGTGCAGAAGTTATTGCTATTGTTATGTGTCTTTAGGAAAATCACCGCCCAGCCCTGGGCCTCTGTTTTATAATCTGCAATATGAACAGTGTGTGGATAAGAAAAATCTTAGCCTTGCTTCTCACTTCTGAATCATCTTCACAATACACTTACTACAAGTTCTGAGTCATACAACAAGTAATTTCAGTATTTATTTTTGCCTTGGTATTCATGATGCACTTACCAAAAACTCTTAACACATTTATACACTCATATTACCTTAAATAATTTTCACTTGTTGTTGCAAATAAGCACGCAATATCAGTTACTTATGTCAAGATAATACTGTCCTATGTACTACGTGTTCAAAAATATTATTTCATGTCTAAAACTCCTTCCTTAATAGGACAAACTGCTGTTTTGGATTCCTTTCTTAGTGTATATCCTATAGCAGCTTTACTACCTCATCAAAGCTAGAGCTTGATTTTTTTTTTCTTTTTTGCTAGTTTTTTTAGAGAAAAGCAAGACAGAGATATAGCTCATGGATATTAAATGCTGTCATATTTTAAAAGTAATAGAGCATTTTCTCATTAACTAATAGAAAAATGAGCATAAAACTTGATAAGCAATAATATAACAGAAGTAACTAGAAGTTATCCATAATTTTAATCCAGAGAAACTAAACAAAGTATTTTATGTTTAAACATCTTACCTTATATATGCTATTAAAATGACCTAAACTAGCATGTTAATTTCAAAATGTTATTAGATAACTTTATACAGTTAATAACAGATCCTGTTGCTACAGAATCTGAACTGAATTTTCTACCTCCAAGGTTGATTTTTCAGCTATTAAGACCTTACCTCTACTGTCTCATTAACAGATTTTTGTAGGAATGCAATTATGTGGATGAGGATATGGAAAACATTTCCTAGTTTGCAAATGATACACAAATTGGAAGAAAAGCAAAGGATGAAAGACATGTAATCAACATCTTAAAGATACTAAGGCAAAATATATTCTCAGGTAAAGAATGCTTGGAACTCAGAAAGTACATACATAGATCCTCCTGACCCCTATGTCTGCTCTTACCCTTAATTACTTACTCCTCTTCCTCCGAATACATACTCTAGAAGAACAGAGAAATCAGAAGTAATTGAGGAGACAGAGACTCTCGACTTGACTCTCATCCTCGAGGTAAAGTAGAACTAGAAAATTATTAGTGGCTGAATAATCTGCCATTTCTATGACTGCAAGTCAGCTAAAATAATCCTATCTATGTTCAAAATACTCACTGTAGTACATCTAGACTTGATCCAGCAGTATTGATCATTCTCTTTCACTTCTGGACCACTGCTTCCGAGTAATGCTTACTAATTAAACTGTGATAGATGGGCCAAATGTTGAAACACAGAGAAGGACGGTGTTTTCGTATTTGGAATACTTATCACTGAATAGAAAATCATAAAAGTATTAGCATAACTCACATCCATGAATGAAGGGAGGACAAGTCCTGAAGTATAATAATAGTACAGTCTTGGGTTGGTAATGACTGGGAAACTCAGAGGAAAGGATTGACTTATGTAGTACTGGAGGATGGAGCAGCAATCTGGCAGGGAAATGGGAGAAAATAATGTCTTTTACAAAGATGCTTTAGATTTAGAGTTTCTTTGCACATACATGGGTTTTGAATTCCAAGTTGTCACGTGGTCTGTGACAATCAGAACGGATATGTGAATGAAATTCGTTTGTTTTAGCCAAGAGTCCTGTATCCAAAAAAAAAATTTTAAAGGGATGGATAAGACATTATTACATTTGTAATCAGACAGTATTCAGTTTGAATTCTACCTGAGTGACTTCAAATTTGTTATTGAACCTTTATGAGTTTCAGCTTCCTAGTTCATAGAAGTATTGCGAAGAATAAAGGGAATGACTTAAGTGTCTAACACAGTAAAATAGGTGCTTGATAAATAGGTGTTACTATAATTAGTGTTAATAATTACTAAGAAGATATGTACTTTCTGTTTACCCTACCTCATTAAATACTTTTTAGTGGTGGCGGTATTTGTTAATTGCAGCTTCCATTTTAAAAATTTATAATGTAACTCTTGGCAGTTTCATCTCCAAATCAAATTCACAGTGACGATGGCAAAGGTTATAGAAATTACAAATGGTTGAAAAGAATACACAGAATAAATGCATTTCTCCCATACTTAAGATGTGTTTGTAGTCTGGCTGAGGAGGTAAAACATGTTATGAAATGGTTTACTACACATCATTAATAAGGAAAACCAGTATATTTTGAATGCTTTGTAAGTATTCATGAGTGTGCTAGTCATTGTTTTACTTGTATCGATTCCTATATATCCCAAAGAAACTTATAGGTAAGGACTATGATCATTCCCATTTTATGGATGGAAAAAATCACACTGAGAACTTAAATAAATTTGCCAAAGCACAGAGATAATAAATGTCAGTGTCAGGACTGAACTATGTCTCTGAATTTCATGTTTTTAAATACCTAACTATACTGCTTCCCATACCAATCAATCAAATCAATCAATCAAGACAAAATTCTTAAAGTGCTATGGCTTGAAACATAAATGAAGTTAAACAGAAAGTCTGAATAAGATGAAAAGATAATAAATGCATTTAAAATAAGCAAAAAAAGTAAACCTTCAGTGTTTCATTCATAAAATGAAAAAGCAAACAAACAAGCAACACTGTCGTCATTCATTTCTGGTTAACTTACTGAAAAGCAAGATATCTGGGGATATTCAGGAGCATCTGGATATGCTGTCTGTTTCAATCTCCGTATATGAAAGCCTTGAGGAAGGGCCATTTAACAAGAAAATATGCTGGTCATATTGGAACAATGTACTTGAAAGCCACATTTTATCTCAATAATCAAAATGAAAATCTTCCTGTATATTACAAGTATTTCTGATAAAACCATACAATTTATATTGAATGATTTTTCACTTTGCTCAAATTTCATTTCTAACCGTTGCTTATGCTCTGCACAAATATTTCTCAGATAAACTTTTAGTTTTCAGAACACTTTTCCGACTA
The DNA here is from genome assembly GCF_012274545.1 of Fukomys damarensis. Lineage (NCBI taxonomy): Eukaryota > Metazoa > Chordata > Mammalia > Rodentia > Bathyergidae > Fukomys > Fukomys damarensis. The sequence continues at coordinate 101,554,512 of NW_022900951.1, forward strand.
CATCATTTCTCCATTGTCCTATCCATTTAAACAGGCTACAATAAAATCCTATTATGTGACTTTTCATAAAATTGAGAGAAGAAAACATTATAAAGAGGAAAATGATAAAAACAAGATCTATTGCTCCACTGAGACTTTTCTCAGAAGCTTTCTTTGTACTAGACAGCTGTGCACTCACATCTGTTCCAGGGAATCATGGAAGCCAAAAGGAATCATGTGTAGCATTTCTGTTTTTATAACTCCATTACCTACTCCCAAATATTCTCTTTAAACTTGATGCGCAAACAACTGCTTGAGGTGGAAATGAAAAGTTGGTGTGGCCATGACTAACTTATTGCACTTATTTGAGACTTGTATCACTGTTGTCCCTGATCTACTGCATTTTCTACTACTCTCCAAACAGGCTTCCTAGCTCTATGCCCCACATAAGTGCATGAGAAGTAGCGTGAAAAGTCATCAGAAGTTGGTTAGAAATCTGGGGACAAGGGGAAAAAATGAGAACCAAGACCTGTCATGTAAAGGTACAAGATCCCAACAATGAATGTAACTGTACTGTCTACGTAGAATGTACCAATAAACTCAATTTAAAATTTGAAAAAAAAGAAAGAAATCTAGAATTTCAAGCCCAACCCCCACACCTACCGCATCAGGATCTGCATCATAACAAGATCCCTTGCTCATTCTTGTACTCATTAAATTTCCAGAACTGTTCTGGAGATGACAGGATATCCAGCAGAAGAAAATATTTCATTTATCTCTTAGTCTATAAAAATGTATGAAAGGAGCTTGACCAACAAAGCATGAAAAACAAAAGGGGTGAAATTAGAGAACAATTACAAAATAAGGAAAATAGACATATTACAAAAACATAGAATCCCTGTCTTGAGTTCAATATCATGCATCAAAATTATCTTGATTGACACTGTTTACCTATAAACTTCAACTCCATTTCTTCCTCCTGGGAGGAAACATAAACCTGATGGAGGCCAATACTAGACCAGCTGTCGGAGATTCTCCAACTTTATTATCACTGGAATTACTGTTATTATAATATAACATTTGTTTAGTGTTTATTAACACTAAACATCAAGTTAGATACTTTCATTATTTTTCCTCCTCATTTTGTGGATGGGAAACTAGCATTCAGACAAAAAAAAAGGTGACTTAAATCATGCACCAGAAGTTATCAAATACAAGACCCTGAATATCTATCTGACTTTGGAGGGTGAGCTAGTCAGCCTTTGTGGTCTTTTCTCTAATTGGAACTCCAAGGTTACTTTTCTGCCACCACTTTTTCATATACTCAGAGGAAGACATTTTCCCACTTGGCTCAAAAGCAGCTCCCCAAGGTTTCAGTTTTGTCCCTGTGTACTCCAGAGCTATCTAACCCTACTCCTGGAGATACTCATGGGTTTTTATCCCCCCCACTGCCTTAGGCTAATGCTCAATTTCTCTGTTCTATCACAGGCTCAACTGAAACATACTGACTTGGTAATTGTTAGGTTTGTTTTGTTTTTTGAAAAGCTCAGCATTTTAAATTCAGTTTTCTCTCTTATACTTTTTGCCATGATCCTCTAATCAGCCACATAACTTTTCATTCTAAACTCTGTGAGGACAGCAGCTTGGTCTGCTCACTATTTTATCCTTAGATTTTAAAATAATGCCTCGCATGTAAACCACTCTAGAGTATTTGTTGACTGAACAAATAAGTTTTGGTGATAGCAATTTCTATAGGATGTGTGTTTGTTGGATCTCTTTTCTATATATAGTCATTCCCTAAATTATCTCATCCAATAGATTAAATATTATGTGTCCATTACTCAAACTGTAACTTCAATCCTGACCATGTCCGGAACTCTAAATTCAGATATCCAGCTATATATTTCCAATCTTCACTTAGCTATACACCTCTCAAATTTAACCTGCCATAAATCTGCTTCTCATTTCCCTCCCAAGCCTGTCTCACTCTTCTAAACCTACACACATAATTGGCTTTACAATTTACATTGTTATTCACATTGAAAACATTGGTATATTCCCTGATTCTTCTTTCCCTCATCCACCACGTCCAGTGAACCAGCAAGTCATACTGCGTTTACCTTCAAATTACATTCTGAATCTACTCACTCGTCACCACCTCCATGGCTCCTACCCTCAAACACACCATCAGACTGCACTGGACTTTGGCAATGAGTTAGCAGCTTTGCTGTTTCCATGCCTGATTCTATAAAACATTGTTTTTCCTAGTAGCCAGGGTAATCTTTCTAAAACATAAGTCATATCACCGAATGCCTCTGCTTAAAAGCCTGCGATTGAATTCTATCACACTTCAAATTAATGTCTAACAATGGCCTACAGGGATCCACACAAACTTGTGCCCACTTCCCTTAAATTGCTAAGAATCCAACTATATTAGTTTGCTTTCTGTTCTTCTAATACTGAAAGCTTAATGTCACATCAGGGTGGAATCCTTTATTAATCAGTCTGTTTGGAATGCTGTCCCTTTCCCCCAAGATTTTGTATAGTTGGATTCTACACTTTATTCAGGCCTCTGTTTAAATGTTAACTACTCGGAGAAGTCCCCTGACTATCACAGCCAATAAAGTGCCCAGGTCTGTGGCACCATTGTTCATCTCATCTTGCTTCATTTTTATTTATAGCATTTGTTGGTACCTAACACATTATACATGTATTTTTATTCATTTAGTGCTTGTTTCCCATATCAATGCAAGTTCCCTGACAGAAGGAAAGTCATCAGTCTCTCCTGCTATTATATCTCTAGTGCCCGGCACACGATAGGCATGCTAAAAAAGCTTCTTAGTTAAGAGTGGTTGTGGGGCCGGGGATTTTGCTCAGTGGTTCTGTCACCAGCCTCGCAAGTGTAAGGACTCGAGTTTCTGAGTTTGAGCTGGTACCAAATTGAAACAAAGAAAAGACAAAAAAAGTAAAAGAAACCAAAGGAAAAGTGAGGAGATGAGGGGAGGGGAGGGAAGGAGAGGAGAGGAGAGGAGAGGAGAGGAGAGGAGAGGAGAGGAGCGGAGCGGAGCGGAGAGGAGAGGAGTGTGGACACCCTTCTTGTCCTTGAAATCTTCCTCATTCTGTACTTATTTTAAACCAAAGGAATATTGTACTTTTACACTTAAATAGAACCAAACATCCTGGAGACATTCTATGAAGATTCACTTTCTCATTAAATAAACAGAATCTATTATTTGGCTGATTTATACCTTATGAATAATTATGATATTATAATTTCAGTGAATGCTTAATTCTTTCCAGTCCTATCTTCATTCTTATATTCCTGGACTCTAGATTCTATTTTGTACCCTTATCAGTCAAGTTTACTTAATATCACAACCTCTGGCCCCTGCTTCTCTGCCACTCCAGCTGCAGGTATCCCTTCGTTACTTTTACCTGGGCTTCTGTACCCTGGCCAGCACCATAAAAAAAAAAAAAAATCTCCCAATCCGAAGACTGGACAGGATTTCCCACACCTGACCCCCCATATGAAATCATAGTTCATGATGTCACCAAGTTGTTTAAAGTCCAAACAAAATGCTTACATTTAGGAAGATGCCAAAACGCATACCAAATGTATGCTGCCTACTTTTTTAGAATAGCCCTAATTTCAGAGAATGTTATTATTTCCAAAATTATAAATCACTTAAAGGAGATGTCATGTACATATCCCTTGAAACTATTAAAATGAATTCATCCACATATTGGAAAAAAATCTCTGGTCAGACCATGTGATCCAATTTAGGGCTCAAAAATTAGTTCATTCTAGCCATGGTCCTGTTGCTGTTAGCCTAGATTCTGGACCTCCACAGGTTTCAGAAAGAGCTCCCTGGTGTAGTCTCTGACTTGTCATCTTGCCACTAAATTTCACTAGTGAAAGGAGAAGATGAAGATCATCACTGCGACCATAGGTGCTTTCTTTTCTTATAACATGTTCACAGCTGTGGAGAAAGCAGGTTCCAAACAATATAGAAGAAGGATCGCATCTTACAAGGTTAAGAGGTATTTTTCAATACCTTTCGATCTCCCTTTAATCTCAACTTTTCCTTCTCTTTTTACATACTTATATCCTCTCTTCTCCCAATGCACATGCACTAGATTTCTTCATATACTGCCTGGCTACCACACGCTTTTGTCATACTGCATCTATCCAGCCAGCCAGCCAAGTAATCTTTTTTTTGTACCTCAGGGGGGGATTGAACTCGGGTCCTTGCGCTTGCAAGGCAGGCCACCGAATCACTGAGCTAAATCCCTGGCTGGCCAACTAATCTTTAATGAGCACTAATATACGCTGGAAAGTATGCTAGGTGCTGGGTTTGTTGAAGTGGGTAAAGTTTGATCCCTAAGAGGGACTTGCTTAGGTGTCTACTGCAAACTAATTCTTTCCTTTGTATCTTATATATTTAGACTGGAAGGTCAGCTAATAGTCTGTCCATCTGGTAGCATTAGCTTTTAAAATAAAGTACTGAGGTAATAAGGGAAAAGAAAACAATATGAGAAAATAAAAAAAATGGAAATAAAGTGTTTATAAATGGGGAGGGGAGGAGGGGGTGAAGGGAGGGCAGGGACAAGGGCAGAACCAAGACCTGTCATGTAAAGGTACAAGATCCCAGTAATGAATGTAATTGTACAGTATACCTAAAATGTACCAATAATCTCAATGTGAGAAAAAATAAAATAAAAAGTACTATTTCCTGAAAACAACAGTATTTTCTTTAGAAATGCATTGATCTCCCCAGTGCATAATACATATTTGTAACATTAATAACAGACACCCTTTTGTCTAATATATACCAGGCATTAAATTATTTTATATGTGTTTCATCTCTTAATGCATAATAACTAAATCTCTTACAGGTAATGTCATTTGTTCAAAGCCTCTCCTCCACGAACTAGTAGCAGAGATGCAGCCTATCTAATTTTAAGATCCAAACTCACTATATTGTTTAGTGTTAGATTAATGTGACTTAAACCTAATGGCAGCCATTTTGAATGGCTGAAGAATATTTGAGGAACCTATGTGCTACCTTCTTCATTATACTAGGAAGACAGCCAGTGGAGGAACAGTTAAAAATATGAGTGAACCACCCGGAGAGAATACTAACCTAGAAATCAAGGGGAAAGAATTTCAGAAAAGTGAATGGTCAAGATTTGGATATGCCTACTTGAGAATGGAACCCGAATTCTTTGCTGAGGTCTTTTCAGGTGTAGGTCTTTTAAGCAAGTGGTAAGCATAATTTGAGACAGACAAAAAAGCACAATTCTTTCTCAACCCAAAAGAACTGACTGGAAACCAGGAAATAGTGACTCCTAAAGAGTTTTACAGGGTTGAAGATATACATCAGTGGTACAGCGCTTTCCCTGCGTTTATGAGACCCTGAATTCAGTCTCTAGTATTGCAGGAAAAAAAAAAGTTGGAAATTCTGTGACATCGCATTGATTCAAATGCAAATTCTGAGAGGTTACCTAATCAAATGACAACTGAAATTGTGTAATGCAATATGATTATGTCTGCATATTATTATATCACAGTGGATATGCCATGATTTTTCAGCATTTCCATATTGCAGTCTTTCATCATTAATAATCATAATGAAATGAGGTTTTTCCATATGGACGTTTGTCTACACCCTGATTATTTCTTCTTGACAATTTATTTAGGATCTTGGGTTAAGATTTAATAAATTTTAAGAAACTTTTTATATATTTGTATTTGCTTTCTGGAAAGTTTATACTAATTTACCCTTCTCCAAAAGTATGAGTATGAGAGTGCCTGTATTATAGCGCCTTCAATAGAATTTTATTTATTTATAATATTGATGAATATGATTGAACAAAAAAAGCCCTTTTAATTTGTAATTTTAAGTGTTTATTTTCCATGTGCATTTCTTCCCAATTTATTATGCATATTTCCCATTTTTCTATAGGGCTGTTCTTTTTCTTATTGATTTATGAGGTATTTGCATACTAGAGACATTAGACCTTTGTTATATACACTCACATTTTTGCTCTTTATGATTTGTTTTCTTATTCTCCTAATGATGTTTTCTGAGTGAAAGCATTAGATGGCATAAATTAGATTGAATTTAGCATCTTTTTCTTTTGTGATAGCTCCCGTATATATATGGTTAGAAAATATTTTCTCACCTTAAAATCAAATAGTCAACTGTATTTATATTTTGAAAAGTTTAAAATTTTATTTCTTAAATATTTAAAAATTTACCAAGGAACACAGTGTTATAACTATAACCTAAAATGTCATGGTTTGTTCCCACCCTCCTAACAACCAGTTTCCTGAGAATTGTTCATTAAAGGGTTCTCTTCCCTATTGCCCATCACATATGTTTTATCTTAACATATAATTATTCTTCAAGGTGATCTGGTTTGTTTCCTCTGCTTCTCCATTCTTCCAACTTTATCACATTAGTAATTGTTATTTTTCTTCGTTAGTAGATGTTTGCAGTACATAATGAACACATTCATCATGAATTTGTACGTGTACAATTCTTTTATTGCATCTCTCTCCCCTCCCCTCCCTCCACTTCTGCCTCTCTCCCTATTTAGAAAAGCTCTTATAACTCTTTTAATCAGCACTTGTTGATGCTTCTGAAACATGTTTTTACTGCAATTTATTTTTCCAAAATGAATTTGAGAAGCATTGTCTTAAAAGATAACAACAATTTGTGTTGAATTTATACGAAAACTACAAATTAATTTCCAATATCCTATACCTATAAACGATAAGGCAGTTACATTGGAAAAACTGATACATTTTTCAGAAGAGAGAACAACACACCGGACTGCTTCTTCCTCCACAGCTCCTGGATGTACTTTTGTCTGTTGTTGCTTTTTTGTTTTTGTTTCTGTACCAGGGAGTGAACTCGGGTCCTTGTGCTTGCGAGGCAGGCAGAAGCACCACTGAAATAAACCCCTGGCCTACCTGGATGTACTTGTATGCACTCATCTTAGCTTACCTAATGGATGCCGCCAGATGGAAAAGAAAAGTGACACATTTTGAAAGATTCAGACATGTTACTTAAGAAAAGTGTATCTTCCAATTTATGTAGATTATATTTTATGTTACTTAAGGAAACTGGTTTTAAAGAAAATATAACTCATATATTTCTTATTGTAATTGTTCCTATATTTAAAAGATATTTGCTGCTTTAATTTCATCATTTTTTCACATTTTAAATATTTTACTAGTTATTACTGGCACATCCATCACCCCTAGTGACTACATTAGTAGGCCATTAAAAGAAGAAGCATTTATTGCCATTTAGAAAACATATTCTCTCCTGGAAGTTGCCTCCTGTAGAATCACAGAGTTATGACAGTACATATTACCAGTCAAATTCAAAGCATTTAAGGCCATGTTTTCATTCAGAAATCACCATTCTCAGATTTGAGAGAAGCTATTTATCAAGACAGGAAGAAGAAGGCAGGCAGCTATCACACAAGTCAAAGAACTGGGACAAATACAATTATTCTGATTAAATTTTCTAAAGAAAATTTCAGTCTTCAATTGTATTTGGCAAGTCAAAATTCCAGAGGAAATTTTCAAAGGGATCTTATATGCCCTTGAAAAGCAGATAGATAATAAAACTGCTGACAAATCTTATGACAGAAGGCTAAAATCATGAGCACCTTTAAATTTTTTGTAAAGTAACGATATTTGTATGCATAGTCATAATACATGAACTGGTAAGTTGTTTTTTAATCATTGTTTTCCTTGTCATATTCAATATCTAGTACTTTATATTGCTTTAGGTAAGTATTAGAACATAGTCACCTTAACTTTTCAAAACTTTAAATATAAATCATTCTGTAAGTATTGAATGGAGAAAATATAAAATATTTTAGCTCTCTTTTAACTCTTCAACAGTTATAAGTAATATCTATGCAACCTGTTTGCGAGCATATCAGCTACATTGTTCCACAGCCAGGTGTTGATTCAATAAATCTAAAATCCACTTAAATCTTGGAAAATTTATGAAAATCTTTAGCAACAATTTCAGTTTTCTACTGTAGACAACAGTTAAATTTGGAGGGCAAGAAATATAAATTATGAGAAGAATTTTTGTTATCTACAATCGGAAGTCATCATAGATGAGAGACTTGTAAGGGTGTGTGGTCACACTAGCTTTCTATGCCATTAATCAGCTTTGTTTGGTTATTTGCAATTTTCTAGCAGCTTCTACGAAGATCGTTGAGATTAAAAGTAAGGGAATGTACAGAATGAGCTTGGTACTTCCTGTTGTAACAGAAAATAAATAAAAACTCAAAACCTACGTTGACAAAGGTATGTCCAACAGACTCCAGAACAAAATAAAAGAACTTCCGATGGCCAAATCTGGAACAAAAATAAATCAATAATATTGGATTGTGACCCAAACTAATATTAATAAAATAAATATTCATAGGTCCATATTGATATAAATGAAAGAAATAAAGAAATAAGCAAATGTCCTATGAAACAGATCAAAGACTTGGCATACATAATGTGCTTTAGGAAGGTGGAGTATAACTGTTGTCTTTTAGTGTAGGCTGCACACAATGACTTCCTTTCTCCCAAAGAGCACTACATGAGAAGTTGGGAGGAGTAGGACAGTAATTTTCCAGTGGAGAATTCTGACAAATACTACCTCAGGCTGGTGTCTCAAGGCCGACATCCACTATAGTAAGTCATGTTATAGTATCTATCCTCGATAAGACATGAGGTAAACAGCATTTTATAAGCCTCTGTGATCTTCTCCCCCATAACTAAATTCTAAGTCTAATACTAAGAAAAACATAAAACAAATCCAACAGACATGCATTACATAAAATGCCTGACTACTATTCCTTAAAACTACCAATATAATCAAAAGTAGGAACGGCTGCCTTCAAGAACTTACAGAGGCATGATAATCATCTGTAATATGAAATCCCATGTGGGATTTTGTAACAGAAAAAGGACACTGAGTAAAGAAAACTGAATGAACTATAGACTTTGGCTAATAACAATGTATCAATTAGTTTTTATTAATTGTGCCAAATATCGTAGTAATGCAAGATGTTAATAATAAGGGAAACCACAAATGAATATAGCAAAATCCTGTACCATTTAATCTTTATGCAAATTTAAAACTAATCTACAAAAAATCTTAATGCTTTAAGTTTATTTTAAACATTACAAAAAGGTAAAAAAAATTAATGTGTCATAATGAAGTTGGGGAAACTGAGTTATTGGAGGAAAATGGGTATACAGAGAACAACAGACAAGATTATCTTAATAATAAATCCACTATATCTAAAGGTCAGTGTTGTAACTGGAAATGAGAAATCTCAAATCAAGCCATAGCTTCACATACACCTTTATGTAGCACAGCTCTTTTTCCATCATCAGAGATATAAAGACGTCTCACTGTATTTTATATTCATCCAATGACCATTTACTTTAGTCTACTTTGCTAAATGGGATGTAAATAAACAAGGATCAGAGATCTGAATTGAGGTTTGATGTAGAATATGTGATATGAGACAAATTCTAACCATAGGACCTTAATGATCAAAGTACTTCAAGGAGAACAACTGATCCAAGTTTATGATTGTGCATAACATTTTACTGGGGTATTTGTCTCTCATAAAGAACTTAAGAGAAGGCATACAAATTTGCAAGTTCATCTTCACAATTCAAGGTACTTCTATTAAGGTTCTGCCTATCAACAAAACAACACAAAACACTCAGCTAGTGTATGATATTCACAGTCCAATAATTACCTCAGTCACTATCCATGACATTTTACTCTTTGATATTGCCAGCTTTCTTTTTTATTGTAAGGAAAATATAACAAAATAATAAGAGAATAACAATAGATAATGCGGTGCATCATAATCTTAAAAGTAATTACTCAGAGTACAAAACAAAGCTAGTTTCCTTGTTATTCTGCTTACACTTTTAAGCGTCTGAAATTTGAGGCTTCAAACTATGTTTGACCATCCAAAGTAAAACCTGTACTTTTCATTTGTCCTTTCATTTGGTTATTGACCAATATGCATGCAGTGTCTACTATATGTCAGGCGTTAGTGTCTTGAGAAATGAAGTTGATTAAGACACAGTATTCACTAGTCTAATATAAGAATAAAAGCCAAATGTCAAGGTAAATGTGGAGATAATGTAATAAAATTATACAAAGACAATCATGGAAATACATAGGAATTAATGAGGCCTAGGGTGGACTGGAAGTGGTTTCACATAGAAACAACACTTCAACTGGCTCTTGCAGGAGCCCATCGTAATCAGAAGTTGTCTGAAACATTCTAGGTAAAAAGAACAGAGATAGATAGCTATGGAGAAAAGAATCAAAATGTAAAATGTACATGGTATGGCCAAGAAACAATGACATTATCAAGAAGAAGGTGTAAAATAAGATTATAATATAACTGATTAGGTAGTGATCTTGTTTGCTATGTTAGGTATTTTACATTTTAATCTGAAAGCAATGAAGAGTTAAAAGCAGTGCAGTAACATAATTTGAGTGATCAGTTGCTTTGGCTACATTGTGGAAATAGACTGTCACATTGAGGGACAAGACTGGAGAAAATGATAGTTAAAAGGTGACAGATGATGACAGCCAGAGTTAAGGGACCTCCAGCAAGAAAGCAGAAAGGAAAGGGAAGATAAAAAACATTTTCAAAACAACCTTATTAATCAAAATTGAAAGGAAACAAAAAATATGCTTCATGATATTTTGAGAGTGGAGATGAGGAAAGATTTGGAAGTTCATGCGGGATGAGTTCTGTTTTCTTGGTCAAATGAGGAGGTCTAATCACCTACTATGAGAAAGAAGATACAACCAGAGACAGCTGTTAAGTGAAAAGAATAAGGAAGCTGACTGCCAAGTAACAAGAAGATATGTCAATGGCCAGGTTAAGCTTAGACACATGCAAATTGTAGTGTAGCCAACTAATAGGAAACCGGGTAGGTTGAGTGTGTCAAGTAAATGACATCAGAGAGTTAAAAGAATTGAGCCACTGGGGAATAAGGACAGGTAGCCAGAAATTTGCTGCCAGGAGACAGTAAACCAAGACAGCCATTTGGAGATTAGCCCAGTATGCATTCACGAGATAGGTATCTAGGATTCAAAACTGTCAGGTAGAGAACTCATTACTGCAACCAAAATAGAACAAAAATGTTTCCACAGTTTCTAACATGCAACTATAATTTAAACCATGAATAGTATTTTTGATGGGATAAATGAACAATTTTATCATTATTAGGGTAATGAATGATTAAAATAGTTTTGGATGAATTTGGGGTAAATTTCCAACACTATCTGCCAATATGATGTTTTGAATAGAAAGATACCTCATGCAAGTAGGAAAACTTTTTCCAAATAATATCTTATAGTTGCTGACCTTATTCCCCACCCTTGTATATAATTTTTTTTAATTAGAGCACACATCAAAACAGAACTCTTCAAAGTGTGACATTTCAAACAAACTACCAAACAAATACATTCCGACTTAGCTAGCCTGTCAGTTTAATGATGTAGACAGAGAGAAACTATTCAATCAAGAAAGGGAAGGGGAAAGGTCATGGTAAACTTCATTAAGTGTTTTATGCATTGTAAGATTATTTTTATTCTTTATACCACTTTTCAGTTAAAGCTTCAAAGACATTATAGCAACCAAAAATTTGTAAAACTAATTTAACATTACTCCCAAAAATGTCATCAATGGAAACAATAACAAGAGTCCAAAGACACATTAAAAGAAGTGATATGAAAAATAATACACTTTAGAGAAGTAAAGTCCAACAGCAGATGTGCTATCAAAAAATGCAAATACAAGCAAAAATGATTCAGGAATGAAGCTTAATTCATAGTCTGATATGAGAGTAGAGAGCCCTAGAGAAATAGGAATTTGTGAACCAAGGAAATCATAGTATTGGTTCTGACCCAAATCCCATTATAAAATAACAAGGAACAGATGTACAGCAGAATTAAACACGTGAATCACAGATCAAAAATACAAAAAACTAGAAAACAAAACACAGAATGTCCTCTATGATTGCATGTTGTTTTACAAAAATACATGATAATGAGAGGAAATTATTTTTAGAGGACTGCTTCCCATAATATGAAGCCAATAAGAATTACAATACTCTTAAAGTTTCATTTTGTAGTTTTTATTCTTAATCTCCTTTTTAGGATTCCAGCAGACCAACTTATACCTGATGAATCCCTAATGTATCAATAAGGTTCAGCATCTTTTACCAGTGAAATCTACCTAGAACCTCCTGCTGCTTTTCCCATTCCAGGATGAATAGCAACTTTGGAATATTGTTGCTGATAAGTGTATTATTCTACATTCAATGGGATCTTCTCAATGAATGATTTCTACCTGGAAATTTTTTAAAAAATAAATGTTACAAGTATACAATTCTTATAAGCCATGATGCATGAATTTCTGAAAAGTTTTTGTAGGGTTAGCACAATGGATATAGCATCAACTAATTTCTGTAACATGATATTCTACTCTTAAATCTCAATTTTTCAATATGCATCCACTTAGCTATAAATGTCTCTAACTTCTCATTCTTTATGGCTGAGTAGTACTCCATTTTATTATTATTATTTTTTAAACCCACATCTTCTTTATCCAGTCTCTAGTGTATGGGCAATTGGGCTGTTTGCAAGTTTTAGCTATTACAAACTGTGCTGCTATAAACATGGGTGTACATATATCTCTGTTGCATGATTCCTTTAATTCTTCTGGGAAGATACCCAGCAGGGCAATAGCACGGTCAAATGGGACCTCTAACACTAGTTTTTTGAGGTATCTCCATACTGATTGTCACAGTGGTTGCACCACTCTACGCTCCCTATGACAGTAGAGAAGGGTTCCTTCCCCCACCCCCCACAGCCTCACCAGCATTTGTTGCTGTTTCATTTCATGATAGCAGCCATTCTTTCTGGAGTGAGGCAGAATCTCAGCATTGTTTTCATTTGCATTTCTTCAATGACCAGTGATGTTGACCATTCATTTATATGTTTATTTGCTGCTTCCACTTCTTTGCCTTAGAAATGTCTGTTCGTTCAGATGCTCATTTTTGGTTTGGGTCTTTAAATTTTGGAGGTCTGAGTTTTTAAAGTTTTTAATATATTCTCGATAGTAGACCTTTGTCTGAGGAACAGCTGGTAAAAATTTTTCCCACATTGTGGGGTTTCTCTTCACACTGTTGGTGGTTTTTCTTGCTGTGCAAATGCTTTTTAATAAATTGAGATGCCAGTTGTTGATTCTTTGTGCTAGTTCATGTGCTACTGAGGTTTTGTTCATTATATCTTTTCCTACGCCAATGTCTTCAAGTATTCTACCTAACTTCTCTTCCAGATGGTTTAATGTTTCTGTTTTAATAGAAGGGAGAGCAGTGAAATGGGGAAAATATAGGAACCAAGACATTTCATGTAAAGGTATGAATTCCCAGTGATGAATGTCATCATATTGTATACCTAAAATGTACCGATAAATTTAATGAATTTTTAAAAATCTCAAATATTTCAAAATGCAGTGGTTTAAGACATCTCCTCTCTGCGTGTCAGACAGCACTGAACCAGATTACAGTCAAAAGTCATTTCTCTGGGTCCCTGAGGTAGTTATTATATGATAAATGATTCTCTGAATTCCTGAATTTACACAATATTCTATCAGTTAACGTATACCAGAGATGATTGTACCCGACGTAAATACTGTAAGATGACTATTTTGCTTTAAAAAAATCAAAAACAATCATTTATTTGTCTGGTAAATCATTGCTTTCTGTTCATGTATCAAATTTCATTCAATAATACTTATAGTATATATGACCATTAAAGATGTTATCATCCATAGGATTTATTTATGCATCCCACATTTTCTATTAACTTATCCAAGGTCACAAAGCCAGTAAATGTTGGGATTAGGATTAAGTTTTTTATTTTCTGACTATAAAATCAAGTCTTTCCATATTGCTACTGAGGTAACTTTTGTATCATTTTTAGATATATTGTGGAACCAAAATAATCATTCTGGAATACCAAGTTATCTTTTCTCAGCTCCTATCATCCACAGAGTTATCTATTAAAAGGCTTCATCCTTTTAGGCACAGACAGCAGGTACAGAGGAGCAAAGCTAAAAGCTGAGAAGAGACTTTTTGCCCAGGTCTGCAGATTCCATAAATCACATTTGCATAAAATAGAAGAAGACATCCGCTCTGAGAGAATCGCCACAAGATGCCACCTTCAGGCAGAACAAATACAAAGGGCCCACAGTGAATGGAGTGCAAGCTGTAGTTCAGCCTATTATGCCTTGAGGCTGGATGTCCTCCCAAAGCTTCATGCAGACATAGGTGAAGCTTTTCATAGGTGGCTGGACCTAGAGTGTGTGATGCTGGGATTAAGGTTGTGTGATTGTACAATAGTCCACTGCTTGATTTGGCATAGCACAGGGTATCGATAACGGGAAAGCCCCCTCTGAGCATGAGCGCTACCCACCTTAAGGGCATGTAGCCTGGCTAGAATAAAAGGGACAAAAGTGGGCTGCTGCTGTAGTTTGCTGTTTGCTGCTTTTTCTGCCTCCTGCCTTCTGCCTTTAATTCCACAAGTTGTTTTTTCTCCTGTGTGATGTTTCTTGGCCATGCCACACTATCTTAGAGCCAGCCAACTACAGACAGAAACCTCTACAAACTCTGAGCCAAAATAAACCTCTTCCCCTTTAGTTTTTAATGTCTGGTGTCTTGTCTCAGCAACACAAAAAGTATCTAAGACACAGCCCAAACTCAGGTCCATTCAACGAGGCCTTGTGGAGCAGAGCACAGTTTTCAAAAGAATCCCTGAGGACCTCTGATTAGAGTTATTATCTGAGGTTATATATTCAGTGTACTTGGATCCCTGGCTGATCTCTTTATCTGACTCCTTACAGTACTGACCACAATAAAACCTCACTTTTCTCTTAATATTAAAGAGGAGCATCCTTCAACCAAAGATATTTTACTCAAATCCATGGAAACCCTTCTGTAATTTGTAACTTTGGCTACACTTAAGTACCAAACAAATATCCAGACAAAATTTTAATCATGTTATCTGGGTTTGATATGGGAAACAAAATATCCACAATCATGGACTAAACCTAAATTATTTCACAGAACTTAAATTATTTACAGAAGACCATGTCCACTTTGATAAATTCAGACTAGTCAGCATTTATTTTAGGATGGATTTATCTTATTTTTGTATCCTAAACACTGTTTGGTTCATATGAAGGCCACAGAAAAGCAGTGGATCTTGCCCTTCTACATACACTATGCATTTTAACCCAGTGTGGTTGGCTAAGTGTGATGATTTAAATATATTTTGGGCACGATTGGTATGAATTTCTAGTGTACTGTTGTGTTACATGAGTCAGATACCATAATCCACAGTCATCATGAAAACAGAAAAATTTTGAGAAATATGGCCATTTGGATTGCCAGACCCCATGCAAATAAAAGGTTGATTTCAAATTCTCTGGGGATTTTAGGAATTTGCTTATAGATAAGAACATGATAATCACTTAAACACATTTTACAAGTATAAGGTAATATGGTAATTTCCTTGAATATATTCCTCATAAAATCTTTAAAGCAATTCTAACAGGTAAATATCCACCATCTCTTGATGTCCATTTTACAAATGAAGACCTGAGATTCAGATACGTGGAATAACTTATTTAAGGTACCTCTGCTAGAAAACGGCATCATGTCAATCCTGAACTTGTCTTTTCAGTCTGAGAAATTGAGCTCTCTACTGCTTCTGACATAATTGTTTTATAAGTTGATGCTAACAGTGAAAAAAGTAAAGATGCTATGATATTGAAAAGTAGATTCAAACTCTCAGTAATACTACCCTAGTGAAGTGAATACAAATAGTTGGGGTTAAAACTTTATGAATATACTTGCATTAAAAACTACATTAAAATAGGATATTTAGGGTAAGTTTGAGCAACACACCATATTTTTATTTTGTTTTGTGTAGGGGTTAATTAACAATAGACTATTTCAAACCCGCAGTTTTAAGAAAAATTAATAAACACCTTTTAAGTGAAATGATGTTTAAACAGCAATTATAATTAAATGCTTCATCTGAATGCTTTACTTCCCACACATTTGAAAGTTTCTGTTCTTTTACAGTCTACACTAATTAGTGTATACAATTTCATGTACCTTCAGTTAAAAAATTAAAATACAAATATTATTGAAACCACACAAACTAAATTGTCTACACACTGATTGGCATTACCGGTGTTATAAGACAACCTAGATATATTTTCTGCAAAATGTAATGCAGAATTTTGACCACTACAAAAGGGATGACATCGACTTTATGAAGATTCAATGAATCATTATATTTAGAGATTACACTATAACTACTTTCTCTAGAGGAAAAATTAGGAGAGATAAACTTAGGAAATGATGATTTGCCTCTTGAATAAAAGGTTTGCAAACTACAAAGACTAGAGGCATGGGCTTTAGGCAAATCTCTTCTAATTGACTAAGTAACTAGCAATGTTAATATGTTGGATCTGGCATCTCCCCCAAAAGTGCATGTATATAAGGTGTGGATTCCAGCTGAAGGTCCTACTGGGAAGAAGAACAAGCAATACAAACTTTAGGAGACAGATCCTTGTTGAATGAGGTAGGACATTGGTGATATCTTTTCGAAGGGTATATTTTGCCCCTTGCTTCTATTGGCTCTCTGTATTTGTTAACCACCATGAACAGAACAGCTTTCCTCCATCAGGACTTTCTGCCATGCTGTTTTGCCTCAACTACAGGCCCACAGCAATGGAGCTATATTGTCATGGACTTAAACCTCTGGAAATGTGACCAAAATAAATCCTTCCTCTTTTACATTGGTTTATGCCAAGTATTTTGTCATAGCAATAGAAAACTAACTGATATGAGAAGTCAGAGCCAAAGGGGGCTGTATATTTATAGAATGGTACCCACTGTGCCTCATTCTGTGCCTAAGGAATACTCACCAATTAGAAAAAGATGCAAAAGGTGTGCTGCAGAGGTCATGCTCATGACATCAACGAATGGCAAAGAGGATGAATGTATAATATGACCTACCCAGTATCCAAAAAGGCAAGCCGAAGAAACAAGCTGGCTCCACAGCATGACATGTAAAAAAAGGAGGAAGCGGAGGATAAAGAGAACAACAAGGATGAGGAGGATCAAGATAATGACAAGGATGAGGAGGATGAGCAGGAGCAGGAGCAGCAGCAGGAGGAGAAGGGGGATAAAAGAAATGGGAAGAAAGAGTGGAGAAAATACAGAAAAAGGAGAGATGAAGACCAGTAGTTAAATCCAAGAAGCAAGCAAAGCAAAATATGAAGATTTGGCTAAATAGTAAATTGTACTAAATAACACGACTCAAGGACTCAAATATCAACCTGATATGAGTCAAAAAGTACAATTTTAAATTGCTTTGATAAATATGTGTTATGTAGAAAAACATATCACAAAGCATTTTTTCCATGGAAACGGATACTAAAACATCATACATAAGAGAAAAATTTCAAGACCAAATCATTTGGGAGAAAGTCCAGGTTTACTTAAACTAAAAAAAAACAAAATTAAAAAAACGCTTGTTTAATTTAAATAGTTTTTTTTTCCTACAGGAATACTCACAGCCTATGTGATCCCCAAGTTTATTTGACCTTGGGGTACTTCTTTTTATAGAGTATACTTGGCACTGGCAATAAAGAGAACATCTTTGAAGAAACATTGAATAAGAGGGCCATCTCATGAGACAATGTTAGTTCTCTATAAAAGGGAATCTGTTTAAAGCAACAGGCACGTAAATACCAGGTGAGTGTTGGCTTAAATGACCATTAAGATTAATTTTCCTCCTACCTTTGGAGTCTATAATACTTGATTTTCTAGACCCAGTAGTTTTAATTTCCTCTGATACCTGGCACAGAGTTTTTGGTGGGCAAAGTTTCTCTAGAGAATTAATGGGGAAAATCAGTCCTTCAGTGGGTATGTACTCCAGAAAGGCTGTCTCTTCAACTACTTTTATCTTTGGAAAAAGACATTAGAGATGGCAGTGTGTGACAAGATCCTGGTAGCACAGAAATTAATCAGAGCGGTACTCAGACAGAATTGTGCCCAGATGCCATATAAACGGATAGGTAACCTGCTTTCTAATTTTAGGATAGGGTGGTGGAGATTTGTGAACTTTGGACCCTTCCAGGGCTGTCCAGGCTCCAGATTCACTGAGCACTCCTACTCTGGGTAGAGTAGGAGTTGGGAAGTTGGTCCTACCTGTTGAAGACTGGGTTTTTATTACTATATTAGGGTTGAGACCTGAGGCCTGATAACAAGCATAAGTGAGGAGGTTGTTTTCTGCTCTTCCTTTATCCCTTTTAGAATCATGTAGCTCATACTGCAGAGTATTTTGCTGACCTATCCCTTACTCAATCAGGATGGTATATTTTGAAATACAAATGCACACTCACTATGTTGTCCCTATTGGTTCTGAACAGATCCAATCTCCTTTTTATTTTCTACAAGAAAGAGAGTAAGAGATGCATGCACACATTCATGTGGGCACATGTAGAAGCAATCATGAAAGTTCATTTCTACAAATTCATGCAACATTATAAAGCAACACAAAGTATTCCATTAAATCTCATCTGAGGTGTAAAGGGCTGTTATAAAAAAACTTAAACTTTCACACATTGATTTTTAATTCCTTCTACTTAACTTTCTAAATGTATTAAAATTGAGGTGCCACAAACATACAACAGTCGTTCTTATTTTGATCCTGAGGCAATGTGTTCCCCCAGGAATAAAGCTTAGCAATGTGAATCACATGTTTGCAGAGACCATTACAGAAAAGTTCATTAGTACTTTTTAAAGGGATATCAATCAAGCAATTTAAGTTTCCAATAAAGTCACTAATTTAATATACATTTTCCTGTCATCACAATTATTTATTACTATAGTTGTGAAGGCACACTATGTTTACTGGTATTTTTAAAAATATTTTTAATTGGTACATTTTAGACATACGATGCAGGTACATTCATCTTTGGGATCTTGTACCTTTACATGATGTATCTTGGTTCTTATTTTTCCCCATTCCCCTACCCTCCCTTCCTCCCTCCACCACTCCCTATTCACAAAGACTTTGTTTCCATATTTTATCCTTTTCTCTTCCCTTTTTACATTTCCCCCACCCCTCCAATTTTCTAAATACCTTTAGACATTTTCTTTATATTATAAAATATCAATTATACACTTTGACCCCTATTTACACTTTTAGTTTATCACACCAGAGAAACTATATGGTATTTGCATGTATGTCCTATTAATTTCACTTGAGTATGTCCTCAATATGCATCCACTTAGTTATAAATGTCTCCAGTTTCTCATTCTTTGAGTAATATGTGTGTGTGTGTGTGTGTGTGTGTGTGTGTGTGTAAAACACATCTTTACCGAGTCTCCAGTTGTTGGGCAATTGGGCTGTTTCCAAGTTGTAGGTATGACAAACTACAAATACAGATGAGCATGTATTACTGTGGTATGACTTTCTTAATTCTTTTGGGAACATACCCAGCAAGGGTATAGCTGGGTCAAATGGGACTTGCAATCCTAGTTGTTTGAGATGTCTCAGTACTGATTTCCACAGTGGTTGCACCAATCTGCACTCCCACCAACAATGAAGAAAGGTTCCTTTCTCCCCACACCCGACCAGCATTTGTTATTGGTTGATTTCTTGATAGAAGCCATTATTTTGGGATAGGTGGAATCTCAGTGTTGTTTTCATCTGCTCAAATGACCAGTGATGTTGAACATTTGTTCATATATTTATTTGGTGCTTTTACTTTTTTGTCTGAGAAATGTCAAATGTCTGTTCAGTTCAGGTGCCACATTTGAATTTGATCTTTATATTTGGGTGAGTTGCTTTTTTTGAGTTCTTTATATATTCTAGCTAATAGTCCTTTGAGAAACAGCTGATACAAATGTTTTCCCACATTGTAGGTTTTCTCTTAGCTCTGTATTGACAGGAGTGGTGATAGTGGATATCCTTGTCTTGGTCCTGATTTTATAATGAAGGTTTTCAGTTTTTGGCCATTTAATGTGATGTATGCTGTTGGTTTACATAGACAGCCTTTATCAAGTTGAGATAAAGACCATCTATTCCAATTTTCTGCAGGGGTTTTATCATGAATGGGTGTTGAGTTATGTTGAATGCTTTCTCTGCATCTATTGAGATCATCATAAAGTTTTTGTCCTTTACTCTGTTGATATAGTGTATTACATTTACGTGTGTTGAACCATCCTTACATCCCTGGAATAAATTTGACTTGGTCAGGGTGTATGATCTTCTTGATGACCTCCTGCATTCTGTTTGCCAGCATCTCATTGAGGATTTTTGCATCTATGTTCATTAAGGAGTTTGGCCCATAGTTCTCTTCATTGGTTGAGTCTTTCCCTGGCTTTGGAATCAAAGTAACACTTGTACCAGGAATGAATTTGGAAGTATTACTTCCCTTTCAATTTCACTGAAAAGTTTAAAAAGTAGTGGCAACAGTTCTTCTCTAAATGTCTTGGAGAATTCAGCAGGGAAGCCATCAGGATATGGGCTTTTCTTAGTTGCTAAAATTTCAATTATGTTTTCAATTTCACTGATTGTAATTGGTGTGTTAGAATTTTTTATCTCTTTCATTCAACTTTGTTAATTCTTAAGCATGAAGAAATTTGTCCATGTCTTCTGTGTTTTCCATTTTCTTAGAGTACAGGTTCTTGAAGTAGACATTGATGATCCTCTGTATTTATGCTGGATCTGTTGTGACTTCACCTTTTTCATTTCTAATTGCGTGGTTCTGAGCCTTTCCTTTCATTTTTTTGACAAGGTTGGCTAAGGGTTTATTGATTTTATTTATTCTTTTGAAAAAAACAACTCTTCAATTCAGTGACTTTTTGTATCATTCTCTTAATCTCCATTGCATGGATTTCTGCTCTGATCTTTGTAATTTCCTCCCATTTATGAGCTTTCTCTCTCTCTCTCTCCTTGAGTTTATTGGTACATTTTAGGTATACAGTACAGTTACATTCATCATGGGGATCTTGTACCTTTACATGACAGGTCTTGGTTCTCATTTTTCCCCTTGCCCCTGCCCCCCCTTAACACCTTCCTCCCTTCCCTATTTACAAATACTTTATTTCCATTTTATTATTTTCTTATATTTTTTCCATTATTACCTTTCCCCTACCCCACCCAATTCCCCTATATCTTTAGCCCTTTTCTTCCTACTTCACATTGTCAGTTATATCATTAAGATCTTATGTACCATTATAGTTTTTCACACCAGAGAAATAATTTGCTATTTATATATGTGTGACTTATTTATTTCACTTAGGAATATATACTCAATATGTATATATTTTCCTATGAATGACTCTAATTTCTCATTCTTTACGGATTAGTAGTATTCCATTTTATAGAAAAACCACATCTCCTTTATCCAGTCCCCAACTGATGGGCAAATGGGCTGTTCCAAATTTTAGCTATTACAAACTGTGCTGCTATAAACATAGGTGCACATATATCACTGTGATATGATTCTTTTAATTCTTTTGGAAAGATACCCACCAGAGGGATGGCTGGGTCAAATGGAACCTCTAATTCTAGTTCTTTGAGGTATCTCCATATAGATTTCCATAGTGGTTGCACCAGTCTGCACTCCCACCAACAATGGAGAAGGGTTCCTTTCTCCCCACAACTCCACCAACATTTGTTATTGTGTGATTTCTTGATAGCAGCCATTCTTTGTGGGGTGAGGTGGAATCTCAGTGTTGTTTTCATCTGCATCACTCGAATGACCAGTGATGTGGCATTATCCTTTATTTGTAAAAACTATCTAATTTCTTCTTTAATTTCCTCTGTGACCCATTGATTGTTCAGGAGAGTGTTATTCAATTTCCATGTATTTGTGAAGTTCTTGCAATTTCTTTTGTTATTGATCTCCAGTTTAATTGCACTATGGTCTTATAGTATACATGTGATACATGCTTCAACTCCTCTGCATTTACTTAAACACGTTCTATGATCTAATATGTGGTCTATTTTGGAGAATAACTGTCGTGCAGCTGAAAAGAATATATATTCTGATTTTTGTAGAGTGGAACAATCTGTAGATATCTATTAAGTCCATTTGTTCAAAAGCTTGGTTCAGTTCTAGTATTTTGTTCTGGATTTTTTGTCTAGATGGCCTATTTGAGACAGTGGGGTATTTAGGTCCCCCACTACAATTGTATTGGTGATTATTTAGTTTTTCATGTTCCTTAATATTTGTTTTGTATAGTTGGGGGCATTAGTGTTTGGTTCATATATATTTATGATTGTCATCTCTTCCTGTTGGATTATTCCCTTTACAAGGTTATAGTGACCTTCTTTGTCTCTCTTAATTAGTTTTGGTTTGAAATTTACTTTGTCTGCAAATAACATAGCTACCTACCCCTGCTTTTTTCTGGGTTCCTGTCACATGGAGAACTGTTCTCCATCCTTTTGTTTTCAGTCTATGAGTTTCTTTTTGAACTAGATGTGTTTCTTGCATACAGCATATTGTTGGATTTTGCTTCTTCATCCATTCTGTCAGTTGGTTTCTTTTGATTTGTGAATTGAGGCCATTAACATTGATGGTTATATCTGATATGCATTGACTTATTTTCATCGTGTTTTTATCCTGTTGGCTTTTAAAATTTTTTCCCCCTCTCCCTTTAATTTTTTGCCTTGCCTGCTGGCTTTGCTCTATTGTGTCTTGTAGAGTTTTAATCTTCATTGTCTTTTTTTAGGATATTATTTAGAATTGTTTGGAGTGCTGGTTTGGTATTCATGAAGTTTCTCAGGTGTTCTTTGTCATGGTAGTACCTTCTTTCCCCATCAATTTTGAAAGATAATTTTGCAGGATACATCAGTCTAGCTTGGAGATTGTTTTCTTTTGGAGCTTGAAATACCTCACTGCAGGGTCTCCTTGACTGAAGGGTTTGTGTTGAAAAGTCTGCTGTGATTCTGATGGGCTTTCCTTTGCATGTGATTTGTTTCTGTTCTCTAACTGCTCATAGTATTTTGTTATTCTGTTGGGTTTCTGGGACCTTGATTTTTATATGTCTATATGTAGAATTTTTTTGATCATGGCTAGTTGGAGTCCTATATGCCTTACTTATCTTTATGTTAAGTTCTTTTGCTCTGTTTGGGAAGTTTTCTATCATTAACTCTGTGAAGAGTTTCATGTAATTTGTAATTGCTTTTTTGTGGACTCCTATCAGTCTTACATTATCTTCCTTTGTAACATCTAGGAGCTGTTGGATTGATTTCTCATGGTCCCTTACTATTTTTAAGAGAACCTTCTTTTCATGGTCACTGATTGCCATTCTTTCTTCTATATTTGATATCCTGTCTTTGGATTGACTTAATCTGTTATGCAAACTTTCAGTGGAGTTTTTACTCTCCTGGTCTGTTTGAATGTGTTTCATGGATTCCATTTCTTTCCTATGCTGGGCATTCATGGCTTCTCTCATGGTCCTGAGCTCATGTATTTTTTAATCTGTTTCTGTTCTAGAGTGTCCAATCATGACATTCATTCTCCTCACTATCTCTGTTGTTATCTGGGAAATTATTTCTGTTTTAATTTTTGCATAGCCTCATTCATTTTTTTCTTACTTCCTGTGCTGTCAGTTCAGGGTGTCCAGGTGGTTGATTATCAGCCTTTTCCACCTCATTTCCCCCCAGAATTTGCCCTTGGTAAGCTGGCAGTTTGCATTTGTGCTTTAGCCTTTTTTGAATGTCTTCCCATTTTTATTTTTGTTGTTGGTACTGTCCTTGGTTTGATACCTGATTTAATACTTCAATCTTCCTATTATAACTTGCCTTTACATTTTGAGTCTCTAATGACACTGAGACAATCTCTTTTTCATTATACCAGGAAGAACAACTGATTATATCAATCACAACATCCTAGCCCAAGAGATACAATCAGCAACACAGACGCATTGAGCACAGCTTAGAAAATGACAATTTGTGATAGTTATTAATCTATCACCTTTAAGTGTGTGTATTAAATCAAAATTTAGGCTAGAGTTCAGAACAGTGGCTTTTATGGCTCCCCTATGCTTCTGTGGTATGAATCCAGGTACCAGCACAGCCAGGAGCCCAGAAGTGCTTGGGTTTGGTCAAGGGCGGGCTGAGCAGGAGCACCCGGCTCCACCTCTTACCTGTCAGCTGCTGAGGTCAGGTGGCTAGGGGGAGAGCTGCAGGATAGCTACATGCAGTTCTGCCTCTTACCTGTCTGATTACTGGCACTTTGTCATCAATTTTGGCACCTTCTGCTAAAAATCTGACAATTAAAATTTTTTATTTAACTAATTTCAAATTGTGTCTAAATTGTTTTGCCTTCAAGTAACACTATAAGGTCTCTTTAGCATAATAGCTTGATCATTGCAGGCATACACATATGTTGAATGACAGAATAAATAAATGAATGGATAAGCTTCAATTGTTGAAATTTCCTTTTAATCACATTAAAAAGAAGAATTGACTGGATTGTATTTGGCATTTATGAAAGACAAACAAAACAAGTGAATGTTAGCCTAAATTAAAACAAAATAGACATTTCTGTTCAAAAGCAGGAATTGTCGATCATATAGAAAAAGTCAAGGAAACGGAAAACCTAGTTATCTACAAAAAACAAGCATCTTATTCCTATATTCTTAAATTTCAGGTATAGACAACTTTTGCTTAACAAGCTGAAGTTAAGGGTTTGTTCTGCAGCCTTCTGGATCAGAAACTGTGATTAGACACTATCTTTTGCCCAGGAAAGCAAGCTAATAAAATTTACCATCCAATTCATGTACAAAGTAACAGCAATTGCTGATTAGGGACTAAAAACTAGTTGCAACAACAGTTTAATTACATTTCAATGCAATACTATAAATTAATTTATACAGATGAAATACTGTACTATATTGGTTTACAAAATAGCTATTTATCCCATCTAGAACTTGAAAAAAACAAAGGACTTCCCATTTAATATATAAAGACAATAATGAATGAACCACCACCAACAAATGACTTCAAAGATGTAAATATTTATTCCATGACAGAATCAATATTAAAATAGATCTAGTTTTAGCCTCAGCCCTTCCAAAGTCACCACTTAGAAGCAAAAGGCTCAGTATTTAGTATGTGTGAAGAAGTACTTCTGATAGCTGCTTCACTGTTTCAGCTGAACAAAGAACAAAGAGTTTTGAAAGGCATAGCAGAGAGTTTTTTGTTTGTTTTGTTGTCTTTTTATTGTCTACCCCATTCAGTACCCTAAGTTCTGTTGAGTAACACCCAGACAGAAGCAGTAATCTCCCTGAGGAGCTGCTATTAGGAAAAATGCTTTTGTCAGAGTATAAACTCATTTAGGCTATGCACAGATTGTGTGGCAATTACCCTCTCTTATATATTGAAACTATTCTTTAAATAATGGCATTATTTGTCTTCTATTCTTTACAGTAGAGAGATGAATACACACCTTTCAAGAAATCATAGTTATCACAGAAAGAAGCTTGTAATTTTGAACTGTAGCAAAGGAATTGGAATGGCATCCCATCAGAGGCAGTTCTGCCCTCTCCAGCACATCCCACATTATACCTCAGAGACCAATTGGCCAAAGAAAGCAGCTTCCAGTAATTCTGAATGCTGTCAATTCTATCTCCTCATTTTAGGATGTGTTCAGTGAGTCTCGAAAACAGAGGTGACACCCGTGCCTTATCATATCAGAAACTTTTAAAGGTTAAAAAATTCTGCCATAAAATAATGTCAGAGTCATAAACAACTCATAAATACAAATACTAAGAAAACCACAAAAACACTCATCACACTTCTGAGAATTGTAGAACACTGGATGATAAAATCACAATGGACTTCTAAATTATTCTTTTAAGAAACCTGGTGAAGTATTATACTATATATCAATATTTATGACATAAGCTAATGACAGTTCAGGGATGCGGGTGCAGAATACAGACTGCCTCAGTTCAATTGTGCCATGTATAGGCAATTGCTTCTAGATCGAAAAAGGGATTTGGTTCAACTTGGGTAACAAGGAAATCAGTTTACAATTTGACAACTTAGATGTCTAATTAGCAATCATCTTCTCCTTTGTCATAAACGTACCTTTACTTTCAGGATGGTTATGCAAAATAAGCAAAGAGAAAATTGGAATTAGTATGTGTTATGCATTGTGTTATTTATTCTTAATAGAGTTTACAAATACAATAATTTTTAAAGACTCAAAATTAGTGCAAAGTATCTGCATCAAAATCATTGAAAATTAAGCTTATTAAGTGGTTTTACCTCACACGGTGACTTTGACAAGTTGAGAGGAGGAGCCTAAGAATCACAAACTATTTAATAGAATTGGTAGAGTGAGGCAGAGTCACAATGTTTATATAGTGGCAAGTAAATGAGTTATAAGAACAAAAGATGCTCAGCTTCCGGTTTCAAGCTACAGAAGCAAGGAAAGTTGTAGTTAAGGATCCAACTTCAATAACAGCTCATAAATTATTTCTACTCTTAACATTTCATAACAGCACCATTGGGTATCTTAAGTCTTTAGGTAGTACCCAGTTTGATCAGTCCCTGTATCTAAAGACACTCAGTATCTCAAAAGTGCACACACTACTTATAAATAAAAATGCATGTGTTCTGGTGACCACTCAAGCAGATATAACTATTTGGTTGTTTGCTCACATTTGCTTTTAAAAGTCTAGTACTTAGAATGATATTTTAAGTAAATATATTGCTTTCTAGGAAACACTGTTTTTGCTCAAATTCGAATTTTGTAAAGTAATAAATGCTACTTACATGGAACCCATCTTTTCAAAATACAGTACAATAAATTTAACTTACTTCGTCTTAAAACAAAAGTTATTATTTTTTTCCTCATTGAGTTTATTGGTACATTTTAAGTATACGGTACAGTTACAGTCATCATTGGGATCTTGTATCTTTACATGACAGGTCTTGGTTCTCATTTTTTCCCCATACCCCTGCCCTCCCTTCACCCCCTCCTCCCTTCCCTACTTACTAAAACTTTATTTCCATTTTTTCATTTTCTCATATTTGTTTCTTTTCCCTTCTTACCTTTCCCCTACCCTTCCCACTTCCCCTACCAAAAGTTATTATTTAAAGGTGAGTATCCAGTAAAGAAATTCAGATGAGTTTGATTTATCTGTCAAACATGATTTTAACCAGCGAATTGGTAGCAGAATCAACATAAGAACTCACTATGCAAAAGTCTGGCACTGTTTGTGCTGGAACATGTCCTTTAACATAGCAGATTCTCAATTTTCCACGTTTAAATGTAGATAATACTACTAAATTTATAATCTTAGAATAAAGATTCAGTGAGCTAATATATGCCTAGTACAAAATATTCACTAATCACTATTTATATTCCTAAGGTCAAATATGTTTGCCAAATGCCAATTTAAACAAATTAAGCAGATCTTTTTACTACAGAACTCATTGGAGCATTTACTATGCTATATGATTATCCAAGAAGCAAATACACTACACAATATTTCTTCAAACAACCAATTTTTTTCTAAGAGGTATTTCTTCATATTTTATGGAATACTAATATCCCACAGTCCACAACTGGAAACTGTACTTCAGACCATAAAACACTTGGGGGGAATGTGGGAAATGGATCATTTGGATATGAGTAATAAATCACTGATTTAAATAATTCAGTCTGAATATCCTAATGATCTTTTTGAGGCAGCCCAAAGCATTTAATACATACAAAGTAACAATCACTTGGAAACTGAACCCCACATTTACTTAGACACTGAAATGGACTTATTTTATTACAGATATATGTGAAGGCTGAACATGTTGCAATTATTCATGCTCCTAAAGTAAAAATAGAGGCTATTTTCAAAAGAAGGACTCGTAGTGATTCTGCCTATTTTCCCTCAATGTGCTATATCACATTTTCTGGAATTTGCTACTATATACATTGCATCTTCAGAATAGTAGAGAGAAAGGGGAAGAGCAGGGATTTTTTCTGTATAATTTTGAAGAAACTAGAGTGCTTTATGTTAAGATGTATTCATTCAATGGGATACTGACCATTAAATCTGTGCTCTGATGTGTGGGAACTGTGACCTATATATGTATTGTCATGTCAACAAATAGTTATTAAATGCCAATTCTGTGTTAACTAGTGCAGGTTGGAAGAAAATAGATTTGAACATTTTATGATCTTATAGGAGAGACAAGGCTAATATCTAAGAGAAATTCAGGGAAAAATCTAATACAAAACAGAAGAGCTATGTCTTAAAATACAAAGTGTAACTGTCACATAAACCCACAGAAAGATCACTGAACAGCATGGGCTGGAGTTAGCACTTGATCTAGACCTTGAAAGCATATAAGAGGCAGCAACAAGGCTTTTGCAAGCAAATCTATTTCCATCACCTCCCCAAGTGCACTAACTGTCAAGGGAGTATTAGGGCCACCCTTCTCTTTCAAAAGAAGTTGAAGATATGAAGAGATATTTGTCTCTTTTTCTTTTCAGCAATGGATGAATATATCACCTAAGGAGTCTCAGATCCAGAATCCCTTCCTTCAGGGTCAAAGTGAGAGCTTGGATGTCTGCCTCTCCAATAAATAAATAAGACAATGCCAACTATAATAACAACTTAAAAGTTAGAGCAGCATAGGAACAATTCAGAAATAAGAGAATCTACATGAGCTTGTGTGGAAAGACAAGTGCTATTTTCTGCTTCAGTCTGTGACTGGGAGAGAATCACTCAACCCTATGATTGTATTATTTATACAGAACTCACTAGGGCACCATCTGGTGCTAAGCTAACTGCAAAAACAGGAAAATCAAACCCAAAGCCAATTGTCTCCATTGGAGTTTTCACTAATGACCTGTTCCTCACCAATATCCCAAATGATCACATTCTAGTTTGAAACAGGAAAAAACATTTAATGTTTTAAAGGGGCATTTTTAAAGGGAATTTGGTCAGACACATTCTTGAGATGATCCTGTGTCTATCCAGATCTTCTCAGTTGAAAGGGCACTGCCCCTATTTCAGGTTTTAATACATCTTATTAAATTATTATATCAAGTTCATAATGTCCTAGCTCAGTACTCAGTCACCAAGAGATAAAGGTGAGAGGTGATCTTGCAAGATTATTTTGTAGGGATGGAAGCTAAAGCCAACATTGTGAGGAAAATTCTGTTGAAATGTGAAAAATGAACTAAACAAATGACAATGATGAAAATAATTCTGATTTCAAATTATTTTAAAATATTGAATTTTGAATCTCAATATTTTCATTAAGGTTGCATGTTTGACAAAGCAAACATATTTTCTTTTATATAAAAGATTTTTATAACTAGAATGAATACAATAATCAAGTGTGTTGGAATCATGTTTATACTTTTTAAAAATCCAATTATAAATATTTTCATATTCAGTTCTAACCGGCTTTTCATAGATTATCCTAGAATTAGTGATTTCCCTTTTGAAGTAAATATTGAAAAATGTCTCCTTATATTAATTTCATTTGGGCTGGAGAGTTAGCTCAGTGGTTCCGCCGCCTGTCTTGCCCATCCAAGTTGCCAAGTTCGATCCCCGGTACCAAAAATAATAATAATAATTAATTTCATTTCAATAGCATAAGCTCCTCATGAAAGCTTGGCGCAATTCTAGTCCCACTTTGTTCTTATTTGGAGCTTACATTGCAGGTCATACTTAAGTATAGCTCAGTGCATAATCAGTTGTCTTGGTTCTCATGTTGATGATTGCTTGGAGTTTTCTCTCATTGTATGAATATCTTCTCATTTTAAAATCTATTTTCCATTAAAAGCTTTCATATATTTTGGCAATCCCCAAAAAAGCTAACCACATTGCCAGGAACAATGATATTGATTGGTATTACTGTACTAAATCTAATAGCAAAAGGAAATAACTTATAAAGTAGTTCTATTAACCAATTTTTTAATAATTTAAGCATGTGATTTCTGGAATTGATGAAGTTAATCCTACTTACTTAACTTAGGGCTTATTGTAAGACTTAACTGCAGCAAACTTTACTTTATAGTATTCACTTAATACAAGCTAGGTGAGCATTACAGACCTGTAAATCCCAGCTACTCAGAAGGCTGTGGCAGGAACGTACCAAGTTTGGTGCTAGTCTTGGTAACTTTTCAAAATATAAATAAATATACAAACAAATAAATACTTAGCCAGGGATATAGCTCATTATTCACTCATTGCTCAATCTCCATTATCATACAGATACAAATACAAAAAAATAACAATTATGATTAGGAAAATGCATTCATGTCACCACAAAGTGTTGTCGTAGAAAGAAATGATAGGCTTTAGAGTCATCTGGATTTGAATCTTGAACCTTTTGGTCTGTCTTCCTTGAATCAACCTTTCAAAATTTTTTTTCAAAATTCCTCATTAGTCATCAAAAGATTCCACCACCCTGACGTTTCCTCATAAAAGCACATGTTGAAATCACTGATATTGCAGGTATCTTCCATTAACTGCCTTGAGATGGGTGTCTTCCAGAGGACATTTCTCCACTGTGTAGCTACACCTTCATGCATCTGTTAGTGTCGGGTGACTACAGATATTAAACTACTATGCCAGGAGGATTGTGTTGCTGTTAATTTCAGGGCCAGTCATTTTGTGACCTGATGCTCAAATTCTGGACTTTCCTTTTGTCGAAAACAACAAAAAAATCCCCTTTCAGAACCAAGGCACAAAGAGGTGAATTAGAGAGGGGCAGTGACAATGGAGAAAGGATGGTTCTAAACCAGTGGGAGTCTAATCAATCCTCAGAGACAGTGAAAATTGGCCATTGTTTTCTCTAGAAATAAATAGGATGCCACAAGCACAGGGGCAAATCTCAGAAGTCAGAATAGTAAATTCAACAAGGACTACTCACAATCCTTCACGTCATGGCCCATAAGGCTACCAGAGATCTGAATTCTACCTGCTTGTCCAGCTGCAAATCAGATACTTAGCCCCTCCCGTCACCCTACTCTATTCCCACAGGCCTGCTTTGTTCATGGGCCTGCCAAGCCATTTTATGCTTGGAGCCCTTCAATTTGTTATTTCTTCTTTCTGGATTCTTCTTCCGTATCCTTGCATGGTTGAGTCCTTTCCATCACTCAAGGTTCAACTCAATATCATCTTCTCAGAGAGGCTTTCTCCAATGACAATCTTAATGTTTTCCATCTATCTATCACCAAAACCAATTAACTCTATCTGATTAACTTGTTTACTGTCTTCATGGCATGGCTCACTATTTGAAATTATCTAGTTTGCTCATATATTTGTTCATAAAGAAATGACCTTTAAAGAGATGCAAAGTACTACAGAGATTAGGAAGGCCTCATTTCTGACATGCATGATAAAAAGAGTAGAAGTATAAAAAAGGGAAAAATCACAGAAATAACAGTTAGTTACAATTCCTCTGATAAAGTTCTATAGATTCTCTACACAGAACCATAGTTACAAAACTAGCTTGGGTAGCATTGCAATTCTGCATTTTACAAATAGGCTCTGCATCACTAAATTCTCAATTTCTAAATGTTACTGTTGTGGTCATGGTCCTACATTTAGTTAATCTGAGGTTAAAGATTTGCATGGCTGGATATACTAATTCAGAGTAAACAAGTATTGATCTGTCTTTTAGCAAGGATGAAATAACAATAGTTGGTTTTTATTCAGTATCGTGGGTCTTCTCAAATCCCAAAATAATCAGTAAATAGTTGATTTAAAGACTTGTATTATGATGCACAGTTAAAATATTACGACTATGTTTAAAAAATGAACAAAAATTCAATTGGTTTTTTACTACAATTGGAAGTTAGCTTCAAAAACTAGAAGCTCAAGTTGAAGAATGTCTTGCCTCCACTAAATTCTATCAAATATCAAACTTCAGGATCAAACACAGCATTTATGCTTTTTGACATAATTATATTACCACATACAAATGGGAGAGATAACCCACCCTTGGTAAGACTTGAGCAAGACAAAACACTTTCTTCTCACTTTCATTTTTTCCATTGTAGAGCTGTTACACTTTGGCTCCTAGTGTGACAACCCAGAGCCTCTCTTCACAGGTCCTACAGAGTTCTACCCTAACATCGTTCCATGCTCTGGGACTATACAATATAATTAATCTACAATACACACAAGGCTCTCTTTTAAATGCTGGTGATCTTGTACAAATTAATCAGAATGCTTTTCGTCCTCGAGTAGCTGCTAAAACCCTATATAACACTAGGAAGCTAATACTATTTAGAGGGAAAGTTCTATTTAGTAAGCTCAGAAGAAGGAGTACTTTGCTAGTGCTCTCTTCCTTTACATTTATAAAGCTTCCTTGAGTAACCTGATCCATAATCACACCTCCAAATATTGCTTATATGTTGATGTTTCCAGGTGGGTGGATCCAGTCCATATCACGGGACCACTATATTCTGCCCATTTCTGATTTTGAAGTTCATAAAAAATCCAAATCCAACTTTATTAATGGTTCCTGTCACTCTTCCTCTTCTAAAAACTTCATCTGAGTTAATGGTATTACTGTTTAGTCCCCAAACCACATCTTCCAAGCCAGAAACTTTATTCTCCTCTATGCCTTACTCTTCTTTAACACCAAACGATTTACCAAGCCACATTAACATGATCTTTATATCTCAGAGGATGCCTCAGTCTATTCACTGTATTTCATTTAACTATATTCTATTCAGTATTACCACTAGCAATATTTCATTCACACATGCGTGGGACTCTGTGGTCCTTGGGTTGAGTTTTGGCTCTAGTTTCCAGAGGATGAGTGATTATGTAATCTTTGCCTCAGTTTCATCATCTCTATAAAGTGGAGATAATAATATTCCTTATAGCTAATATGGTTGATAAAAACTGTTTAGAAACTGTTGGAAAAGGCAGAGCATATGCAACAATTTTATAGTGCCTAGCAGACAGTATAGTTATATAAATGATTATAATTATTATTTTAAAATAATATCCAAACCGGCTCCGACCTATCTTCAGAACATCATTTCTCTTTATTTTCCACTCCCTTCCCATCCTGATCCTGTGCTGAAGCCTCATTAGAAACTGTGTGCTTCCCTGAACACATCAAACACTTCTCACTCCTCTATGCCTCTGGATCTTCCACTTTCCTACTCTCAAATAACTTCCTTTTTTCACAGTTTACTCAATACTGTTGTTATTCCACACTCTTGTTCTCCATTATATAACTATTTGGAGTATTAACAAAGGTAACAACCTTCAGTGTGACACAGTAACACGGGGGGAAGGAAGGCCTCATTTATGAGAGATGTTATTAAATGAATAGTAGAAGCAGAGAATGGGGAAGTGTTTGCCTCATACTTCATTGCCTTTTTAGTAAATGATAGCCTACATCAATTTGTTACATTCCCCCAGTGTTTCTACATGGTACACACAAATATAAATACACACACACATACACACAAACACAAACAGGTGCCTATACCCACACATATACATATATCTAGAAGAGCAGTATCACACATATTACAATCTCATGTCACATTGTGTTTAAGTCATTGAAAACAAGGTCACTATAGCTCTTATTCCTAGGATAACGTTTGCACAGAGTTGACGCCCAAAAAGTGATCTTTTAAAGACTAGCTAAGATGATGTAGGCATGTTTCACAAAATTATATTTTAATGAGAAAGAAATTAAAGGGCAAAAGAGAAATAATATTTCTCTGTTCCTCTCTTCTCTTGTCTGAAATTTTACCAGCACCTGCACTATCACACCACCAGTCTGCTCTCAAAGGGCAACTTTCCCCATACATAAACAACCTCTCAGACCTAGTAGATTCATGTTGGTGGTGATTAACTGAGATTGAATGAAATGTGCATGGAGGGTGGTAAAGAAGAAAACTGTTATTCTTAGATTGCGAAGGATCTATGAATCTAAAAAGTTTGAATGTTACTCAGTATGTAATGGGGAGCCATTAAAAAAGTTTGGAAGGACACAATAGAATCCAAAAGATGTGTTTAAAAGATTTCTATGGCTATAGTATGTAGTGTGGCTTGGATTGGGGAAGACAAGATACATGTACTTAATATAGAATCATTTATTATATATTCTTAAGGAGCCAGATGAGAAGACATGATGAACACTTGAAGGACATTTTATGTGACTGCCAGTCACTCTTGCAATCATTTTACATGCATTATCTCACTCATTCTTAGCAATAACCATATCCACAAGGATCATTAGCTCTAAAGTGAAGAAGCAAAGATTTAGAGTGTTTAAATAACTTGTCCAAAATAAAAATGTAGGAAATGGATGAGCTATGATTCGAACCCCAAATTTTTTATATCAGAATCGAAAATGGATATTCCTGACTTACGTTATGTATACAGGAAGCAATTCTTCATACACTGTTGTCCATTCCTGGGACTTCCTTTCATGCCCTTTGCATCCTAAAATACTATGTCTATGGGTTTTGATCTCTTCTTGTCTTTTGATTTGGACTATCCCATCAAAAGGTCTAAAGTGATAAGGTTGAAAGTGGTGAGGGCAAAGGGAAAGGGTAAGCGGATGAATCCTGACAGTTTCTCTCATAAACTCGGTCATATGTGTTTTTGACCAATCCCATTTCTCTCTTTCAAAATCCCCTTCTTCCTTCTACATACAATTTAAGCCCAATCCACAGGAAAATGCTTATTATAGTTTAAAGCTGCTACCTCTCTGAAACGAAGATAAAACTAATACCTTGAGTAGCAAAACACCCAGTCCTAGTTTCTATGCACCATCTTGCCTTTGCAGAGACAAAGCTAAAAAAAATGAACAAGAAATTATGGAAAATAGCTTTCTTAAATTTTTGTTATTTTTCTCACCACCATACCATAAAGTTCCTTAGAGATTCTGAAAGAGCTGCGTTTGCCTTAAATTTGCAAAGTAGAAGAAAGCGTTAAAGAAGGTGTATCTTTTCTCTCTGAAACATTAGCTTTGCAAGTGCAGGATTTTGTGTTTAATTTATTGATGTATTTCTAAGCATCTAATCAGGTCTGACACATGGTATGCACTGAATAAATATTTGTTGAATAATTGAAAACAAAAGCCTTCATTCAATAATGGGTTACGGAGCACTCAACGTAATCATATATTTAACAGATTTTACATTAAATCGTTTTTCCAGTTCGGTCCAAAAATTTCATCATTCACGGTACTACTCCTATGACAAGATGTAAGTGATATACCAAACAATCAGCACACCTACAGACTTTCTGAATATAAACTCAACACTGAAGTAGTGAAAGGAACGACTGGGGGATAGAAAGAGAGGAAATATTTTTAATATTATAACATTAATATTGATAACTAAAACATTTATTGAATGCTTCACTTTGCTAAATACTGAGATAATTAATATTCACTATATTACCTTATCTTCATAATACACCTCTGGGCTAGGTTGTCATCATCGTTTGCAATTTACAGATAAAAACAGTGACGCCCAAAGAGGCTGAGTAACTTGCACAAAGACACAAGTAGTAAAGGATATTATCATGTTTCAAAGCCTAACAGTCTATTGTCAGAGTCAAAACTTTAAATGACTGTGTTGCATTGAGTAAATCTCACAACATCTAGTCACTGAAGCAGAGATGCAAGAGGAAGAAAGGAATCAAGAATGACTTCATGTTCTCAACTCATGGAGTGCACTAGAAGTCAATGACCAAAAGAATAATTTACGATCTATTCCATCTGATAGACAAAAGTGGACTGGAGAGATTATAGTTTAGACATCACGCTTCATTTGTGAAGTGTCTGAAGCCATGCATCATAGCTAGGCGATTCCATAATAACCACCTTTACTGCCATTATGTAATTTGTCGGGTTATATGATGACTTGTTTACATTTGCATTTTTTACATTGGGCTATAAACAGCTTGGCATACTCAGCACTAGCAGTATGTTTTTTGATGATGGTGTGTGTATATGCATTTGTGTATTGCGCGGACATAATGTTCAGATTCAGACATGCTTAAATTAACAAACTCATACGTGTTTGAGATGATTTACAAAAATAGATAACTGAGAACTAGATTTTTGATAAAATATTAATTTGGAGATGTAGGCTTCTGAAGAAGGAAAAATATTCTCATAGTCTTTAAGTCAGTAAGTGAGTGAACCAGTAACTTATAAGGCAGTAATTTAACATAAATAAAACATTTTAGGAGAAAATGAAAAGCTTACTTGGAGATTTTCCTGAAAGAGAATATATGCCAGTTCCTCAAATACACTGATTTTTTTAAAAGCTTAGAAAAATATACATTCAAATTAGGATTATTCATGAGAACACTTGAATTTTCAAATCAGATAGGTGGCTTGAAACAAAAAATAAATGAACAAACAAAACTAGATTGTACTCCTTGTTGTATAAATTTCTCAATTTCTCTTTCCCTCTCCCTCTCTCTCTCTCCCTCTTCTTCTCCTTCCTCTTTCACTGTCTTTCATTTAAAAAGTTTGTTCTAATGTATAGGCATAAATTTAACAAAAGGACATGATTTGTATACAGGAATACAGAAAACACTTTAAAAAATTAAAGGTCAAATAAATGAAGAAATGTATCATACTCTTGAATTGCCCGACTCAGGATACTAAGATATCAGTTTTCTTCAAATTGATCAATAAATTTTAAGTAAAGTCAGACAAAATCTCATTAGGTCCTTGTGGCAGAATTTGGCAAGCTGATCTTTTAAATTTTATAAAAATTCAAATGGCCTAGAATAGTTTGAATAGTTTTTAAATAGAACAAATTTGGAGAATTGATTTCAAGACTTAGTATAAAGCTATAACAATAACGACAATGTATATTGACTTAATTACAAAAGCATACAGATCAATGAAACAAAATAGAGAATTCAAGAGGAGATCCACAAAAATACTGTCAAGTTAGTTTTGAGTAACAATCAATGAGGAAAGGACAGTAATTTAATAAATGATTTTACCCTAACTGGATAACTATAAGACAAAATTGAACATCAACTCTTACATCATGAACAAATATAACCTTAAATGTATTATAGACCTAAATGGAAAAGCTACAAGTATAAAATTACCAGAGGAGCCGGGCATGGTGGTGCATGCCTGTAATCACAGCATTGGGGTGGCTGAGGCAGGAGGATTGCTGTGAGTTCGAGACCAGCCTGGGCTACATAGTGAGTTCCAGGTCATTCTCAACTACATAGTGAGATCCTGTCTCAAAAAACCGAAAACCAAAACAAAACAAAACAAGAAAAAAAAAAACTACCAGAGGAAAGCACAAAACCAATCATGATACTGACACATAAAACAGTGCAGAGAAGAGTACAAGCCATCATTTTAAAAAGTTAAATTTAATTTCTTCAATACTAAATGTGTTTAAGTCTTTAACTAATACTACTAAGACAATTAGAAAGGCAAAAAAGAGTGGGAAAAATGCTTGTAATATACAAATTATATAGTGAATGTTTAAATTAGAACATTTATTACAGTAAAACACACATTGCCATAAATATCCCTCAAATCATCCCACTTGCCTCAGAAAGGTTTTTCTTGCCACTTTTGGAAGCAGTTCAAGAAGTCCTCTTGAGTGTCTTTATGAGGCATGATCGAAAATACAGTGAATGCTGCTGCCAAGTACCTTCCAATGGAAAGGCAGGGTCAAAAAATACTATGTTGTGTCCTAATCACCTTACTAATGGGATCTGACATAGTGGGGCTTCTGGCTCTTCTCCCAAGTCAAAATAAACATAAAAGGTAAACATTTTGAATTGATGCAGGGCATCAAGGCAGTGATGACAATGCAGCTAACGACCCTCATGAAAGAGGACTCCTGGAACTGTTTCTGAAAGTGCCGAGAATGATGGGATAAGTACACCCAAAACAAGGGC
This sequence comes from Fukomys damarensis, assembly GCF_012274545.1. NCBI lineage: Eukaryota > Metazoa > Chordata > Mammalia > Rodentia > Bathyergidae > Fukomys > Fukomys damarensis. Next base: position 101,592,574 of record NW_022900951.1, read on the forward strand.
GAGGATGTTGAAGGGGCTTGATACCAATGTGTTTTTACTACAATACGTTACTTTTTAATTGATCATTCACCATATTTTCTGATCATACTGCACATAAAACTGGCAAAGGATAAGTATCTAAAATAAACAAAGGGCTTATAAATCAATAATAAGCAGACACATAACCCAATTTTTAAAAATAGGCAGAAGAGGCCGGGATGTAGCTCAGTGGCACTATGCCTGCCTCACAAGTGCAAGGTCCTGAGTTCCATTCCTGGTACTGCAAATAAAAAAGGCAGAAGATATGAAATGATATGTAATTGAAAAGATATACAAATCAGCAATATACTCATGAAAAGATATAAAACACTGCTAGTCATTAGTGAAATGAAATTTAAAATCGCAATACCAATACAATCCAATGAGAAGGTCCAATATTAATCCTGATAAGATCAATGTTGGAAGGATGTGGAAACAAAATACAAGTCTAGTTCTGACTGAAAGAAATAATATACAAAAGAGTAGATTATGTATTATTCCACCTGTATGAAATTCCAGAAAAGGCAAACATAATCAGTAATGACACGAAGCATATCAGTGATTCCACTCAGCACTGTACAGGTGAATCTGAAGGGGTAATGTGCATACTGTCTTGAGTAGTAGCAAGGTATAATATTCATCAAACCTCATCATGTATGCACTCAAAGTAGGTGCATCTTATTGCAAGGTAAATATCTCTAAATAAAGTTTATTTTATTAGGAACAAAAACACTGTCCTAGTTCCCTCAAAATTTGTTATTCTAATCTTCTAATTTAAAACTTGAAGTACAAAGGACATAGAACAGTTATTTTTAAGTGAAAAAGAGTGTGTAAAAATATTATAACACTTGTTAACAAATACTGGCGTTTTAAAATATACATGCTATACATCATGATTAATAATTCTTATCATTTCATGCTTTTTATGACAACAGACCCAATTCCTCATATTCATGTTTTTTTTTCTTATGCAGAACATAAGGAACATCTGACCTAAGAAAGGTTTTCTAATACAATTGTACAATGGACTTGTGAGGGTCTAATTATTAGGCAAGAAATGCAAAATTCTTTCCAAATTTGTTAATTAATAACATCCCTAGACAAATATATTTTTACTTCTATTCTTGATTACTAAATCTCTTTGCTCCAAGGCAACAGATGGCTAAAGTTCTCCTAGAATTAAAAAGGAAATAGTCTAGAATTCCTTGTGATTCAAAGGACTAAATTTAATCAGGTTATCCTATTTTATAAGCTACAAATATCTTAAAAAATAGAGATGCGCTCAATGGAAATACATAAATGGCTGTCCCCTTATAATTGTGTGGGTTGTAGTAATAGTTTTTTATTACTAGTTTATGATCTGATATTACCATAGCATCAGTTTGTACTAAACTCAATCAAATCCTCCCTTAGTCTTTTTTTGTGAGCTCCTATTATAGCATTCTTCTTCTCTAGGATTAGAAAGTAATATAAATTATTGGGTCCCTTGAACAGTCTGTATAATTCTGCTTCAAAAGTAAAACTGGGAATATAATTCCCTTGAGAAATTTCATCATAAGCTTCACTTGGGACAAAGTCATTTCTAGATTAACCCAGTCTACATCAGCTCCATGCACTGACAATATTTAAATTTCTGTCTAAGCAACAGTTTTAAAATGTATTCCTTATAATCAGTATCACAGTATGTCACATGATACCCTCTAGTCTGCAAGCCTTCTAAAGACAGAAATTAAAATCTCTGCATCAATTATATTAAATCTGCACTCATGGATGCTCTGCAAACGTGTAATTACTGATACTACCATAACCTCTGCTGGTGTATAGGATACTTCATGGTGAATATGGCCTTATAAAGCGTATCATCAGTTTGTTGCCCTTTGGTGCCTTTTGTTATCGTTGTACTTGCTCCAATCTTTGTCTATCACTATGTATGTGTGTATTTTGGGCAGATCTCAGGCAAGAGCAGAGCGTGTTTTACACAAGCTCTCTTAAATTGCTATTTTTTCTCATGACATGAGCAAACTGTATGCTTTCCAGTTGTCCTGGCTTGTCCAATGTGTTATTCAAGATGTTATCTTTAAATTAGGATTAATGTTTAGTTTTAAAAGGACATTTCTTAAGAGGCATTCTTTATTATGTATTTATCAATACCAAACAGTTCTTTTAATACAAAGTTCTGGAATTTTTCTTTCATAACAAAAACTAAGGAGCCAAATGAAAAAGAATGAAGGAACATCAATACCAATCTGATAGCAACAGTCTACTCTCTGTTCCACCCAACCCACTTCCACCAAGATACACACAGACACAGATGTAATACTCTGATTTATAGTATAACTCTCTAGCCCTTGATATTTTGGTAGAGAGAGGACATAAGTACACAGAAAAGAAAGGAAAAAGATAAAATACACTTTCATAAGAAGTTTTATACTCTAGTTATTTTAAGTTAACCAATATAGGAAGCAATAACTTTATCCTATCTTTGAACATCACCCAACCCTTGATCTTTATGCTGGAGGAGCATGAGATGGTAAGACGCTTAGACATGGGAGTAAAAATTGAGGTGGATATCAGGCACCATATGGCATCCACATGACTTAAAATTAGGCTCCCATATTTATCACATGCAACTTTCTCACAAAGCATCATCAGTCATAATCTTTTGTTTGCTGGATGGTCACCATTTCAACGATCTGATCTATTAAACTTACAATTGCCATGCTTATTCAATCTTTAGTGAAATATACAGACTAGCAATGTAATTCTGTGTGTTCTGAAGGTATGTTTTCTAATAGAAAACAAATATTTACATGGCCACTTTTTTGGGGTGGGCTTCTTGATTTTCCTAACCCCATATGACACTCAAGACAAAGTAAAAGAATACTTCCTCTAAAAATCTGTGCACAGGGCTAGGGATTTAGCTCAGTGGTTCCAGAGCTTGCCTCCCAAGCACAAGGACTTGAGTTCAATCCCCGGTACCAAAACAAAAACAAAAACAAAAACAAACAAACAAACAAAAATCTGTGCACTGGTAACACTCTTATAATTATGGTTTTGAGGGCCCGGGATGTAGCTCAGTGGCACTAAGCCTGCCCGGCAAGTGCAAGGTCCTCAGTTTGATCCCCAGAACCACACACACACACAAACTATGGTTTTGTGGTTGAAACCCTTGAAAGCTAACTCCATTGTATGTACCTTATATTTATTTTTGCTTTCTTTTTCTGTAAAAACAATATATTTAATGAAAATATTAAATAATACAATATGAATAAAATAGAAATTTAAAGAAGCATAAAGTCTGGGGATACTTAAATATATAACCATACATAGAAATGTTTGATATTCAGTATAATCCTTGAAAGAAAAAAAAACAGTAATTTTATAATTGATAGAGCTATTTGGAATTTGTAAATGTGACTCCATCAAAATTGTCATTGCAAAATCCCTATCAAAATGCTCTACTTTGAGAGGGAAATTAATGAAATTAGCAAAATTAGAGAGAGAGAGACCGGGAAGAGACAGAGACAGAGAGAATATGAATCTAGCAAAGGAAGGATGCTCAGGAGAGGTTTATATCATTTTGAGCAAGGATAGGGAAGCCTGCAAAGGAAACTAATAAGCAGCCACACTATAATTGAGATTTCATTCATTTTCAAAATCAATGTCTGGGTCAGATTATAAAATATTTCTAAATTGTCTTTCAAAAATTATTAATTGTACTGAAAACACATTAAGTGATTCAACAACAATTTGGCATTTATTGCCAGACATCGTTCATTACTATTTATATATTTATGTTATTTATCACAGTATCCAGAGAGGTAATTATTATCTCATTTCATAGATAAGAAAACTATAAGCTCAAGGAAATCCCAAAACTATAATGTCATAAGGACTTAAGGGGTTTTGACAGGTACTACGCACTGACATATTTGTTGAATAAATAAGAACTTATTTTTCTCTACTCTCTGAAAAAGTTACCATTTTTAATAACAAATCATTATTAAGGTTAACTTTTCTGTCATTGTACAAAAAATAGAATTTGGGGGCCGGGGATTTAGTTCAGTGGTTCTGCCACCTTCCTCGCAAGTGCAAGAACCTAAGTTTGATCCCCAGTACCAAAACAAACAAACAAACAAAAAACCCCAAACAGAAAATAGAATTTGGATTGAATATAGGAAAAAATAAAATACCTTAAGTATTCATAAATGATTAGCTGAAAAAATAACAATTGCACAATTATATTTCAATATTTCTACACATGTCGATTCACATAGTTGCTTTCCATAGTAACTGGGCTTTTTTACTAGCAGAAATATGTCAATATTGAATCAGAGTTAAATAATTGATTTATTATAACCTAAAGTCAAAAGTCTATTATACAACAAGTCATCTTTTTAAAGAGTAATTTGCACCAGAATATCATTAAGAGATCTAATATTTAGCAAAAGATAGTTCAAATATGAAGATATCAATTTTCAATTTTAGTAGTTGGTTTTTTTATATGAAGCTGTGAATTTTAAAAAATCCCAGTCTGTATGAGTGTGTAGGTATAAATAACCTTAACTTTTCTATTCAATGTTTGTGTGGACAGTTCTTTGATGAAATAATCATGAAAATTTGTTAAACAGCATTAGTATAATAAAAACAATTTTCAAAATGCTTATATCACACATGCATTTAATTTATTTCAGTGCCTTGAATGTAACAATTTAACAAACTGAATGCATACTTTTGCCTTGATGGACAATATTATACAGATTTGCTCCCATGTATTTTCATTAAGCCATTATCATCATACGTATTTTCCACATTTAGTTGAAAGCTATGTAATGTTGTAGCTATAACTAGACAGATGTACATTTGAATACTGGCACTGAATAGCTGGTGTGACACAGGAGAAGCTGCTTAACATCTTTGAGCTTAGGTTTCTTCCTCCATAAAAATGGAAATAAAAATAACTACCGCATAATATTTTTGTGAAGTTGATCTTAAATAAGTTTATATATGTATCAGTGTTTAGCCTAGAAAAGACACTAAGACATTTCCTAAGAATATTGCATGACTAACTTAGATTTTAGTGGTATTAAGTATTCAATAAAAATGGTTTATCTAGATGTGTGCTGATCAATCTTGATCATCCACTTGATTGGATTAGGATACTCTTGCCCAAGTCATAAATTGTGAGGGTAGGAACCAAGTCAGTGTGTTAACTCATTGATGAATTTATAGCTCTTTGGACTACTAGGAGGTAGGGGTCTACTTGGTGGGAAGTGAGTAATGGGAAGTGATTTTGGAAACTATCTCTGGTTCCTGGCTTCTTCCTGACTCACTGCTCCCATAATTTTTGCTTCCTGGATGCCACAAAGTGAGCAGCTTTTTTTCTGCTATGCTCTTTGGCGATGATGTTTCTGCCTTGGAGTTTGCTGACCACGAACTAAAACCTCTGAAACTATGAGCCAAAATAAACCTTCTCTCCTTTAAGTTTTGGATGTGAGATATTTGTGCCTGCAATGAGAAAGTGACTAAGATGTCTTCATGCACCCCATATAAGCAGCCAGTGCTGTTCAAAATCATAATCAGTATAAAAATACACTCTACCTATTATTTATCAGTTGTTGAAAGAGTCAATAATTTAATGACATGCTTTTTTGGATAAGATAAAGGATCAGAGTTTTTTTCAAATGATTACAACTGTGCATATAGTTGAAGGGTGGTAATAATAAAAAAAATGAATGTTGGGTCATTAGGTTCATCTTCTGTCTTTTCCATTGGTTAAAAAGATAGATAAAATAATAATTACACAAATCACTTGGGTGCTATTATGAGAGATTGAGATTAGGAAGGAACTTTATTACCAATCTATAAATGCATCATAAAAGTACAGTCATTTTATTGCTTTTTCTATTTCAAGCAGCTGTCATATTAGTCATATGTGTTTCCTGTCATCCATGAGGCAGTTTTATATTTTCAGCACTTATAAGTTTATATTTTCAGTATTTCCAACAATTAACTAGACAAATAAGTAAAAGACAGAATTTCTCAACTCTGACTTAAAAGTTTTAAGACATTAAGGCGATTCTATAAACTTATTTTCAAAAACGCAAGTCATGTCATGCATGTATATATACCTAATTGACTAACCTAGAGAATTGTAGACTACTTAGTATGGAAATAAATTCTCAGCCTATTTTGATAGTTGGAGAATGTTTCTGGCTACAGTCTGCATATTAACCAATTCTCACTTGTTTTAAAGAACTAAATCAAAGTGATCCTTCATTTTTATTTCAAAAGGAAATTTCGACCCCATCAAGTAAACAAGCATGTTAAAAATGGTCCATAACATCAGAAACAAATTTATGAGTCATTTGATCATGCCACTGAACAGTATGGCCAAGATATTGTAAAAAATAACTGTGAAGGTCTGGGGATCTAGCTCAATGGTGCCGCTATCTGCCTTGCAATCACAAGGTTCCAAGTTCGATCTCTGGTACAAAAAAAAAAAAAAAAACTGTCAAAATGATCAGTTAAGTAGAATGAATGGCTGTTGAATTGCATTGACTTAAATATAAAAATTGGAGGTGAGTTAAACACAACACATAATTTGCCATAAATAAGCATATTTCTTTGATCATGTCAATAAATAGATATATAACTTTATCAGATTTGTTCAATAATAGAGTACTGAAGAAATAACCTTAAACAAATATCCAGTTCAGCCCCTGATTATTTTACACTTAATTAAAACATGACTTTTTAAATTATTATTTGAGATTTGTTCTTCAAATTTTCTTTTGAAGTCTAATCCTACAATTGACTTTTAATAATCTCTATTATCAATAAACTCAATTAAAGCTGAAAAAAAATAACCTACCTCTTGCTATGTCTGAACTAGTATTGCTCTTACATGCCCTATGCTCAAATTTGAAAAAAATGAGGTGTTAGGACTTACAGATCCAAAATGACAGTTTTTCACAGGAAAGAAGTCCAAAGCTAGATTTTCACCTCCTCTGGAAGGATATACATGCATGCTTTGTGGTCCTGACTTACCAGTGCATTCCAGAGTGCTTTAACCTTGCCCAGTTGTTCATTTTCACATCTTAAATTTTCCCTTCAACATGACCTTGATGTGCCTGTCTAATGTACAGCTGCCCTCCCTTGAGTAGAAGTTTCCTCCCACAACACGGTAACTTGGTGGTATAGAATAAATACTTCGTAAGAATCATTTGACTCACTTTGGAGGAAGGCAGTTAAACTTGACATATGTAATCACGATTCTTTACTTCCCAATCAACAAGAGACTTTAGAGCATATCAAATGATGCCACTCAAATCCTACAGCTACAAATAAATAAACTTTATCATAACCATACATCTCAGTCCGAAAATATTGATTTTTTTCCTCTCATCTTAAGTCAAACTATATATTTTCTAATGTATCAAACTAGCTGTTTCTAAACTTTGACTTCAGTGCACACTTAGCTTTCATACATAATTATTCATAGAAAACTAATTTATGTGTGATGTGGGTCTAAGAGATTATCACACTTATCTTACCATTTATTTGAAAATTCTTTATTCCAGGAAGACTCCTTCTGTGTCACATTTAATTGCCTTTGAAGCTCCTGCCATTTGAATCTGTCTTCTGGAACATGCATTTCATCATTATTTTTTAGCCTTGTTACATCAATCACCAGAACTGCTATAGAAGATTTCTGGGCTGTGAAGTGATAATTTGTTCCAGTGGTATTAATGAGGCAAGCAGTGGGCTTGAGGGAGGTGACAGCCCATTGCTTTACACACAGCACCAGAGTATGGTGCTGGACTATATACATGGATTTAAGCATATACTCTAGAGCTTGTGGAGTGTTTTCCAACCTCCCTTATCAAACTTAACACAGAAGAGGTACCTCCAACACCTTATCTACAATGAGCGAGGCATATCTAACTACCAAAGGATGAGCCTTAATAGTGCTACTCAACTTATCTTGAGTTACAGACACATCAGTGAAACTGTACTGCTCCAAATTTGAAAGCTCCCTGCCGCTGTATAAGCGCTGAGTCGGTCTATTTCTGTTACCATAGTTATAATAACATGTCCCTAGCCACAGAAGAGTCTAATTCCCTGAAGTGCAGCCAATGAAAACTTGTATTTCTGGGAATTAAGTCCCAGAACTAAGAATGCCAATTTGCTGGTGTTATAATACTATGCCCATGAATACTGCCTCTAGGAAGTAGTGCATCTGGAAACAACAGATGGTGCATGTGGAAATGGGCTGGATGGAGTATTTTAATACTCACACATCTCTAATTCAGTTCTACAAGTCTGATTTCAATGTTCTCTTGGATTACAGGGTGTTTCAGATTGGTAAAATAGGCTTTATCCATATCATTGTTACCATCAACACTGCCAGATGAAAGCCTAATGGGATAGCATTGTCTGTAAATTGTCATTTGGGCACACATATGTACACACACAACAATCCTGACTTGACTTTTAAAAATAGAACATGTCTGTCAAATGCAGTTTGCTATTTTACCACCAATCAAATAATGCAAACTTATTTTAAAATGAAATCATCCTGGAGTTCTGTTCTCCTCAACATAGAAAGAAAACTGCTATGGCTTGTATTTAGACATTCCCCCAAAGCCTCATGCAATCATAGGTGGGGCCTCTCCGAGGCAGCTGGATCTAGAGTGTATGGTGTCAAGATTAAGCATATGTGATTACCAAATTAGCCCACTGATTGATTTGGCAGTTATGGGTGTGGATAATGGGAAGGTGCACCCTGAGTGTGAGTGTGACATGCATTAATGGCATGTCATTTGGAAAGAATATAAGGGACAGAAAAAGGACTGTTGTCCTTGCTTGCTGCTTGCTGCTTTTGCTGCTTCCTGCCTTCAATGCCATGAACTGTTTATTCTTCTCCATGATGCTCCTCTGTCATGCCACGCTGCCTTGGAAACAGCCAATTATGGATTGAAACCTCTACAAACTGTGAGACAAAATAAGCATTTCCTCCTTTAGCTTTAGGTGTTGGGTATTTTTTTCTCAGCAATGAAATTAACTAAGAGAGGATTATTCAAACTCACACTCTATCTAAACAGTCTATCCCTTCTCTATCATAACTTTCAAAAGCCACCAGAACTATTATAGTTTGGAGATACTTGATTTAATATGATAGGAAAAATGCTTTTCTAGAGACATATTTCCTTCTTGTATTTTAGGAAAGATTAATTAAATTGTCATTGAGACAAACAGGCTTTTAATGAAACATAACATCTGAATAGTAGGGCAATAAATATTAGAACCATAGAATTTCATATGATGTAGCTACTGCAACTTTGCTAGAATTAGGGTAATACTATGCTATCTAGTAAAAGAACATGAACTCCCAACTGTTGCATAAAATAGAGAAAAGAGAAATTTGTATTTGAATATTATGAATCAAAAAATTCACCATGAATGTGGACAATGGAGAGGCAACTGAATCCATATTGTTATAAGTCCTCCCAAGAGCCAACAAAAATGTGGCAGCCTATTATAGTTTATGTTAAACACTGTCCTGGATCACTTCAGGGACCCATTAGCTTGATGGGATGTAATTTCTTAGTCCAGTGGTGGTGAACCTATGGCATACATGTTATTATTTTTCTTTTTTTATGTTTTTCTTTTAAGACAAAAATATTAATGTAGAGGTTTTTTTTTTCTAAATGAAAACCTCAGTATTCAGGTTTAATTGTAATGCTGGCACTTGGCAATAAATGAGTGGGTTTGGGGCTGCACTTTGGCTGTCAGTCTCTGAAAGGTTCTCTATCACTGCCCTAGTCCTTGGCCTTCTAAACTCTGTCCAATACACACAAACGGCACTTAAATTCTGAGTTGAGGTCATATAGTGCCTCTGAATACTAACTTCCTCTTGAAGGAATAATTATGCTGAGACAGACAAAGGATACTTTGTATACATTCAAGTCACAGCCATACTGGAAATGCAAAGTATCTCCATAATTTGTGCCAATGAGGGAAAACACTTTAAATATGAATACACTAATGTTAACAATTTTATTAACAACTATGAGTATCCTTACAAGGTGCTGAAGAGTGCTATACAATGGAAAGGCAAGCTAGTAAAAAAAAAACACAATGTGCCCTAATCTACCGTATGTATCAAATCTGGCACCATGCATCTTCTGCCTCTTTCTCAAAGTAAAAATGACTAGGAAAAGTAAACATTTTGAATCAATTCAAGATATCGAGGCAGTAATGACAGCACAACTGAGCACTGAAAAGACTTCCAGAACTGCTTCAGAAACTGGCAAGAACTGTAGGATAAGTGTGCTTGAAATGAGGTTAGTATTTTGGGTGGATTAATGGCAAGGTTGTTTTTTTACTGTAATAAATTTTGAATCTAAACATCCACTGAATTTAATGAGCAGACTTCATATAGTTGGCTCAGTTAAAAATGATAGCCCACCACATTGATGTGCTTCTTGAAACCATAGGACAGCCCTAGCTACATCCCAGCATTCCTCCACTCAGTTCTTCTAGCTTCTTGGCTAATACCATGGTTACCTTCTGTTCTGGCTAAAAATCTGTTTTCTTAGGCCCCTGACTGGCTTTCCTCTACACTTATACTATTCTTCTCCATCTTACTTTACAGCTTTTCACAAACACATGGGATCTATTTTAGGTGGAGCTTGACCTCTCTCCTCAGACCATGCTTCTCCTTAAGATTCTTGAGCCAGCTTGAGGTTGTCAAGATTGTCCTAGCTTCATTGGCAAGTATCAGAGCTCTTATATTACCTAACTTCACAACGAGGTGCCTTACATTTGCCTTTCTATTTTCACTTTATTTTTGACCTTCTGAAATTTAGTTTCCCGTGCCCCAATACTGAAATCAATGACTTCCCAAAAGACAAGCCCAGTGCTTTTTAGCTTTCACCTTTCTTTATCCCTCTTTGAAGAAGCTGAAACTGATGACCACATCCTTAGAAAGTACACCCCATCTGCAGATACCTTCTTTGTCTCTACATTTCTTCTTACACTAAAATGTTCCTCGACCCAATTCTTTTAATCAAAAGAATCATTTGGTAATATTACATATTTTCAAGTAAAACCTTTAGCTTTAAAAGTGAAATCATTAGACAAATGAAGTCATTTACTAGTATCATATGATACCTTATATTCAAATAGTACTTCACATTTCAGGGAATTCATGCTATACCAAATAATTCTGTAAATAAGGAGGACAGAAGTTATAATTCTGAATTTATAAGGAAATTGAATTTTGTACATATTCAGTGTTTTGTCCAATGTCATCTGGCTGATGATCTTTCCATAACTCGATGAAATCTTTAAAGAGGTACTGGATACATAAAAGTTAACAATACACACATACTCTAAACTCACTTCTTGAATTTTGTCACCATTTAAATCTCTTGCTTTTTTCTAAAATGTACAACCATTGAAAATGAAACTGAAATTAAAGAACAGAATACTAGGAATTCATAGCATTATCAATGACAAAATTCCTTGTCTTGATTAATGATATGATAAAGCAAGTAAATTGGTAGAATTACTTAAACATTAATTACCTTAGATACCATTAAGTGTTAATGTGAAGACTTGTTCCTTTAGATTTATAATTCTAAAAATACAAGCATAGAACACATGCACTATAAAATAATTTAGGTCGAATATACTTAATATTATACAAATGTGACATCAAAGTTTATGCAAATTATGCAAAATTGAGTGAAAATGGCCCAAAATAATGTTTTCCACAGCATCTATATGATTTGAGCAATTTTGGCACATGGGAAATCCACGGACCATGACTCACTAGGGTGATTTAGAGGTTAGATAGGTTTAATTAATTTAATACCTTAATTCCATAGGTGTATTCCATATTTATGTCAAGAAAGAAGGAAATCTAAGCAGAAGTTCAGATACAGTGCAGTACCGACTAGATATCATTTGTTTGTGACAGTGTTTCCACAAAAACAAGATTACAAGAGCTCACTACAGGATATCAGTCAGTATTGCAACACCCAGCATCTGTAGCAGCCTGTCTCACCTGAGGAAGTAGTTGAAACCCATAGTTCTCATGAAAATACATGAGAAGGAATGCTTAAAACCAATGGAAAATGAAGGAACTTAGATTTTTACAATGGGTATGTATCTAAGTGGAAATGCTTGTTCTGAACCTGGGTAAAAACTATTCTGATTCCTCCTGCCTGATATGAATACTGCCCAATGTGCTTGTATGATTGCACTCTACTCCTACCTACACCATATTTGCCATGTTTGATAATCTGGATGCAATTTCCTAGTGTTTACATCTGATTGGGCTTCTGGCTGTGCTCCTAGCATGGCTAAACTTTCCCTGGCTCCTCTGGAATTCCCAATTGTAACACAAGCCTGGCTTTTGGGCCTGGCACATAATACCAAGTCCAGTCTCAAAGATCATTCATCCTGACTCTCACCAGTGATCCATCCAACCTGGTGTTTACTCTTTAATACTCAAGGCAGAATGTGTATCTCTATGATTCTCTTGGCACAGCACACATGTAAATAAGTGTGTTTTAATTAAGATAAAAATGTGTTCAAATGTTCTCATAGAAAAAACTAAGTCCTTTCATAATGAAATTTATGAAGGCCTAACAAATTAATACTGCCTCATAGTGGTGGTAGAAAAACCTTTTCAAAACTGGTAGAAATCCATGTGAAATAGGAAGAAAAGGGCTAAAGTTGTAGGGAAAATGGGAAGGGTAGGCGAAATGGAATAAGGGAAAAGAAAAAAATATGACAAAATGAAAAAATGGAAATAAAGTGTTTGTAAATGGGGAGGAGGGGAGGGGGTGAAGGGAGGGCAGGGACAAGGGGAAAAAATGAGAACCAAGACCTGTCATGTAAAGGTACAATAGTCCAATGATGAATGTAACTGTACTGTGTACCTAAAATGTACCAATAAACTCAATAAAAGAAAAAAACCTGGTAGAAATTAATCACCCTCAATGAACAAAAATCTCTTTTTATGTTGGGGCAGGAGAAGAAAGTGGATGGGGGAGGCAAGGGAGAGAAGACAAGAGCAAAAAACACACAGACACCTGCAGAACCCTAACTAGAATCTTACTAACACCTGTTGCCTTCAAACGTCTTTTTCTAGATTCACTTCAGATAGTACACAGTTTCTCAAAAGATCATAGAAAAATGATACTGGGTGTGTTTTGTATGCAAAATGGTCGTGAATTTTTTAATTACTAAAATTTGCAGGGTTTCTGCCTCCTTAATATATTTTTGAAGCTAAAATTACATAATACCCAAAGGAAAAAAGTGTAATGTGCTGTAATTCTAGTTCCCTGGATATGTAACCATTTCTAACTCACACTTGTAAAGCACTTTCTCCATTTCTGGCTTTCAGATATTTTGCAGTACTGACTGAAAGAAATTGGATAGCAAGTTTAAAAATTAAAGTTCTCATTACAATGATAATGAGTTATGTGTAACATTTTAGATTATCAGAATGACTACCCATGATGTCTATCAAATGCTGGGGCTAATTATTTCTTTTCCCCTTCTGAATATGTATCATTTAAAATTTTTATTAGTATATGCTTACAAAAATATAATAAATATGTTTGTCATGAGACATAGGTAAGTAGATATATTGTGTGTTCATCCTTTTTATTTCCTCCTTCCTTTTTTCCCAATTCCCAGGTTCTGTTCTTAGCTCTACAAAGTCTGACTCTCTGCTTCCAAAACAAAAAATTATATAACGCAAGCAGTTTTGTAAGCTTAGCTTAACATTAACAGAATTATGGAAGTGAATTTAAATAACAGAAATCATAGGAAATTCTGGATTCAAGTTATTAAGAATTTAATGGATGTTTTTTACACACCAGAGAAATGATTTGGTTTTTACACAGATGTGTCCCATTTCTTTCATTTAAGATAGGGCCTCATTGCACATCCATTTCCTTCCACCTTGGTACTTTTTCAAGGATGTTGAAAGGGTTGCTGTGATTTTACACAAAATAGAGTGGAATAGCACATGTCCTTGATCTTTAGGAATTTCAAAATTATGGAATCCTATATTACTCTCAATAAAGGTGATTCTTAAAACGTATTATTAAATGTACTTTAATTTTTATACCTCTTTATATCTAACCTTATAAATCAGATTACAAATAAAAGAAATTATTTGTGCCCCAGTTTTTGCTTTGGAATATATGAGGATCATAGTGTTATATAAATAGAAATGTGTTACTATTATACTATCTTTGTACCTACTACATAATTAACATCTACTACATGCCCTTTATTGTTTTCATTTATGCATTCACTTACATCATGTCCTGTATCTTTAAATGTCTCTTTGGAGTTAGTTCTATTACTTTATCTACTTGATGAAAAACAACCTGAATATCATAGAGCTTAGCACATGGCAAAGGCAAGTTTCAAACCTAGGATTATATGATTGCAAAATCAAGTTTACCACTATGTCACAGGTAATTGCCAACAAATAAGATGAACCCAGAAATATATCCAAATCGACAGGCCTCCCCCAAGCCAGACCTCCACCCAAACAGACAGGATACCTGCAAGAAGACAGCAACCACCCTGCCCCTCTCACCACCACCCTGTTTATCAGCCAGCCCCAGGCCCATCACCCATAGCACTCTAAAATTTCCACCTTCTTGTCCAGTCCCCCCTTCCTTACCTAGAAAATGCCCTATATCAACCATGAGTATCCTCCTGTCAGTGCCAATGGCCTTCTCATCCTTGGACCATCTTCACCCAAATGGCAATAAACTCATTTCATGTTGTTTAGACTTTGCCTGCCTTGGTGGTCTCATGGTCTCAATCATACCTCATGTTTGGTGGCTTGTATGGGGAGGTATGAGGTCCTAGCCCAGGAGTGTCTGAGCTCCCTCCCCCAAACCCTGCAAGCACTTTGAGGCAACCCCTGATATCTGACCTCTGGCTTCCTCCTGCTGGGGCTCTCTGCTAGTCCAGCTCCTCTCTTCAGTTGGGTAAGTGATTGTTTTACTCTCCCTCTCAGCACCCCCACCCCCATCTCCCCAGATGAGGCCCACCTGGGATCTCACTCCCTATCCCCAGACAAGGTCCACCTGGAACCTTGCTCCCCCTATACCAAGGTGAGGGTTCCCCTGGGGTTTGTCACTCCCTGCTCCTCATAGGTGAGTGAGGCCCGCCTGGGTTCTCACTCCCCTGACCCTAGAGGAGATCCACCTGGGATCTCACCTTCCCCTAGCCCTTGTTAGGATGTGCCTTGGATCTGACTCCCAAACCCTGGTTGATTGAGAGCCATCTCGGATCTCACCCCCTCTCCCTAGACAAGGTCTGCCTGCTCATCCTTCTCTTGTTATCCCCTCTCACCCAGAGTGCTCCAGCTGACCTGGCTCAGGTTCAAAGTGTGCTCAAAACCCAGTACTGGTCACACTCTTGGGAACCAGATTCCCCAGATGTCTGCCCAGTCTGAGGGATACCTGGCTTGGTTGCTGCTGTTCACTCGCTAGGCTTCTTTCCTTTTCCCAAAAGCCCTGGTTTCCGTTGTCAGACATCGCTATGGTCAGCCTCCCTTTCTCTGTCCCCCTTCTCCCTTGGCTTGTGTTCTTAAAAACCTCAAACCTCTCCATCTCACCCCCAACCTGCAGCCAAAGCATCTCATTTTCTTTTATAATGCAGCCTGGCCACAATAAAAATAAGATAATGAACTGCATTGGCCCAAAACTGGCACTTTCGACTTTTCAATTCTCAGAATTAGACAACTATTGCCGCCAGCTGGAAAAATGGTCAGAGGTCCCATAGGTCCGGGCATCCCTCACTATTCACATGCTCCCCTCTCTCTGTATGTCTTGTGACCGCACTGAACTCCTCTGTCAACTCCCTCCGCTCCACTTTAGCAATACCACTCCTCTCGGACAATACCACTCCTTACTCCCTAGGTCTGTGTCCAATGACCCCACAACCTCAGCCCATTCCTAACCCACCCAAACCTCAAAGGCTTCCCATTGTCTCTGCCTCCTTACCTGCTCTTCCATGCCATCCCATAGCTGGTCTAATCTCCCTTTGGCCTCCATTCCAGCACCAGCTCCCCTCCCCCTCCAGCTGCAAAGCTCAAACTACTGAACTTCCTTCAGGAACTCCTACTCTAACTTACTCTGCTCTGGTCCTTCCTCTGGTCCACTTATCTGACACTTCCAATCCTCCTCTTAACTTTTTTTTTTTTTAATTTTTGGACCAGGGATCAAATTCTGGACCTTGTGCTTGCAAGGCAGGCAGCCTCACCGCTGAGCTAAATCCCTGGCCCCCTCCTGCTTATCCTAACAAGACCATTCCAACTCCCTCTCACACAAGGTCTAAACTGCAGTTTGACTTCTTTCCTACCCACTGCTCCTCAGTTTCTGCTTAAGGAGGTAGCAGGGGTGGAAGAAACAATCCAAGTTCTTGCCCTTTTTCTCTGTTTGATCTTTCTCGGATTAATCAATACTTAGGTTTCTTCTTTACAGATCTCACTGAATATGTTCAAAACTTTCAATATCTCACTCAATCTTATACCTTATATCTCACTTAATTTCTAGTGTCATCCTTATTTCTACATTCTCCCCTGAGGAGAACAGACAGATTTGGTGCCTAGATCAATTATGACAAAAGGAGGCAGCTTGAACCCAATTTAGAGGACAGAGCTACAGCCATCCCCAGGCCAAGCCCCCATGAGATAAAAAGCCAGCCTAGTTTGTGTCTCACCTAGCCTCCACTCTCAGAAAGTTTACTTCTGTAAACCCTGAGAGTTCAGAAGGACAACTTATTTTAAGAATATATTGTATTATACAATCTGCCCCAGATATTTGCATAAAGCTCCGAAAAAATTAAAATTTGCCCTCAGATTCCCATCAGAAATTGATCAGCAAGCATTCCAATAATCATATGACCACCCACCAGCAGTATATTTCTGACTTACAACTGCTTGCATCCACTGGAAAAAAAAAAACCACCAAAACACATGGAAGTTAATCAGGGGCCAAATAAAACCTCTGGGGATCCAAAAAGGGGTCCAGAACCCTGCTGTAAGTGTCACCAGACTGGCAACTGGGCCAAAGACTGTCCCAATGCAATACTCTCTCCCAAACCATGCCCCACATGCTGAAACCCTCCCTGGAGATGGACTGCGCTGAGGTGGCTGGGCCCACCTCAGGGGTCCCCTCCCAGGGTGATTCACTGTGGCTCAGGTGCCTTTGACATCCTAATCAGTTGGACCTCTGATGACTGACATTCCCCAGAGGTCTCAGATGCCCCTCGGACCATCACAGCCACTAAACTCTGGGTAAATGTTGCAGTGGAAGGTAAGACTGTTTTCTTTCTGATCGATACAGGGGCGATCCACTTCACCCTCTCTTCACTCTCAGGACAGCTAACTTTAGCCTCAATTACAGTTGTGGGAATTGACGGCACTGGGTCCAGGCCTCTTAAAACCCCTCCCCTCTTATGCCAATTGCGAAACCAAATGTTTACTCCTTTGTTTCTAGTCATTCCCACCTGTCCAATCCCATTTCTTGGATGAGATATTTTTAACTAAACTCTCTTCCAAGCTCACTATTCCAGGCTTTGCTCCCCACCCTGTTTCTGCCCTTCTCAAACCCTTCTCACACTTACTGCTATGCCTTTCGCCTACCCCACCTCTTCTCTCTCCCTCGCCCCCTGCATTTGGGACATTTCAATTCTCTCTGTCATTGGACATCACCTGCCCCTCCACATCCCCCTACTTCTTCCCCCTTGACATTTAATTACTCAGATCCCAACCCCAAGCACCGCACAACAGCTCTTTCCTCCCTGAAAATCATTATCTGTTTCCATTTCTGGATTCCAGGTTTTGCAGTCCTCAAAAAACCCTTTCATAAACTGACCAGAAGGGCTTCTTCAAGCCTCTTAGGCAAGGAGTCACTCCCCCAGTTCTCATTCTCCCCTATTTCCAACAGACTCACCCACATTCCAGAAGATCTATAAGTGCCTTGTTTTCGTGGGTCTTGTCATTTTATTTACTTCATTCAGTCTGCTTTAATCTTTGGTCTCACCTTCATAGTTCTGCCCTCCAGTCCTATCTTAGCTACATAAAACATCTCTGCTTTCAGGACATCTGGTGGAACTTCTCCCTAGAACAGACCAAATTGTTTTCCTTCCTTCTCACCCTCCTCCTGTTCAATAGTCAATAAAAAGAATTTAAATACTTTCCTTCCTGCTCCCTACACCCTTTGACCCAATTAGCCTTCCAATTCTTTCTCTCCACCGGCCCAGTTTAGCTCCGGGACCACTGGCTGCTGTTCCCAATTACCTTTACAAAAACCTTGCAGTTAACTCTACATGCTGTAGCAGCACCATCAGTCCTTAGCCAAAGTCCACTACTCACTCCCCTCGGGTTGATTTCCTGGAATCCCTTCTGCCTTGGGCAGAATGTCTCCTTTCCCCACCCCCAAAAGGACTCCCCAGATTCGTACTCAATTCACTGGAGTTCCCATCCCCAGATCGACTCACTAGTGCTGCTCTACGACTGGCTAGAGAAATTAGCCTCTTACCCACTCCCCTCAGACAAAATACACTTACTTACCTTTCTCCTCTTCTTCAACCTCTCCACACCTCCAGCTTGACACCGCTCTACTCATTCATGTACTGCTGTCTTCCCTTCCTACTTACATACATATATCCCTAACCCTCATATTCGCTGCTAGCTTAGCTTCAGCAGATCCACAGAATCAAGCCACCAGCTACAGGAAACAGGCAAAAGGCTGTCTGTCCTATTGATGGTTTGGAAAGTCTTTCCAAGCAGGCTAAATGTCCTGACTTCTCCCCATGCTAGGGCCCCTAGTCCCAATTTTTCTACTATTACTGATTAGACCCTACATATTAAAGTTTTTGACAAATTTTATCCAGAAACAGATCAAAACCATGACATCTACACAACTCTGCCTGACTGCCCACTACCCTGCTGTCCCACAAAAGCCTCCAGCTGACCCCTGAGTCCCAGGAGAGCCTCTGGCAGATCCCTGAGAAGAACGAGAAAGTCATCACACTCCTGCCACCTCCACTGCCTCACTCTGGGACTGAACCACTCTCCCACTACCCTACTCCTCTCCTCTCTCTCCCCACGGGATGCCTATGCTGTCCCAAGTCACGCTGGAAGATGTCTTAAGAAACTATGCCCATTACCCTTTCTCCTCCTTCTCCTCCTCCTTCTTCCTCTTCTTCTTTCTTCTTTCTTCTTTATAGCACAATAGGCAGGGATAACAGGCCCACCAAGCCAGACCTCTACCCAAGCAGACCCCTACCCACATCCACAGGAGCACAGAGATAACAAGAAGACAGCAACCACCCTGCCCCTCTCACCACCACCCTGTTTATCAGCCAGCCCCAGGCCCATCACCCATAGCACTCTAAAATTTCCACCATCTTGTCCAGTCCCCCCTTCCTTACCTAGAAAACGCCCTATATCAACCATGAGTATCCTCCTGTCAGTGCCAATGGCCTTCTCATCCTTGGCCCATCTGCACCCAGATGGCAATGAACTCGTTTCATGTTGCTTAGACTTTGCCTGCCTCAGTGGACTCAATCATGCCTCAGTCTGACCTTACACAAGTTAGAAGTTGTGTTTGTTTCATTGTCTTACTTGAAATAGGCCAGAGTTCTCAAAGTATTAGAAAAGTATGATATAGAGAAGTAATGTGGGCCTTGGAGTAAGACAGATCTGACTTTATAATTTGTTGCTTAAATGAACTAGCTATGAGACTAGGCCAGTTGTTAGACTTGGACAACACTCACTTCTCGCATTTATAAGTAAAATGATAGTGATATCTGTCTTTTCCAGGTCATTCAGAGAATTAAATGAGATTATATGAAGGGCCTACCTGTTGCCTGTAGCTCGAATGTGCCAGCCAATAAATAGACTAAATGGTTTTGTTTATTAATGTGTATGAAGCCATAGTGGCCTGCAAAGACTTTTCAAATGGAATCTGGACTACATCAATATACAGGCCACACAAAATTGTGGATTTTAAATGTGTCATTTTGACCACATTGGAAAGCGATGAAAACATTTAAAAATGAGGTCCAGTAAATATTAAAGCAATAGTGCAATAATCTTTCTCTTTCTTTGTTTCTCTTTCTTTCTTTCTTCTTCTTCTTCCTCCTCCTCCTCCTTCTTCTTCTTCTCTCTCTCTCCCTTTCTCTCTCTCTCTCTCTCTCCCTCCCTCCCTCTCTCTCTCTCTCTCTCTCTGTCTCTCTCTCCTTCCTAAATGTGTGGTGCCTGAAGTAGAAGCAGTGAAGTACATAGTGAAGTAAATGGAGTCTTCTGCCTCCAAGTGTTCTCTGGCATAAAGTCTGAAAATGCTTACAAGAGAGAAAGGCACATGGCATGAACTAGAGGAACACCTCATTTTATTTCTTATGTTTTAAGGCATTTTAAGCTTGAAGAAATCTGATACTCATCAAATGAAAAACAAAAAAAATCTTTTCTTTCTAAAAGATCATGTCATCCAGCTCCCTGACTCCAGGCAAACTTGCATGAGATCCATGCTGAACAGATGGCCATTGATTCCCCAGTCTTCTTCAGTAATTTGTGCAAGTACTTGGCAACCTTCTATGTCAGAGAGTGCTTCCTCATTACATAGGACTATAGGACAGTTATTTCACACCTTCCATAGATTATTTGATGCCACAATTATTTTTAGAAAGGGATTTTCTAAAGGGAAGGTTATTAAGGTGTGTTTAATTAAAAATTCTTTCTTTGACTGTCACAAAAATGTATAACTCATGATTAATAACCTGAAGAGATTTATTCATACTGAAGGCCTGTCCTTGCCAATTTTAAATCATGCACAGTATCCTATTTTTATCTGTTTCTGTGTAAAGTCCAGAAACTTAATCAGTTTTTTCATCATCACTCTCTCGCAGGTCTTCTCATAACCTTATGCACTGAGAAGGAAGAACAATGTCCCTAAACTCAGTTTAATAAACACCTTCAGGACATATGCATTAAGGATCAATAATTAAATGCTGTCCCTAGTACAAAGAAACGACACTACTGACACACCTCAGGGAGAGAGCATGAGCTCAAAAGACTTGTTTTTCTTAGTAGCAGAGATGGATTTTCAGTGGATCAGTAAGTATTTTCCCAAGGGCAGATATTTGTAAGCTGCATGTTTTGGATTTGAAAAGCAAAGCTAGAGGAAGCAGAGAAGGCAAAATGAATTTAATAGAACATGGCTCACTTCAACACATAAATCTTCAGTCTTCGCTGTGTAAACAAGTCTCCTCTTCTTACTACTTTGTCCTCTCACTGTGTTTCGGTATTCATTTCTATTTGTTTAAAAATATTAAGTGGGGGACGTGCCACAATATCGGTGCCAGATGAATTTTACAGACATAAAGTTGAAACAGTAGATACTGTGTGATTCCATTTATATAAAGTAAAAATGGGCAATACTAATACATGCTGTTAGAAGACAGGATCATAATTGTGAAGGGATGGCAGCTACAATAAGACATGATAGTAACTTCCCTGGTATCAGGGATATTTAATTTCTTTTTCTGAGTCCTGGCTATATGGTTATGTTCCATGTAGGAAAAACCCTCACTCAACATCATTCATAATAAAAGCACTTTTCTACAAGTATATTAAATACTGATAATTATTCTTTCTAAATGGTATTCTTTCTAAAAGATGGGGATTTTTCATGTGGCAAGATATGCCCAAATCCCTCATCCTTTTCTCCCTGAATGACCCTTATAGTAACCAAGTGAACATAAAAGAGACATCCAGTATATGCTAATAGATTTCTAAAGTAAAACAATGGCTTATGTGGCCATTTTGTGATTGAGTATAATAGTGTTTTAATGCTTTTATTATTATGATTATTATTATTATTATTAGTGGTACTGGGGATTGAACTCGGGCCCTTGTGCTTGCAAGGCAGGCAGTGGAACCACTGAGCCAAATCCCCAACCCTTACTGCTTTCTTCATTCATTCATCCCTTATATATTCATTAAGCATGTTTGATGCGCTGTGCAGTATGTAAGGCCCTGGGGATACTAGTGGTGACTGACACAAATATAGTCCTTGCCATCTTAGAGCTTACAATCTGAGGGGGTAAACATTCAGTAACACATACAATGATTAAAAATAATTTCATATTGTGGTAAAAGAAACATGGAAAAAGAAATGGAGTATCATGTGAGAATGGGGAGAGGTAAAGGTTGTTCACAGAGAGACTTCCAATAGTGAGAGGTCCTTCTGCAAGCAATTTAGGGGACTACCATATGTAAAGACCTTGTAGTAGAAAAGCTTGCGCAACCACGGAGTGGCGGAGTCTACATAAGTTACCACAAAAAGTGCTAAAATTGTGACGAAGGAAAGCGTAGATGTCTAGAAGCAAAACTTTGCCAGAAGACAATTTGTAAATCTGATAGTGAGATATTGGCAAGTTTGAGATATTGTTGATTATGGGCTTATACTTCCTTACTTAAACCTTCAGGATAAAAGATTGCAAAAAGAGTTTCAAGGAAAGCTTTTTAGTTTTAGTGGTTTTGTTTTGTTTTGTTTTGTTTTTTAGACACTTTGGAGTTGCATCCCAGAGTGTGGTACAAAGCTCAAAAAACCTTTGTAGGAAACTAAGATAATTTTTTTTCTTGAGTAGTTATTTCTACATCAAGTCACTCCTTATACAAAAGCTTTCTGAATTAGAATGAGCAGCATGGAAAGCCTTTTGCCCTGTGGCACAGTTGCTTTATATATGGTCTTATTTGACCAGCCCTGAAATTTTTTAACCTGTGACATTCATAGGAATGAAGATTCTGTGAATAAAATGTGCTGAATACTTTGTATTAAATGAATGGATTCATCTGTACTCAAAATAGAAGTACTTAGGCTGCTGATTTAGTTTAAAGCCCCAAAAAGCATTCCAGAGGTATTTTTATAAGTACTTCAAATACCATTCTCAAATGACAGTGCAGCTCTTTAACATTGTGCATATGTGGATATGAGCTGGGGATGGAGAAGTGCAATGCTTATCGTACAGGTTAACAAAGTCATATTAAACTGTGTGTCTAGGAGTTCAGATTTAAGTAGATTTTAAGGATCATGATATATAAGAATTCTGGCCGTCTTTGTAAGAGAAAGTCCTCCTAATTTTCAGGGTCTCTTCTTCCCTCCTTTTTAAAATTAATGAAGAGAGTATATTTAGAAGCAAACTCTAATATTGAGGAGAATTTCTAATGACAGCACAGTATTAGAACTTGTGATCTGCCACACTAATATAGCTTACTGGATGAGGGTTACACCTCTAGAGCAAAAGGATTCCTATTCATGTGATGGGCTGAGCCAGTCACAATAAATTAAACATGTGGAGACATGGGCCGGGGATTTAGCTCAGCAGTTCGGTGGCCTGCCTTGCAAGCGCAAGGACCCGAGTTCAATCCCCGGCACCCCCCGCCCCAAAATGTGGAGACACATTCCAGCTACTAGCTGTGAAAGCTTGTTCAGAGTTAGGGCTAGGGCATCCGTATGGAGCAATGCTAAAGACGACTAAACAGGGAGGCCAAATAAGGGAATCAGCTGTGTGAGGGGAAAAAGTGAGAGAAATTCAGAGAATCTGTGCACAGAGAAGCCATGAGAGAGAAGCAGACAAAAGAAAAGCTCTGCAATCCCAGAACCATGGAAAGAACCACCTCAGATCCTGACACAGCAGTTGCATCCAGCCCTTGCACTTTGTGAGGTGTCTCCATATTCTTTTCATGACCTTCCACTTTATTATCTTAAGCGATTGTTCATTTCTTTCAGCCAAAAGTACTTCGCCTAGAGGAAGAGAGGACCCAGCTCCCTTAAGACTGTGCCAATGTGAAAGTGATGGTAGCGACAAGAGGAAGGAGAAAGGCGAGGAAGAAGAAAAGTTCAATATACAAATAAAAGATGTCCTGATATATGCACATTGAGTTGAAATTTTACTTTAATGTTATGAACCTAAATAAAACTTTCTGGAGCAAAGCTAATCCTATTCAATACTGTCAGAGTGAAAATTACCTTACACGTCTTCTGCCATAGAAACGTGCAAACGTGTAAAACTGAGTATCTATGTGCTAACTTAGTGTACAATAAATTAGAAACCTTGCGAGTTATTAACTATTATACACAAAGCAAAATACATGATTGTGAAATACAATTTTTCTAATACTGTGATTCTGTGAAGAAAAATACAAGAAAAAAATATCCATGTCTTGCTGCAAACAGTGACAAAATACCATTTAATTCTGCTCCCTTATATCACCTAAAAATATCAATTTCAAGTAATTTTAATTAAACAACTGAATATTCCAAAATTTTGAATAAAATAGGTTTTTGTTTTTATTGACATTCCTCATATCTTAATGACAGAGTGACTTTAGGTCGTAAGCAAATTCTTTCACTTAAGAAAGCAAGACATAACTGAATTTCTCAGAACAAAATTTTTTAAATAGTTTACACATACAT
Source organism: Fukomys damarensis (assembly GCF_012274545.1). Classification (NCBI taxonomy): domain Eukaryota; kingdom Metazoa; phylum Chordata; class Mammalia; order Rodentia; family Bathyergidae; genus Fukomys; species Fukomys damarensis. Next base: position 101,617,131 of record NW_022900951.1, read on the forward strand.
TTCATTGTAATCGCATCTTATGCTATAAAACTGAAAAGAAGAAAAGTGGCCTGGAATAAATGTCACACCCAATCTTTTGCCCTGTCAGTGCTAGGCTTCTATTTTCCACTGCTTTCCAAAATGATCATGAAAAAGTTGAAGTGGGCTCACGTGCTGCCCGCAGACCAATTCAGACTTGCTACTCCATTGTGAGTAATGGCACACAATGAAGAAAAGATGAGAGAAAAGCTTAGCTCTGTACCGCTTTTCTGTGTGTGTGAAGTCTGGGATGGAACTCAGGGCCTCATGAATGGCAGGCAGTGCTCTATCACTTATCTTCAAACCCAGCGCTCTTCATTGTTCTTTTGCTTAGCTACAATTCTCTTCCCTTCTCTCACTTCAACATTTTAGTAATGTGAACGAAGTTAGGATGTGGATCAGAAATTCTGACTCAGCCAACTTTTCCCAACAACTAATAGAGCATGACAGAAGCACAGGACACTCACATCTGAAAAGTGAAATAACAAATATCTATGAGAACAAGGACTTCCTCTGTCTTATTTGCCAGAGCTAGAACAGGACATGGTACATGAAAGGTGCTCATATTGAATGAGTGAATGAAAGTATGAAGTAAAAGCAAAACCAAGTCCTTCTTTCCCATTATCTGTTTTCTCACTGTTTATTTAGTCTCCATCTCCCACACAAAAGCTGGGCCTGCTTTCTTTTGGGGGACTACAAGCATCTCGCCACAGCCAGAACATGTGGCTCCAATATGAAGTTTATAGTGATGGCACTGATTTGTATTACGCCATACAATATTCTGCGTCCTAATTACCATTAATTAACATTGTTGTAGGTATAATGATTGAGATATCACTACAAATATTGGAAATCATCAAGGCTGTTATTAAACATCCACACATATGTATTTCAAATAAATCTAAGTTTCTCCCCAGTTGTTAAGGTTTCCCAACAATTAAAATGTACCTGAAAAATTACAGCTTGGCTTTAAGCTCTATAATTGTTATAGATACCTAATTTGAAAAGTTTTCAAAATGTAACCCTATATTTACTTAGCAAAGGTACATTATGTGCAGCATTAATATTAATAAAATAATCCATCTCATTTATCTTTATTAACAAGACTGCCACTTCAGAAATTTTCACCTAACACTCAATGACTTTTTATATATGAATAAAAGAAAGACAAATTAAAATTCTTCATCCATTTCACTTCAAGTGAATGAAATCAAGCAGAAAACACATTAAGATCAAATACACTCTTGAAGCTGAGAACTGTTAGGTTGGATTGAGGTTGGGTTCACAGGCATAGGACAAAGTTACATATTTTATAATTTGCTTTCTAACTTTCTGAATATTGCAAGCCTTATGGATTCAGGAAATGATAATAATAAAAATAACCCAAACATGCCATTTGAAGAGAACTTCTAGACCTAGAATATTACCTTTTAATTGACACAAGTGATTCAGAAAATTTGAATAGTTAACCTATGCAGGCCAGGAGATTTAGCTCAGTGGCTCCACTGCCTGCCTCACAAGAGCAAGGACCCAAGTTCGATCCATATATATATGTATATATATATACATATATATACATATATATGTATATATATGTATATATATATACATATATATATATGTATGTATTTATGTAAACTCTGTACAAACACAGGTTCAATACTACTGATAAGTAAGGTAAGTAGTAATGGATTGAATTTTAAAGTCATTAGAGAAAATGTCTAACAAAGGAAATAATGTTTCCCATACATTTGCCATGGTAGCTGAGATTTATGCTCCTGGTATCAATTCTTTGGATTGAAACAAACTCTTGGAAAAGTATCAGTCAATTACTGTATCAGATTATTGTGGGGAAATGTGGCAAAGTTTGATGAAGATGAAAGATTAAGGAGAGATAATCCAAGGTGGAAAACAAACTTGGAGGGATGGGGTTTATGGTTCTAACAGGCAACCAAAGAAACTCAGAGCCTTGTGATTAAAGGCAAGTGTTCCCTAACACCCCTGTACATACAAATGACTATTTCTGCCTTTATGTGCCACAATAGTTTTTAAATCTCCTTTATATCATGTATGAACTTTTATTGTTATTTATGTATCTATTTATCTAAACTTCTACCTCACTGCCTTAAAATATGCTAGGCACTGAGATTAGGATCACCTGTGTAGGCTAATAAAGGTATAAAGTTCTATTTCAGAAGATATTTCCCAGAAAAGATAGAGGGAGCTAGAGACAGGGGAGATAAGGGTAAATAGAATGGTTAGAGTTAATTGGAAGTTTGCTACTAGAAAGAAAATAGATTTAAGTGCCATTGAAACTGACTTACATTTAAAATCACTGTAACATTTAATGAGGCATAAAAATGGTAAAGAGTTTATGATTAACAAGCCAGATATTTCTAACTCATGTTTATTTTTGCCTCCCCAATGCTCCATAACATATCCTAACTGAAGCTGGTTGCGTTCTGCTTCCTCAATTTATTGAGGTCACTTTGAATATTGGGACCACCTCTGAAGAATCAGAGCAAAGTCCCAAGCAATGGTCCCTGGGACGAAACACCTGACACCTATAACTAAGAAGAATACGTTCATTTGTCTCATTCTTTCACAGGGTTCCGTCTATAAGTGATAGCTGCCTCCAAGCCAGGAATGGCATGGTGGAGGGGAATGGCAGAGGAAAGTGGTTCAGTCCATGGCAGTGCAGAAGCATAGAAAGGAGAGGCCAGGGAGAAGAAACAATTCCAGGTAACTCCCCTAGTTTCCTGCCTCTCCAAGCAGGCCCCATCCCTTTGCTACACATAAACTCAGCAATGGATAAATCTTCTGATAAGTAGAGAACCCCTATGATCCAGTTATGTTCCAAAAGCCTTACCTTTAAGCACATGAGACTTTTGGGGAACATTTTAGATCTAAATAATAAATGTGTCATTGAAACACAATTAACCTTTTTTTCTTTTTACATTTGTACTACTTAAAATAGGTTGAAAAATATTTAATAAATATACATATATTGTGTTCATAAGTTCTATATATCATATAGACACAGAGAAAGAGACAGATACAGACAGAGCACTCACATTTCATTTCCTGCTTCAGTTGCTCTGGTCTTATAAGCTTTCACAGCTCTAATCACAGCCACATGCTTCACAGGAATTTAAAGATTCTTTTCATGTTTTACTCAACATTACTTTTTAGTTATAAAAATTAGTTGAGCCACAACAGACTCTCTATTTAAATCCACAAGGCTCTAACTTTAAAATTAGACTTTAAAGTACACTTCTTCACTCCCGCTAAATCTGTTCTTCAAGCTCAATGAGACCTCGTATCACTTTCCTAAATTCTTAGCCTATCAGCCTTGTCCTTCACTTCTAGGTGTACCTGACATTTACAGTGATCACAGATCTGTTATTCATTTTACTTAACACTATATCTAACTTACTAACTCACAATCTCGTACCCATCCTGCCTCAGTTGTTTTTCTTTTGCTGCTCACAAGCAGCTGAAAGGAAGGGAAAACGTGGCACCTTGATGATCAGTTCCACTGTAGATGTAATCATTTTTTAAATAGCAGTTGGTCTTCAAAAACCTATCATTGACCCTACTTCAGTTGAAGCAACATTCTCATGACCATCCGTGATATTTTCTCCTGTGTATAAAGAAATCAAATCATCAGGTCTCAACTTGGAACTTCTTTTCACTATACTTTCAAAATGTGTCTACAGTTATTCTTACTTGTTGCTCTTCTGAATCAGGAAAAGAAATGCTCACTTAATTTTCCAAAATCTTTCTCATTTGTGCTTTTATTCCTTGTCCGTGTTTCAAACCTATACTGTGTCTTCCGCTCTATATTCCCAACCACATACCTTTCTCTTCCTACCCACATAGCATTCACACTCTTTCTCAATCTCTCTAAAGCTCTCAATTAATCTCTCAAATCTTTCTCCTTTTTCTTAATTTCTGTTTCTTAATTTCTCACTATTTTCTGTCTTTCCTTCCATTTCTGCCCATTCTCTCTTCCAGTTTCTCAACAGTACTGTACCATTGCTGTCCTTTTGTCCAATTACTATATTCATAGTCCAACTCCTTGATCTTTGTCTGCTTCTCTTTCTCTTCCAGCTTTCTTAAATTCGCCTTTTCTCATGAGGTGTATCCTCTTCCCTGTTCTCTTCTCATTGTATATGTACTCAATGAGTAATTTCACTCAGGTCAATGGTTCCAACCACTTCATTTATGGTAATGTTCCTTAGATCTGTGTCTCTAGCTCTGAATTCACTCTTGAATGCATATTCCATATGTCTGAATACTTAGTAGCCTATAGTAATCTTACAACAAATACACCCAGCATCACCTTCTCAATTAAATATGTTTCCCCGGTACCTATATTTCCCTGAAGAGCAGCTGTGGCTGGAATCCTTTGAATCATTCTCTTTTGTTCCTTATTTTTCATACACAATTAGTTCCTAAGTTCCGTCTATCCCAGCTACAATGTATTTCTTCCAGTCCAGGCAGTCACTGTCACTCATCTGTAAAATTGTAGTAAACTCCTAACTGGTTCTTCACATCCCAAATCCTCTCCCAAAGTCAACCTCTATACTGCTACCAAAATTCTGTCTTTTAAATAGAATCCTGCTTAAAACACTTCAATAGTTCTCCTTTGCCTTTAGGATGAATTCCAAATTCACTGAAGGGCATTCAAGTTTCCACTTTTCTAGTTGTCACAATGCCACACTTGAATAGGTGACACACATGTCAAGAACTTCTACTAGCCCAGTAGTTCAGATGACATTCTTCTCCTTTCCCTAACATGCAATGTTAATTCTTTAACTGGCAAACTCCATTTCATTTTTTGAGACTAGCTCATGCTTTCTCTCTGTGTAGCTCATTCTGCGTATATATTAATAAAATTAACATCCTACTTAACATGATGCGTTTTGTATATCTGTGCTATAGATGTTGTTCCACCTGCCATACTGTTTTATGCCCTTTTCTCTTCCACTAGATTATTAGTTCTGAGGACATGAATAGCATTTCCTCCATTTATATTCACGGTGTCCAGTACAAGGGATGGCATATATCGAGTTCTTAATAAATTTGTACCTAAAAAAATAATTATGGAGGATAACTTCCATGCAACAAAAGATAAGCTCTCAGTAGAATTTTAACATGATAGGTGCCATTGAATTGATCATATATTTAATATATTGTAATTTAAAACTATATAAACTGTTTCCTGTCCCCATGCATGAAGAGAAAGTAACTATGATCACTAGAAACCATGTGTGGAAGAAGACAATTTTTAATTACACTCTAAGGATACGCTGATCAAAGAGGAAATAGAACTAGGCACCTGACATATGTGAAGCGCTGAATTACAGTGAAGGTCCACAATGAGAACATATAAGATTCAGTGTAAGCACAACTTGTATCTTTTAAGTTTCTTAGTATTTACCTCCATTGTGGTCTAAGAGAGCAACATTCTTGTTGTTGAGCCTGGTTAGGCTATTATTGCAGCAACTAATACATGTTTGTAACACCAAGGCAAAATTTTTTAAATCTCCCTATAATGTAGAAGGATAAAAGAATTAATGAGGACAACCACCAGCTAAAAAGTGCTATCAATTAAGGAATAAAGGAAGGAAATGACAATTCCAGAATGGTGGTTGGCTGTCAAAACCACACAGGACACATATGGAGTATGTTTACATGAAGGTAAAATGGGTAATCTGAGTTATTGTTAGGTTTTGATTTTTATTTCTTCTCAACTCCTTTAAATACATCTATATGTGTTGTAGAAATGAAGGTTCAACCAAAACTCACAGACAGCACCCTGGGGTTGAAAAGACTAAAATAAATAAATCTAGCAGTTTATATTATTCTAGCAATTTTTATAGCAGTGACTAAAATGTGACAAGCCTACATTTCCTTCATATGGTCTCTGTGTGAGACAGCTGGTCTGGGTTAGACAGCACAGACTAGAGAGAAGATAGAGCGAAAATTAGTGGCTCATTTGGGGGAATTCTAACTTCTATTTTTCAAAGCAAGAAGTCTCATTCTATTAAGTATACATGTCATTATTACTCACCTTTTGTAGAAAATATCTAATCCCCAAAATGCCATAATCTTGTTTTGTGTCTAAATACATCTATAAGCAAAAAGTTTAAAACTCATGACATATTAAAATCATGCTTCTTATTCATAAAAGCATAAATAAATAAGGCACACTAGGCATCTCAAAATATTTTAGCCAGAAATTATTTCTGGCAAAATTTGAGCAAGGATAAAACTTCTGTGTGATGAAAATCTTTCTAAGAAAAATTGCTTCAGTGAGATCGTGACTCAATGTTTGACATTCCCCATTGTTTTCTATTAAAAAGCTTTTAGCAGTTCTCAGCAGAAAGTCAAACCAGTTCATACACCAATATTTATTACTTAAATGGCACAGTGAGGTTTATAAAAAATCAAAGTTATCTTAAATAGAAAAATCTGTCTGTATAATATTCCTATGAATGTCAGAGGAGGGAAATTCAAAATTTCAGTGGTCCTACAGTGGTCTTGGTATTGTATAGTGCATTTCATGCTTATAGTAGCAGTAATGTTAAAAGGGAAAATGTAACAAATAAATCATTAGAACATGATATCTTAAAACTCAATGCTGGCAAAAATTCGTTAATAGTAAAGAAATCCTCCAAAACATTAAAAGAGTGTGTGTAATCTTTCCAGTAAACTTGCAGAACAATAAAAGTATTTCTCTGAAGTAATCTAATATGACATCCTTGATTTAACAATAATGGCAAGTCAGCATAACACAATGGATTAGAGACCAATGCAGAAAAGAAAGCTGATGAATTATTTGTGGTATATAACAGATTATTGCTTTGCGAGAGAAAATGCTTGTTAAAGGAGCTTAAGTGAGGATATTACAGATTACTAGATAACTGTGTCACAATCACAGAACATAGGTGATGCTACTTTTTTAAACTTTTCAAATATAAGAAGTATGGAGAGTCATGAGGATGGTGTAAGTGACAGTAATTGAAAATCATATACATGGTTTATATTGAAAAGTGATTGCATCATCTTAATGAAAGGCCCAGCCACAGATATTCTAAGTCAGTATTTATCAAATGGGGACAGTTTTGTTCTCTTAACCCCCTTTGGGGGACATGTGGCAATGCTGAAGACATTTTCAACTCTCATGATTTAGGAGAAAGGATATGACTAACTCAGAGTAGAAAGAGGTCCCTGGAGGTGCTAGATCTCCCTGACAAAGAAGAATTATCAAGCCTCAAATAACAATAGTGCTGAGGTGCAGAAATTCTGGCCTAACTGAATATACTAAGATTTCACAACTTTGGCTACCATGCACAGAGAATTACCATAAAGAATATGATCTTGGATGTCATCTTGGATCTCATATTCAAGCACTTTCAGTATATTAAAATATATTTATGCCTATAAATTGACTTTACTTTTAATTTATGGTTTTTTCTAGAGAGCAGTATAATAAAATTATTCTATATATTTATTGAGTACAGCATTGTACTCCACGGAAGTCAGTAAAAAGTAAAAAAATATTAGTGTTCAGAGGAACGTGTGTGAATATCTATTGGTTTAAGAAAGTAAGAGATGACTTTAACAATGAAGGAGTAGTGAAAAGGAAAAGTCAATCATATCAAACACTACTTATTTAGATTGAAAAGAGAGGACATGAATTATAGGGGAAAAAAGATAACTTTTGTTCATTTAGTTGAGAATAACACATGCGCTAAGATTTGCTAGTCATTGTGTTCAAAGAAAGCATTTGGGTATAACTTAGAAGAATCATTCTTCCATGGGTAAATTTCTAAGAGGAAAACCATAGCCATATAACTCCAAAAACATACACAGAACCAGAATAGTTTGTGCAAACTAGGACATTGTGAAGAAGAAAGCATCTGACAACTAACATTACTGCCATTCCAAAATACCTTCTGGATTCAAGATTTTTTAATAGTCAAGAGTCTGGTAGATGCTGTTGAAGAGAACAGTATGTCAGCTTAATACAAATCACATTGGCTGAAAGAGTTGCTTGAGAGAAGGGAAAAAGAAGAAGAGTAACAGTGTAAAGAGCGGAGATGTGTCTTTAGATTCCAGAGGTAACAATTCCTTAGAAAAAATGCCATAGTCCCCCACCACTGTTTCTTTACTGGAGGAAGTGTCTTGGTTAATACTCAGTTACTGCTTCAAGGAGAAAGAAATCTGTCAGGAGCCCAAGAGAAGCTTGAGGAAAATCTTTGTTTCCCCTAAGAAAGAGCTAAATCAAGAAAATTTGGTACTTAAGGAGAACTGCCACTAAGTGTTCTCTTTTAAGATAGAAAAGGTAAAATAAGCAGAGTTCTCTCCTTGAGCTTCAATGATTAGGATGTCCCTGGGGAGGGGGTGTTCTATTCAAAAGCAATTTCTAGAATCACTTACTGCATTAATTATAGATCTTTCTATGCTAGTTCAGCCCTTTCAGACAAAGGTCTTTTGCTCTTATACATGTAAATGGAATTTAACTCCTGAGGGGGGGGGGAGAAAAAAAATTAACTAGCTTAAATTCCTCAGGTGAGACTACTAAAACAGGATTTTTTTTTCTTCTTTTTCCTTGATAGGTAATTAGAGATAATTTAATAATCAGAAAAACAAGGGGTATTTTAAAGCCAAGCATACTTGAGTAAAACTAATCCTATCTAACTTTTGTAGAGCTTTTACTTTCACAAATCACTTCTTCACTGGAGTTCTCTTAGACTAACTGCATAAAGCCAGGATTTTCAAATTAAGCTATTCTTTGACCCTTATTTTCTACCCTATTTTGTTACCGCAGTCCTGTGAAGAGTCAAATTGGGTGCTAAATGTAACGCACAAACTCACAGACAGCAATTCAGCACAAAAGTGTTTCAGAAGGGAGCATTTAGAAATGATTTGAATGTTGTGCCTGAATTGTGATGAATAATGCGCAAACACATTCCTCAACCATGCCATTAGAAGTCTCTTACACAGGACATCTGTTTTTTTCACTTAATAGATCAGTTGATTGTCATTTTCACTACATGTATGAAGAATCAATTATTGTGGTGGGATACTTCTTCCATCAGCTAAAGCTGCATTTAATCCTCATCTCTAAACATTAGCGTTCTTGAGATGCTGGGTGATAAACTATAACACCATTTCCAAAGAGAAGCAGGATATTTTTTATTGCTTCGTACATAACTCAACTGCAAACATGGAATTAATAAGAAGAAAATACAATCAATTAGTTAAATGTTACCTAATTCACTACTCAACTAGACTTACTGTAGGCCAAAGTAATTATCAAATCCCAGCTATGCTAATGTTTGGAGCCAATCTACACTAAAAAGAAAGGGCATTGGCTTTACATTTCTAAAATTTACATGTTTAAATTGCAGTCATAACCCTAGGGTTTGAGATAAGACTCCAAAGTTATCAACATCATCACAAAGAGTAAGAGATGGAGACCAGTTTGATAGTTTCTACTTGGAAAAGTGTTTGAAATGCAACTACGAGTATATATACTGCTCTAGATCTCAAAGTAGAAAGATATAGCAACTGCATAACTGAGAGAAATCACTGGGCTAATAAGCTTGGAAACTTCCTTGAAAATTCAACATTGAACACATTTTTGCCTTCATTGCCTTCACATTATTATGAAAAGAAAAAAGCAGACCCAGATCCACATTTATTATTTTTTAAATTTAAATATATTTTAACTGGTACAAAAAATTAAATTGTTCATATTTATGAGTACCATGTGATGTTTTGATACATGTATAAATTGTGTAGTGTTTAAATCAGGTTAAACATCTACTTTCTCAAATATTTATCTCTATGGTGAAAACATTGAAAATCTTGTTGATTTTTAAGATGTACATATATTATTGTTATTATAGGTTCCCTGCTGTGTAATAGTACCCTAGAACTTCTCACTTCTATGTAATTGTAACTTAGTATCCATTGATCAACTTTTCCCCATTCCCCCTTCCCTAGTTTCTCCAGCACCTAGTAGTCACCATTCTGCTCTCAAGTTCTATGACAGCAACATTTTTAGATTCCACATATGAGTAAGTTTATGTGGCAGTTTCTTTCTTTATCTTCTACACATCTTTTTTCACAATTTTTATCAGTGTATGCTTGTAATACATTATGATTATATTCCTCCTAGGGAGCTGGTATATGTACATAACACATCTTCATTTTTGTTTTCATTTCCTTCCTCTCCCCTCTCCCTCCATCTCATGATTCCCTTTACTTTTGCAAAAGATATGTCTCCTTGTCCCAAACAACTAGGACTAGAGGTTCCATTTGACCCATTTATCCCTCTGCTGGGAATCTTTCCAAAAGAATTAAATGAATCAAACCATAGCGATACATGAGCACCCTTGTTTATAGCGGCACAGTTTGTAATAGCTAAAACTTGGAAACAGCTCAATTGCCCATCAATTGGAGACTGGAAAAAGATGTGGTTTTTCTATAAAATGTAGTACTACTCAGCCATAAAGAATGAGAAACTAGAATCATTCATAGGGAAATGGACGCATATTGAGGCCATACTCTTAAGTGAAATAGGACACACATGTGTAAATACCAAATAGATTTCTCTGGTGTGAAAAACTAAAAGTGTAAATAAGATCCAAATTATATAGCTGATAATGTGAAATAGGAAGAAAAGGGCTAAAGGTGTAGGGGAAGTGGGAAGGTTAGGGGATAGGAAAAAAGGGAAAAGAAAAAATATGAGAAAAGGAAAAAATGGAAACAAAGTCTTTGTAAATAGGGAAGGGTGGAGGGAGTGAAGGGAGGGCAGTGGTATAGAGAAAAAATGAGAATCAAGACCTGTCATGTAAAGGTACAAGATCCCAATGATGAATGTTACTGTACTGTATACCTAAAAAGTTCCAATAAACTCAATGAAAAATAAAGGTATATCTCCTTACATCTTATTATCTAACTTTTATATTTCGAAGTATGTATATTTGCCTTCTTACGTAAGAGAAACCATGCAATATTTAAGCTTGTGTGTCTCGTTTATTTCACGTAACACTGTGGTCTCCAGGTGCATCCATTTTGCTACAAATTGCTCGTTTATCCTTCTTTATGAAAGAGTCATACTCTGTTGTATATAAAAACAAAACTACACTTTCTTTATCCATTCCTCTGTTGATGGATGTACACGCCACTTCTAATATTTAGCTATAATGAATTGTGCTGCTATAAACATGTCTGAACTTATCATTGTAATACAATGTCTGTAACTCTCTTGAGAAGATACTTAGAATAGGAATACTTTGGCTAAGTGGAGTTATGAGCTAGTAGGAGACTACACAAAAATAAAATTAGAAATTAGTAGTCTATATAGATTACAAACATCTTCATTCCAGAGCTGTGTACTTTTTGGTTTGGTGAAGTACATTTTAGTCCAGAGACAAACATAATCTGCCATTAGTTAATAAACCTAATATGGGCTTTTGTGAGATCATATTCTTTGTAACCAACTATAAATTTTGGAATACTCTAAACATTTAGCAAATGTTATGTTATTTGAATTGCCTGCAAATCCAAATCTAAAAGTTCTTTGTGTGAAACAAATAGTTTTGAAATTACTTTATGCCAGCTGTGGGAGACCAGATGAAAATTGAGGCCTAATTGGCCTCCTCTGTGAGCACAAAAGAGAAAGGCTGCACTCAGGGGTGATTGCATAGTGCAGGTTCTAGGGAAAACTTATGACAGCTGAGGTTAAGTTGTTTCCCAGAGTATGTACTAATGGATTTTGGAAATCAGTTGAATCTTGTGTTTCTTTGATTGCTTGTACCGGTGTTTTAGTGAATAAAGACAAGATGTGCCAGGCACTGGAGTCTCCTCTGCCTACCAAGAGGCAAGAGCGCCCTGATTTCCTGCATGTTAAACTGACTTCCTATCTCTTTCTCACTTACCCTCCTTTGATCCAGGATCAGGGAGAACAAAGTAACCTTCTAGGTCATGGAACAAGGTCAGCCTGGTAGGTCAGCTACAGGTGGTGCCTCAGTGTAGGCACTCAGAATGGTTTGGGCAACAGCCAGCCACTTGCCTAGATATAAGGAATTTAGCAGCAAACAAAATACAGGGTGACCTCTAGTGTCATAAGGCTGATAGTCTGACTCAGTAACTCTCCACCTTGTTTGCACATTAGAATCACTTGGAGGACTTAAATACTGATGCCTGGGTCCCACTCCAGGCCACATACATAATTATCTGTTGAGAATAGAGACTAGCTACCCTAATTTTTTTTTAAAGTTTCTCTAGCTGATCCTCATATGCATACAGAGTTCAGAACTGCTGGTCTAGCTGTTCATTTTTACTTAATCACCTGGAAACTGGTTCCATAGGTCATACATGTTCACATAGGCTGCTTACCTAATATCAAAAGTTCTGGGACAGTTTTCTATTTCTGTTTAGCTAGATTGTTATAGTAATCACCCCCTTTATGCAGTATAGCTTGAAAATACAAATGTCAGCACGAGGTTACAATTCGTGCTCAATATAATGCTACGTGTAGAGGGACACTTACATATTGCATGTATTTTTCTGTCCACATCAACTGATACTATTTTTTATTAGATTTTTTTTAGTACTTTACACCAGAGCATGTAGTAAAGCCTGACAATGATTGGTTTCTCTGGGAGCAATTTTCAAGAATTGCCTACTTCCCAACAAATCTATTCACTGGGAGCAAACTAACATACTTCAATTTTCAAATAAATACATTATGATTCAACACTAATTGTCATGTTTACAATACATCCCCTAATGTGAAAGGAGTTTAAGCCCAAGGTATAAAAATGTATTGTATGTTATTCAGAACTTAATTAGGGTACAATTCATGGAACAAAATGTTCTCCAAAAATCTTCACTTGAACAGATATTGGAACAGTCATCTCACTAAAAAGTGTAAAAGTGTAAAGACAAACTCACTAGCTGATTAAAAAGAGAAATATTTAATCTGTTTCAGTATTACTAAAATTCAAGAATATAATGTATAGTATATATTGCACAAAAGCAAAGCTAAGACATCCTCAATCTAAAAAAAATAGAAACATCAAGTCTATGAAGAAATATTTTATATATGTTCTTATTTTACACAGATAATGAATACATTTGCAAAAATCACATAAAACATCAAACTGAGCCAATCATGTACCGTTTGAGTTATAATGGTCTGAGAGACACAAAATATTTTCGAGCAGTGTAAAGGATCAAGGTTTTCTAAATTATATCAACAAGAAAATTTTAGGTTGTACTCAAGAATAGCAGCTCATGACACAAACACTCACACTTTTAAAGTGAGTTTTTTGGACATGAGATTAGCCTACAGGTTCGCGGCACTAGATGCACATTTTAAGTACTCTTGGGAGCTTGTAAAGTATCAAGGTTTGGGTTTTACCCCTAGAAAATCTTATTTAATAGGTTCCCAAGAGCCAGCACAAACCAAAATAGTATTACTAAATAAATCATCCACACTGATGCTTAGATGGGTGTTAAGGAACCAAGATATTTTTTGTATTTATGGATGTGAGTACTAATGGAATTTAGTGAATGATGTGCTAGGAGCAACTGGAGAATACAGGTTTGAAAGCAATTTCTACAGCTAGAAAATGAGAAAAAAATTACGTCTAAATTCCCTTACACTTAGAAAATAAAATTTGATTATGACTCTAGGATTCTAGGGTACCTGAAAAATCTGACATTATGTTAACAATGAAGCAAGAGGAAATGGTTTTACAATGGGGAAATAGCAGCGTCTAAACCCAATAAACATGGTGTGCTTATTTAAATAAGGAGGGTTAGAGTCAGCTTCCAATAGTACAAGCTGTGTAGGAGATCAACAGTCTATGTAAAGGTGTAGGGAAAGTGGGAAGGGTAGGGGAGAGGTAATAAGGGAAAAGAAAAAAATTGGAGAAAATGAAAAAATGGAAATAAAGTGTTTGTAAATGGGGAGGAGAGGAGGGGGTAAAGGGAGGGCAGGGACAAGGGGAAAAAATGAGAAGCAAGACCTGTCATGTAAAGGTACAAGATCCCAATAATGAGTGTAATTGTACTGTATACTTAAAATGTGCCAATAAACTGAATAAAAAACAGTCTATGAGCACATGAAGAGTGGAGATTTTGAGTGTCAAGGTGCACAGCTAACCAGCACCATACTGAGATCAGACCTAACAGAAATTTGGAACAATAGACCCCAAATGGTCAGGGACCTCCACACAAAAATGCTACGGGTATATAATTGTTTATTATAAGGAAGAAGTTCTGGACTCTTGATTTTGGCTCACTTCTTCCTTTGGTTTATATAACGATACTACACACACACACACACACACACACACACACACACACACACACACACACACCATCTTCAGAGTGAGCCTTCTCACTGTGCTCATGCTTACGTTTTAAACAAGTTTTACTCTTTGCCATTTTTCATCAAGCCCAACTCCAATGATTTGTATAAATGGATTTGGTCATCTGAAAATTGATATTATAACACAAATTATCCATTATATCATACATATCATCTGTCAGGATAAGTAATAGATCAGCTCAAATGCCTTTGAAGTTATATTTCAATAGGATATTTTAATTATAGAATTGATTATATTCAGACGTGCTTGCTTAGGTTACTAAATATTTTTGAGTAACTGAAAAGTTCTAAGAATTCAAGAAATAAAAGTAAAGCTGAAGCAAAATACATAAAGCTATCAATTTAGTTTAAATAAGAATATTTTTAATATACTTGCGATCAGACACTTTATTGGCATACAAGAGCCAATTCTCCAACCCTACTTATTAAGGGCATCTCAGATTTTTTTCCAGCTATCCTTTGTTCTGCACTATCTGTTTCAAAAAAGACTATACAACCATAATAATATGATACCAAATGACACCTACTAGGAGATGTGTAATAAGAAAGAGAATAACAAAAGTAATAGACTATGTGAAGATATTGGAAGGGAAGACTCCTAAATTTCTGATAAGAATGTAAAATCATCCTAGAAATATGGAAAACTGTTTGTTACTTACTCAAAAATGTTAAACATAGGGTTCCAATATGATCCAGAAATTCTCCTCCTAAGTATACATCCAAGAGAATCGGAAACATATTTATACACAAATACTTGTGCACAAATATTCATGGCAGCACTTTTATAATAGCCAGTAGGTAGAGACAACCCAAAAGCCCATCAACTGATAAATGGATTTTTAAAATGTGGTATAACTATACAACAGGATATTATAGAGTAACAGAAAAGAATGAAATACTAACACCCACTACATAGTGTATGAAGTTTGAAAAATTATGCTAAATGGAAGAATCCAGTCATCAAGTACACATATTATATAACTCCATTTATATAAAATATGCAGTAAAGCAGTAAAGGAAAATCCAGAGGCAGAAAGTATATTTCCATATGTCATGGGATGAGAGAAAGAAGAATGAAGAGGGACTGTTTAATATATAAAGGATTTCCTTTAGGTGTAATGAAATTGTTCTATAATTAATTATGGTCATGGATATACATTCTGTGAAGTGGGCAAAAGCCTGACATACACTTTAAATGGGTGAGTTTTATTGTATGTGAATTGTATCTCAATAATGCTATTAAATAAAAGAAATGTACCAATAAACTCAATTAAAGCTGAAAAAAAATAAAAGAAAGTCTATTCAAAACTGAAGCTAAAGCAGCAGCCCCACACCCAATCACAAAGCTTTAATCTTGATTAGTGTAAACAGATTATATTTCCTTGCTCTCTTGGGAGTGATCATCCAAGACAGATGCGTACAATATAATTTTGGTTAATGTGATAAGAGGAAGACTTCTTGGTGTAAAGGTGTTAGAAAGACTTCTGAGCATTTTACGAGTCAAAAGAAACAAATGGATCTTTTTTCGTGTTCTTTTCTGTGATGTTGATAGAAGATGTTATGTCAGGAGCTGTTGCAAGCATACTGATATTATGAGCAGCAAACAACTCCAAATATAGATGGAGGAGCAGGAAATAAAATTATGTTTTTGAGACAGCAAAATAATTCTATTTAAGGAGTTGTTATTAGATAAGTTAGTGCATTTATTGTTTTAGCTATTTTGACTTCTTTTTTCAACTTGTAGTAAAAAACATCCTAAATAATAAAATTTATTTATTTACATTCTATCTTATTCCAAAATGCTTTGATGTGGCTAAACTGTCATTTAAAGTTAAGAGTTGGAAGAGCCCTTATGCAATCATTACTATGGTCATCAACCCTATGGGACCATTAATCCTTGCAACCCATTATCAGATAATCATTTAAACCATTAATAGACCTGTAGAGAACTAATGGGATTCTCTTTGTCTCTCTCATCTTTTCAGTATTTTAGCAGGCCTTTCACAAAGTTCTTCCTTGTATATAACCTGATGGAAAAAAACCTTAGCAAGATTCAGAAATATGAAAAAAAATCACAATTATGGCTTGAGTCTAGATTCCCCACCCCCACCCCTACAAAGCCCCATGCAGTCATAGGTGGGGTGAGAGGTGGCTGGACATAGACTGTGTGACACTGGAGTTGATTCATTATGCAATGCTAGGCTCAAGTGCACTAGGATTAAGGTTATGAGTGTTACTCGCTCTAAGTAGCTTGGATAAGATATAAGGGATAGAAAGAGCCGTGGTCCTCCCTTGTTGCTTTGCTACCTTCTGCCCGCCATGACCTGTTTCTCCTCTGAAGTGCCCCTCTGCCAAGCCACCCTGCCTTGGAGCCAGCCAATTACAGACTTAGACCTGTATAAACTGTGAGCTAAATAAACTTTTCCTCCTTTAACTTTGGATCTCAGGTATTTTGTCTCAGAAACGAGAAAAGTAACTAAGACAATCACTAGTGTGATTTTTTATGCACTACAAATATTTATAATCTGCAAGCTAGCATATAGTTATAATAACCAGTTTAAGTAGATTAGGTACAAGAGCCTAAGTCTGGATGATAAGCCAATTAGATGAAATAATATCAAGCAAATTTTATATGTGAAATCACAATACATATTTAATGAAAAATTCTAGCTCATTTTCAGTTAACAGACTTCACAACAGAATTTGTGTGTGTGTGTGTGTGTGTGTGTGTGTGTGTGTTTAGGTGGAATTTCTGGTTAAGCACATTTGTTAATATGGCTGTCTTACTAATAATTAAAATTGCTCTGAAATTTGATAATGAAGAAATGGGACATTTCATCCCTAGTCAAATAAGAAACACTGTCAACTTCTTTCTCAAAAGACATGGTACCAGTGGAAAAGATTTTATTTACTTTTTTTCCAGAGGAAATCAACAGATTGAAATAAATATTCTTACAGAATTTCATTCCATTTTACTAATAGGCGTTCCAGATCTACTATGTGTCAAATACTGTGAGATCCACAAGGACCCAGAAAGGGGATGGCTTTCCTAACTTTACCTCTGCTACTTCCATGTTTTTATTAAATATTGCATAATTACTGTTCTGTGTATATTCTGTATACAGAATACAAAGTGGTGTTATAATTTTTTAATAAATTCAAAGTGATTAAATACATTTAAATTAAATGTACATCATCTCAAATATGTAACAGTTTTTGTCAAAGAACATTTAAATTTTACCATCTTAGCAATATTGAATTGTGCAGCACTCAATTATTAGCAATTGATAATTGTTCAATTTATCCAAAAAATTCTTATTCTTCCATCTAACTGATGCTTTGTATCATCTGATTATATTTTTATTCACCTCACCCCTCCCCATCCCCTAGTAACCAACATTCTAGTCTCTGATTTTATGAGGTGAATTGTTTTAGATCCCACATATAAATAAGAATATGTGGTATCTGTATTTCTATGTTTGGCTTGTTTCACTTAGCATAATGTCTTCCAATTTCATTCATGTTGTCACAAATGACAAGATTTCTGCTGAGTATTGTGGTTCACAGTCACGGCATTGTGGGAATCGCAGGCAGGAGGATCCCAAGTTGCAGCCCAGACTGGGGAATTTAACTTAGGGAGACCTTGTTTCAAAAAATAAAAAGGGACTTAACACATAGTTCTACATGAAGGTACTGGGTTCAATCCATGATACCAAAAAATAATTTTCTCCCTTTTAAAGGTGTCACAATATTTTAATCTGTGCATATACTACCTTTTCTTTATCCATTCATCCTATTAGGTACATTTAGTTTGTTTCCATAGCTTAACTACTTTGAATAGTGCTGCAATGAATACTGAGTGCATGCTTACTATTTTAACTACGAATAAAATAATGATTGCTAACAGAATTCCACAGTGCTAAATGAATTCATGATGGATGAGCATATGGACTGGGGAGGCCACCAAATGCAGCATTTGTGCCATCTCAAAATTAAAATACATAAGCCTAAGGCAATTTTCAGATGTCTTACTTTATCAGTATAGTTCCTACGAATGATGCTATATGCCACAGAATATATTTATTATTTCCACTTCCTCAGTAACTCATAGTAATATATGTTCTTTCAACCTCACTACAGTTTTCCTTAAACTTCACAAATATGCTAAACACAAGTGACTCATTTTCAGCTTTGGCTTCTTCAGATTTTCCACAGTATCTGTTGGTGCCAAAAACCAACATACCCATTCATTGTCTTTCTTTCGATGGCAAAACATTACATCATCTTTGTTTTCACTCTTATTCTCCCTTCTATAGCTCTTTCTTTGGCTACATTTCGCCACCAGCACCTCGAGATTTTTCTCAGTGCATTTTATTTAGTTTTGTTGACTATATTCTCTCCAAGGGCAATTGTATTCACTGTCACGGTTTCAATTAACATGCAAATTTAATTGTTATGGCTTTTTGTTGAATTGTTCCCTTACAAACACTACAGGACATAACGGATCAAATCAACACTGACATAATTATTGTGGGGGACCTCATTACCCCACTGTCACAACAACAACACAAAAAAATCAACAAAAGAATATAATTGTTTAATCACACCTTCCAACAAATGGATTTAATAGTTATGTACAGAGTGATCCACACAATAACAGAATACTCACTCTCCTAAGCAGCACATAGAACTTTTGCAAAAATAAATCACATATTTAAAAACTAGATCACATATAATCCCTTGAAGTATGCTTAAACAATTGCAAAAGTATTAAAATTATCCCATGTATGTTATAAGATCATAGTGTGATGAAATTAAAAGTCAGTGGTGAAAGGAACTGAAGGCATTATGCAAATATATGGAGATTAAATAACACATTCTTGAATAATCAATGAGTCATAGAAGAAATTAGACAGTTCCCAGAATCACATGATAATGGCAGTACAACATACCAGAACCTATGAGAAACAATAGAAGTAGTCCTAAGAGGGAAATTTATAGCTCTTAATTCCCATATCAGGAAAATAGAGCAAACCCAAATAAATAACTTACTGGTTCACCTCCAGGTCCTAGGAAAAGAATGATCTAAATCAAACTAGTACAAGGACGGAAATTATAAAGATCAAAGAAGAAATTAATGAAATTGAAACTAAAAAAATACAGAAAGGGCCGCGGATTTAGATCAGCGGTTTGGTGGCCTGCCTTGCAAGCGCAAAGACCCAAGTTCAATCCCCAGTACCAAAAAACAAACAAACAAACAAAGAAACAAAAAACAGAAAAACAATGACGTGTGGAGCTGGTTCCAAACAAAATAGACAAACTCTTAGCCAATCTTACCAAAAAGTTGGGGGGAGGGATGAAAAGAAGCAAATCACTGTAATTAGAAATGAAAAAGACAAAATCACAATAGAAACCACCAGAATTTAAAAGAATATCAGTGCATAATTGCTTCGAAAACCTGTACTCCAATAAATTGGAGAATTCAAAAGAAATAGATTCTTGTATACTTACAAATTACCAAAACTGAACTAAGAAGATATAAAAGAGCTGGGGATTTAACTCAGTGCGGCCACCACCTGTCATCAAAAAGATCATACATTATAATCGAGAAGGCATGGGACTAGGGATGAAAGGATGATGGTTCATATGCAAACCCATTAAAAAGAAGTGAAAACAAAACTTACACGATCATCTCAATAGATGCAGAAAAAGCCTTTGAGAAAATCCAATTCTCATTAATGATAAATGAAACTGTGAATAAAATAGGTATAAAATGACAATATCTCAATCTGATAAAGCCATTTATGCCAAACCAATTGACATCTTATTAAATGATAAAATCTGAAAGTTTTCCCTCTAAAATCAGAAGACAAGAATGTACACTACCACCACTCTTGTTCAATAAAGTTCTCCAAATATTACCCAGAACAATCAAGGAAGAGAAAGAAATAAAAGGCATATGTATAGGGAAAAAAGAGATCAAATTATAATTACCTGTAGATGACATAATATTTTACATAGAAGGCCCAAAAAATTCCACCAAAAGACTCCAAGAATTATTAGCCAAATTCAGCAATGCAGTAGGATACAAAATAAACACAAATAATCTATAGCACTTAGGTATGACAATAATAAACTTACCAAAAGAGAAATTAGGAAACAATTCCATTCACAGTATCATCAAGAAAAATTAAATGCTTAGGAATTAACCCAACAAATAAGTGAAATACCTCTATGATGAAAGCTACTATACTTTGAAAAAGGAGGTGTAAGAGGACATATGAAAGTGAAAAGTCATTCCCTGTTCCTGGATAAGCAGAATGAATATTGTCAAAATGGCCATATTAGCAAAACTGGTACATAGATTTACTGCAATTCCAATTCAAATACTAACATCATTCCTCATCAAAATATAGAAAACAATCCTAAAATTCAAACCTAACAAATTTGTTAGGTTAATTCCTAAGCATTTCATTTTTCATAAACACAATTGCTTTCCTAAATCTCAATTCCACAGTACCAGCAGTCATCCCTTGTACATCACAAAGAACACATTCAAAGTAAAACATCTTTCCCCATCACAAACCTATTCACCTTTTGAACGTCCAACTTAATTTAATAGCAGAAACACTCCCCGTTCCCAAGATGGGAACTTTGGAGTCATTCTGAGTCTCCCTCTTTTAACATTTAGCACTCCATCTTATGGGAGTAACCAGCACTTGAAAATTTGTCACAACGTCTCTTCCATATGTATGTCTTTTGCAATTCCTTCTGCCACTACAATAATTCAGGCTCCTATCAACTTTTTCCTGAGCTAGATCAGCAGCCTATTAAATGGTATTCCTTCTTCCAGTCTCTCAGGATGCTGTATTACTAGAAACTGAAGAAAAATCAATGGTGGCTGTATGTGATTTTTGCACAAGAACTGCCACAGAGAAGTAGCTCTTTTCTCAGTGTTTTTCTTGCCTCATATTGTTGCACTCTCCCTAGGATCAATGTCATTATCCAGTGAGCCCCCTGGCCACAGGTTGTCACAACCAAATAACTTACTCAGAATTCCCAAAGCCACCATTTTAACAATCTAGATAGT
Source organism: Fukomys damarensis (assembly GCF_012274545.1). Taxonomy (NCBI): domain Eukaryota; kingdom Metazoa; phylum Chordata; class Mammalia; order Rodentia; family Bathyergidae; genus Fukomys; species Fukomys damarensis. The sequence goes on from NW_022900951.1 coordinate 101,638,664, forward strand.
ATTAGTATCTAATTATCAAGAAAGATTGGTACATTTAGTTTGACTCTAAGAATCAAAAATACTTATCAACTATGGTATCATTAAGGCTACAGTGGTTTGTGTTCTTTTAGGAAAAATAAGTTTAGAACAACATTCAGATCTGAAGAATAAATGTTTAATAAATATCCATGACCTCTGCTTAATAGTTAACCTGATTCTAACACTTTGGAATGTGTTTTTGAAAAATGCACTCCTCTTCAGAAAAGCCTATTTCCTAACAATAGTCCCATTCCTCAATTCACATTTTTAAAAACATGATATATAAACAGTTCCTTTTGGTCACTTTTTCTTTATCAATTCTCTAACTTTTAATTTATTAAATGGTAAATAATTTAATAAAATATGCTATGATTTCTGTTACTTTGCTTAAGGATTTATTGTGCTGTGAGTGCCCAGTAATTCTGACATATCTTAGAACCTCCTGCCAATATCTATACAACTCTTAAATGGCTCATTGAGACAACAGTGAAACTTCTATATGAAAAGCTCAATTTTTATATAGCCTATAAGCTAGTTTGCCTGTAAGCAATGAAACAGCAAGCTCAAGTGACTTTTATCTATGTGTAATTAACACATAGTGCTTATTTAATAATGAGCTTATTTGGGGGGCAACAACCCAATTCAACTAAATTGGTTTTTACAATATTTCCAATCAGTTAGTTAAAAAGAAAAACTACTAGATTTCAGTCACTTATTGTTATGTCTTGTTTCTAGATGTCTCCCCAAAGACTAATGTGGTCATAAGTGGAGCCTTTCAGAGATGGTTGGATCTAGAATGTGTGATACTGGTATCAAAGGTGTGAGATCACTAAATAGTTCACCTATTGGTTTGGCATAGTTCTCAGTGGGATTATGGTTTTCTACCCTGGGTGTGAGTCCTACCTGCCCTAAGGGTAAGGATGCAATATAAGGTACAGAAAGAAGTTGCTTGTTGCTTGCTGCTTGGATGTTTTTTTCTGCCTTCTGCCTGACATTAACTGTTTCTCTGCTGCAATGCCCCTGTGCCATGCCAATCTACCTTGGAGCCAGCTCCTTATGGACTGAAATCTCTACAAACTGTAAGCTGACAAAAAAAAAAAAAAAAAAAACACTTCCTCCTTTAACTTTGGGTGTCAGGTATTTTTTTCTCAGCGATGAGAAAAAGTAACTAAGAAATGGATGTACACAAAACTGGAATTAGCCATTTCTATAAGCGTATCATAGGCATAGGTTACTTCAATACACTTCTAATGATAAAACCTCACCTTTTTCTACTCACCATCAATATCACAAATAATATCAATTTACCATGTCATATACCTACTTAAAATCCGCAACTAATTCCTTCTTTCATATCCAATAAAATGTGAGCCTTTAATTATGTCATTCTGACCACATAGAATATGTTCATTCCTCGATCTCTCCAAATTTTAGATTTTCCTCTAGCTCTAGTGTCGCAACTCCTCTTCAAACCCATCCATAAATACTATAGGCTGCACTAAATTTCTCTTCTTTTAATTTTTATTGCACTTACAGGCTAAAGCACATAAAGTTAGCACTGGAGATGTCAAAATTATCACTTTTATCCTGGCAGAGCACATAACACAGTAGATACTTCATGAACACTTGTAAATTTATCTCATGGGCTTACCATTTGTCTTATTCTGGGACTGAGAATGCACATGAAGTATAATAACAACTCTCTGATTTAGACTTCCCTGAATATATTTCAGTGAAAAGCTTTTTACCACTATCCCTTTAATTCTCTATTGACATGTTAATTTGGATAACCATACCATACATGTAGATGCTGTTCTAAATATATTAGAGTGAAGTCAATCTGCGTTGCTCTTGAGTATAGGAAATTTCTGTAAAGGAATTATAGCTTATTTCCAATACTGAACATCTCCTAACTTCAACTTCTTTAGAAAAGGTGCTCATAATTGAATATAATGTTTATGACTATAAAACCCAGTAAGACAAGGGTTGCTAAAGCTGGCCCAAAAATATGTTAGTGACCCAAATGACATTGTCTGTCATTACAAATTAGTTTATAGTGAGGAAGTTTCTCATTCACATTATCTAGGCCATCAAAAGAAACCTATATTAATTTGCATAACCTCTAGTTAATGAAATTATACCAATTCTAAACACTATAATGAGGATAGATGAGACACTGGAGGGAAAAGTGGGGAAAAACAGAATGGAGAAGAATTACTTTTGCACATTAAACAGAAATGGGGAGGAAGTTGGATATTTGCCATATTCTCTGGCTTTATTAATAGTCAATATGCCTATGATTCAAAACAAAACCATTAGACACTAACAGTGAGAAATGCATATGCATATCTGAGACATTATTTTATTTATAAGATGCTCTCTCTACAGGAAATGTAAATTTACTTTACAACACTGCATGAAATAAGAAAATGGAAAAAAATGTAGATACCTGCATCATAAATGCATCACAATGACAGATAATGTTTCTTGATGTGGTGAGACTCCCTTGGATACAGGTAGGGAAAAGAGAAGCAGAGATGCTTTTTAATGACAGTGGGAAGACAAAACCTGAGCTAGTTTTCTGCTTGACTACTGTAAGCCTGGTGGTACTAGACCCACAGTTCAGGAAGAATATTATGCTAACTTCTTAACCTTGCTTTAACAGAGAACTCGGGTGGTGAAAAATTACATGGACATTTCCTTTGGGATACATTTTTTCTTCTCCTTGTTCATCATCTATTTTATCACTGCCATGCATAATAAAACAGTCACACTTTTAAGCTATTATGGCTGCCCTGAGTTACTTTTGGAGTGCTTTTAGAGCCATAGTACTTTTTATTGGTGCAAAAAATAATTTGAGTAAAGAATAACTCAAATAATCTTGTATAAATGGTACTTGAGTTTTGAAAATGTGATATATATTGAGGTAGTTTGTTTCAAAAATATGTACGTGTATATAGTAGCATTATAACCAGAACAAATTAAGATGTATTCATTTTGTACTCTCCTTGTTAGCGAATAGACTCTAATTGAAAGCCATGTTTTATGTGAAAAGTATATATTTGAAGTATTTGTAAAAGTTAGCTCTTGATTTAGATCTTTTAACTGTAAAACATCAGAACCTCCTAAGAAGACATTTAAGTTAAAATTAAACTATTTAAAATTAAGAATCCCCATATTTACACTAGAGAATGATCACTGATAAGTTTTATCACATGATGAATTTAAATAACAACTTGAACTACCAGCATTTATTTTTATTTTTTAATTAATTTTATTGGTACATTTAATGTATACAATATAATGACTTTCATTGTTGGAAATTTGTACTTCTATATAATCCATCTTGGTTCTTATTTTTTCCCCATTCCCCTGCCCTCCATTCAACCCCTCCATCGCTCCCTATCTACAAAGACTTTGTTTCCATTAGTTTTGATTTTCTCATATTAATTCCTTTCCTTTCTTTCCTTACTCTGCCCATCAATTATATTCCATTTTCTATGAAGTTTCTCTGTATCCACTATCTTTTTTTTTTTTTTTGCCAGAAGAGCTGTGAGGGGGGACTAGAAAGTTAAGGACTTGAGAGGTTATGTGACTTCCTTGTTATCACATAGCTGAAAATAAACTTGGCAACTAATATTAAAATACACAGAGAGCTAGTGTAACATACTTAGGACATAAAATGAGAAGATGGTGATGCTCATGCTATCACATATTAATAAAGAGATACTAGAAAATTTTAATCTTATAAAGAAATTTTTGGATAACAGGGTACTGAAATGTTTGGATTGGAAGTTTGGTATACCTTTAATGTGCCTATAAAATGATTTGCAAATAAATGAAGACAGATCAAATTACATATTAGCCGGTAAATAAAAGACTGGGGAGTTATAAATTCCATTTTTCTTATAATCAAACCCTCATGAGTAGTTTAGTTTGGGAGCCTTTATCTTCAGTTATAAATGACACTTTTTTTTTCTTTAAGTTTCACTTGCAGAAAACAAAACATTTCAGTAGACTCCTAAAGGGAGTTTTGCAATTAATTTGTGAGCTATCCATGTGAAGCAAATGCCAGTCCCTTTCAGGACAACACATTTTTCCACTGACAAGATGAAACAACTGCATGTAACAAAGCAGTCTTTTAAGCATACTATATAAAACATAGATGCAGCCGGGCGTGGTGGTGCTCGTCTGTAACCCAGAAATCGGGAGGCTGAGGCAGGAGGATTCCTGTGAGTTTGAGACCAGCCTGGGCTACATAGTGAGTTCCAGGTCAGTCTCAACTACATAGTGAGACCCTGTCTCAAAAAACCATAAATAAATAAATAAATAAATAAATAAAAGTTAACATAAAAAAATAAAAAAACATAGATGCAGACACTAAGGCTAAAAAATGAAAAATTGACCAAATATTTGTTTGAAAATAGCCTGAATGATAGAAACAATATAAAATCTTGGGGAAGTTAGATGAGCAGAAAACATTCCTAACTAGATTTGAACAAGCAGCCAGCAATGTCATGAAATTTATTTTCCTAACTGTCTCTTGTACAATGGCCCTATATGAAATGATCTGATGATTTCAAACTCATTTCCAATAGGTAAACATTCACATCATTACAAACATTGTAAAAATGGAAAGCTTCTTTCCACTCCCAGTAGATCAATTAACTAATGGGTCACAGACAACTCATTTATCAGAAGTCGTCCCTTTATGTGAATCTGAGGGTACTTTTTAGCATCAGTAATATTTGTTTTCACAAACTCTTGAATATAAATACTCTAAATGTGTAATCCTTCATGATTTGGAGCTTAAAAAATAAGAAGCAGAACAAAGATTTCACCAAACACAGAACAAGAGGGGATATCTTACATTTTGTTATAGAACTAATGAGGTTAGATACCTTTGTTTTCTACATTTTATTTTTCCCCATCCCACCACCTTATTGTTAACTTAGAAAACTCTTGATATATAGTGACAAAATCTCCAACTTGTCCTTTGTTTTCTTCTGGCCTGCTTATCCAAATCTGCAGAAATGATTCCTCTGTAAAGTGGGAGTGATAAACTGTGTTCTGTGTATGTGATAGAATTGATATACAGATTCAACTATGTAATGAATAGAAAAAAAATTAAAACCAAATTTGACTGATAGGGAAGTGCAGGGACTGAACTGAGACACTACTTTGCTCTCTTTGTGGATTATCTGAATAGATTCAATAGTGAGATTTCCAAACCCTGGATTTGATCATTATGATTTTCCACCTTCCGCACAAAGTAAATAAAGAGACCAGAATAAAGCAATCACAATTTTGGGTCTTGGGATATACTTGGGGATTTTTACATTTAGTCAAACCCATTTACACTGTTTTATAGGCTTGCTTTGTGTATGTCTGCACGTGTAGGTTGGACCTCCATAACAAAATATAAATAACTCATGGGTGTATGTAAAGGTATTTATTATCATGTGTTTCTTTAGTCTTTCTCAGAAAAGAGCATCTAATAGCATTCTGAAAAATGTTAGAGTTGGACATTTAATGTCTTCGAGCATCACGTAAAGCACTTGGCATGGAGCATTTACCTCAGTTTCAAAGCTTAGCACAGAGCCTAGTACATAGTAATGATTCACTTTCATTGAATACATGTCCCCCACATACAGGGACCACACTTCTATTCTATTTCATCAATCCCTATGGATAATTTCTAGTTAGATTTGTTGTCTGTACCAAGGAACTTTTAATGATGCTACCTATATTTAGTGTTTGGTGTTGTGGCAAACATATCTTAGGATAATATTCGATAAATCACGCCCTTGTGTAATTCCTCTCCTTGTTGTGGGGATGAACCTATAGCTTATTGCTAATCAACAGAATATGGCAGAGACAAAAGGATTGTTCAAATGGCATTAGAGCCCAAATCAGTTCTCTATGGTTTAATCAAGATAAAAAGTATCCTGGGTGGGCTTAGCCTAAACAAAAATGGGTTTTAAAGGAGGATCAAGGTTATCTCTGAAGTTAGAGATCTGAAGCAGCTGAGATGCTCTTTCCACTGCTGGCTTGGAAGAAACAAGTTGCCATGACTTTTAAGCCATGAAGAAATTGATTTGCCACCAATCGGAGGGATTTGGATTCAGATTACACCCCAGACAACTTTCAGATGAGAATAAGCCCAGCTGATACCTTAACTGTAGCCTTGCGAGACTGACTTAAGTCATGCCCAGCCTTCTGTCTCACACAAACTGTGAGATAATAAATTGATGTCATTTCAAGCCACTCAGTTTGTGATAGTTTGTTACACAGGCAAAGAAAACCAATATACCCTATGTGTGAAAGGGTCTTTTCCTTGGTTACCCTAGAGGGTGTGCATTTGGAGGGAAGAAGCTCCAACTTTTGCTTTGCTTCTGAGTGCCCAGTGAATGCCCATCCAAGTACACTGCAGGAATATTTGCAGGCTTAAATGAATTGTTTCTACTTAGGAGTACTAGATATTATGCTGTACCTCCTGCTGAAGCTGCTTTCCACTAAGGAAGTAAAATGCAATATCCTGACTTCTGTTTTGTCACATATTTTTCATCAGAGTGGCAAAAATTAGACACACATGAGAAACAGTGGGAGTTGAGTACCTACTTATCAATGCATGAAGCTGAAAAATGACCACATTCCTTTTAAAGATGGCAATAATGTAGGATGAAAAAAATAATTCAGAAATCCAATTACAATGAACTGACTAACAAACTAGCTCTGGTAGCCACACATGGCTGATATAAATCAGAGTTATTTTCTGCTTTCTTAATTTGCTTCGCAGGCAGGCATTGGCTTTGCTTTTAAAGGACCTGAGATATCTAGTTTATATCTGACCCTCATATATTTTAATAGTTCTGGTTTTATCTAAAAACTGAACACGCTTAGCCCGTCTTAACTTTTTCACCTAAAATATAATTATTTTAATAGCTGAGATTCAAAACCTTAACAATCTCTATGCTTTGCCACACCAATTTAAAGTCAGTTTCTTAAACATGGCAACAAAAGAAGCCAAAATTAAGGTCACCAAATTCTCAAAAAGTCATTTATCCATCCATTCATTCCTTTTTATTTTTCATTCATTCTCTCAGAAAATGGCTTGTTTGTTCATTCATTACTATAAAGGGTAGCAACAAGAGTGTGTTCAATTTTTATTATACAAATCTAGGTGTATTTTATTATTTTAGTTGCAAGAACTATTGAATTTCAAGTAATTTAATATTATTAAATAAGATAAAAGGATATGAGGTGTTAGTGATTTGATTATGTTAATGTTGATGGGGCTGCAACCATTAAGATTAGACACCGAATGCCTTTCATTGTGGAATTTGCTGAGAAATTTTAGAGGTTAGTATTTAAGCACATAGACTTTAGCCTTTAGCCTGTATTTCCTTAAAATACCAAATGCCTAGGAGACTATCCCCTTGAGCCTTATTGTCACTTAACATCTAAATGACTAAGTTTGCCATTGCTTTTCTTAGAGCAGGTCTAGTCTTCAAGCGAGAAGGGAGTAGACAAAACGGAAGAAAATGAATGTGAAGTATCTGGTTGCTTGAAAAGAATAGGATATATCCACAACTGAGAGTTGCAAAAGTATAGAATAAAATAAAGCGTCTGTCTTCCAAACTTGTTGAAAAAGCTTCTTGTATTCCAATCTGTATCGGGTATGTATACTGCGGTCTATGTATACTGCGGTCTATACTGTAAGAGTCCAGTTTCTTTCTTTTCTTTTTTTTTTCTCTCATTGAGTTGATTGGTACATTTTAGGTATACAGTACAGTTACATTCATCATTGGGATCTTGTACTTTTACATTACAGGTCTTGGTTCTCATTTTTCCCCATACCCCTGGCCTTCCTTCAACCCCTCCTCCCTTCTCTATTTACAAAAAATTTGTTTCCATTTTTTTTATTTTCTCGTTTTTTTTCTTTTCTCTTATTTCCTTTCCCCTACCCTTACCACTTCCCCTACACCTTTAGATGCAGTGAGAGTTCAGTTTCAGATGTATGCTGTTTTTTCCTACTTTAGTCATAACATGAATTAAGACAAATCTCATCATTCTAATACATATGGAGTAGAAAGAACACAAAATTATTGCCTTCAATATACAGAATGATTGAGAAAACTGACTTTGAAAATTTCATGACAAAATGAACATAATTCCACAAATTCCTCTTGTGGACCATCTCTTTACCCTTTGAGTTGTTACTTTTAGAAATTATATTCCAATATACAAACTCTAAATGAACTAGGTAGGTAAGTGATAAACTGCACAGTATACCCACCATTCTAGTCCCTTCTTCTGAAATAATTTCTCTAACGATTTTATAATCTAACTGTATCATATAGTCCCTCAGACATATCACAGATTGTGTCTTTGTGTCTTTTATTTATTTAAATATATCCAATTAGGATAAACTTCCTTACCTTTTTTGGGGGGGGGTACTGGGGATGGAACTTGGGCCCTTGCGCTTGTGAGGCAGGCCCCAGAATCACTGAGCTAAATCCCCAGCCTTCCTTACGATTTTTGGATAGCCATTCTATAAGGCTGAAATAATTGTTGTCATGTTGCAGTTTATTCCCACATATAACCATAAACTAGCCAGAGTGTCTTCTTGTCTATGATTCCAAATCTCTTCTATCATATAATACATCTAATAGATAGTATATTATATAGAGCATACATCCATTATATACCTCTATGACTGTTTTAAAGCCTTATACTATAGGAGTTATTTTGTTCGTGTTTATGTCCATTATATCTAACTTCTTCACTTTAAACTCCTTGAGTGCAAAAGTTACTCTTTACATACACTATTTTTTCCTGCCCACCATCATGTCTATCACAATACCTAGCACTTATGCATGCCCTATTTATGTTGCCTAGATTGGATTAGAAAGTTGACATTGGAGATATAGAAAAGAAAAATTAACAAAACACCTCATTCCTATTAAATATTGTCAAATAAGGGCTTGCTTTTCACACATCACAGCCCCAGATCTGACTACCCAGGAAAAGATCCTTTTATGGTAATATTCGCTGAATTTAGGGACTCTAGAGGAGTAACTTCAGAAGAGCTACTATGGCCTGAAATCTAATGCTTCCAATCATATGCTGAAATCCTAAAACCCAGGGTGATTTTTAGGAGATATGGCCTTTGAGAAGCGATTATTAGATCATGAAGCTTTGCCCTTACTAATTGGCTTGATGCTTTTGTCAAAGAGACATTAGAGAGATCCCTCGCCATCTAAAACCAGAACGTAGGCCCTTTTCAAACCATAAGTCATTGCCTAACTCATGGCCTTCCTATCCCCTAGAACAGCAACACTCAATTTCTGTTGTTAAGCCACAGCTTGTAGTACTTTTGTTATAGAAGCCTGCAAAAACTAAGACAGAAGGACTCTATAATCTTTTTTATCTATGGAATGACTCTGCATCCTATGAAAAGAGACTGCTTTTGTTCATATCCAATTGGTTCAATCCAGGTGAAAAATGATTAGCATCTAATAGAAATCAATTAACAATTGTATGTATTTCATAATGTAACACATTCCACACAGGAAATAAGAGAGATATAAGACTTGTTTTCTGTATTAAGCACTTTTGCAGCTATTTGGGGAGCCCATGTTAGTACACAAAGAAAATAACTGGATAACTAGATTAAAAGGATGTAATAAGCCTGACTATACAAACATGTAAAGTAATGCATTTGGACAATATAAATACTTTAGGGATTTTAAAACTGGGAAAGTCAAGTCTCAATAATGAACCTTGGAATATTTTGTGAGCCTTAAAGAATGGATAAAATTTAATAATGAAAAGATAGTTTAATGAGAGCTTTCCTTAATACTTTAAAATGTCAAAGCATTCTAGACCATGCAAGTAAACCAAGAGATGATTCAGCCTAAAGTCTTCTTTTTACCTGGGAAGAAACAAACCTAGATAGGGCAACTGCCTTACCCAAGGTCCCTTGCTGATATGTGGAGTACTCAGAGAGGTTTTCTCCCACAAGCTCACTTTAATTACATAGAGGCTGTTGTTTGTTTTTCATTTATGTCAGGTAAGATGAGCTCAAATGTATAGTTTCTCACTAGGAAAAACGCCCTGTTAAAATATGGTCTGGCCAATTTTTAAAAGAACATGGAAATATTAATGATATAATTATAAAAACTCAAGTATATCTATTGGGCTTGAAAAACAAAAGTAAAGGTCTTCTGAGAAGGAGATGTGAATCTAGAATAATATATCTATTATACACTTGATCTTAGTCAAAAGGCTGAGAATGGATACGACTTTGTGTCACAGAGATTTGGGTTACATCATAATATACACAGGGAACAGGATTTCTTTTGAAATATATTTGAATTTAGTTTATGAATGAAATAGACGTTTTTTTTTCCAAAATTAACCAATGGTTTTAAAAATGATGCTGCCTAGCAGAGACTATAGTGATATTGGCAATCTAAAAGAATGTTTCTTTCCTTTTTTACATGCTGATCCTTGATATGCAGCACTAGTTTAAATTTATATTCTGGCAGAATCTGAGCTGCAAGAAACTGAGGGTACCGACATCTGGCTTGATAAACCACATAGCTGCGAGCAAGCTTATAAATTAAATTATTTATGTATCCCCATTTAATTTTCAACATCTCTAAGGACAGAATGACAGACTGAAATGTGTCAAACCCCCAAAAAATAAGCCTAAGTCCATCTCAAGTATGGCATTTAAAGTAATTCAATAATATTCCACATTTTACAAACAGATGTGAACATTCATTTCACCCCATCAAATTAATTTGTGGTGCCCAAGTAAAATCGCACTATGATGCCCCATAAGAAGTATAATTTAGTATGGATATAAATTTTACTTAAAGATTCAATTATTGTCTTAAATACATAAGTATTTGAAAAAAAAAAACTTCAGCATGTTAGGCACAATCCCCTCAGCCTAATATATTTACATGAATAAGACAGTCATCAGAAGATTTTTGTTCTCCCATTTTGGGAAAGCACAGCTCTGTCACAGCCATTTATTCATCAAATACATTCAACATATATTTATTAAATACCTACAAAGGTGAGACACAGTGCTAGATTCCGTGCATTAATCAAGAAAGTCTATTGCTGTGGAGCTTATTGTTTCACCACTGCTGGACAAAATGTTCTGATTGTCCTTCTAAAGCACTGAAACTCATTAATTCAGTATCAGTTTCAGTATCATTCCCTTTTTTAATTTAAGAAAGACAGGTATGTGGCACGCACCTGTAATCCCAGCACTCGAGAGGCTGAAGCAGGAGGATCGCTGTGAGTTCGAGACCAGCCTGGACTACATAGTGAGTTCCAGGTCAGTCTCAACTACATAAGGAGACCCTGTCTTAAAAAAAAAATGGCAGGTATGAATGGACATACATATGGCTCCCCAAAAACTTTGGATCCAAAACTGTTTTTTTCTTTGGTGCTGGAGATAGGAGTACTCTGCAGCTAATTTGATCCCCAAATCAAACTACAGTAAGCCTATAGGATGAGAACTGTATTCTACTAAGCTTTACTGCGGATTAATAAGCAAGATGTTGAACTATCTAAATGAGGAATAAGCTCATGACAGTGATACAAAATTAAAGAAGAGAAATGAAAGACATTCCAAAGCAGTAATGGGCCATAATGCCTCATGATATACACAATGCAGAGTGCAAGAAAGGAGCAAAGAAAACCTCAAGGGCTCAAACCTGAGTATGCAGAATGATAGTAACACTGACAAACCGGGAAGGTGAGAAGGAGATACAAATTGGGAAATATGAATATACAAGTGCAAATATGTGATAGGAGGTTGAATAAACTGTATCGCACTTGAGAAATACTTTTTAAAACCATTTATATGAGAAGTAGCAGTTAAAGTCACAAAGTATGACAAACAAAGATATGAAGACAGGCAGAAAAACCAATAACGGATCTTAAGTACATCCATAATTTGACCACAGGAAACAGAAAACAGTCCAGGAAGAAATGTCCATGTTCTTTATTCAAAGAAGTTTCATGCAATGAAGAACGTTAATATTAGACAAAGAAAAGACAAACAGGTTCTTCTCAGAATGAAGATATGAGTCAGGAAAAGACTATGGCAAACTAGAAAATTAGGTTATTCTGATTCACTTTACTATTGCCTGCCCTGCTGAAAAATATACCTACCAGACTAAGAGTTAGGTCACATTCTCTCCCTTAATTGAGGTATCCACAATATGAGTACTTCCTGTGTAGGACGATATAATTCATCTCACATATCTAAAGGCACAGTCCAAGACTCAGATGGGTTAATTTAAGAATTCCTAAATATAGGCACCCAAACAATAAAAATAATTTATATTTGAAGAATCTAGATTTTCCTTGCAAATAGGTTTAAAAACAAATGGAGAACCAATGGAATAGCAGCTAAAAAACAGTTTTTGAGCACTGGTCATACCACTTACTTTGGAATCTCAACCAAGTTATTTTACCTTTCTTGTCCTCAGTCTTTTACTTTTGAAAATCAGAGATAAGAAATGTACAGACTTCATAAAACCTTGTAAAATGAGTACTATAGTACTTGGTCAGAGCCAAAACTTGCAAAAACATGAACACACACACACACACACACACACACACACACACCATCACATCTATTTGTCGGTGAAGAACACATAAAGAATCCTATACAAGGACAAAAAATAAGTGGGCTGAAAACTGAACTTTCTATTATTATCTAAGATGTAATTATATTAGTCACCTATGATTAAATATGCCTTCAAAAAATGTAAAGAGTGAGGATAGCAGTCATTTCAAAAATTATAATAAGCTTATAAAATTTAAAAAACATAAACAACATGAGAAGATAGAATTTAAAAATAAAGAAAGTATAATAATTCTTTCGGGAAGGAGATTCTCATATGGTTTGGCAAACTGGACATGTAAAATAATTATTATTATTTAAAGACTATTCTATTTTAGTCTCCTTTACAATTTTAGTCTTACCCCAAAATATTATAATTAACTAAATGATATTAAAACATCAGAAGCATCCTCAAATGATGCTGTGGGCACATTAATTTATTTCACACCAATTTTATTTCTTTCTATGAAAAAATTGAGAACTCAGAGATGATAGAATAGCTTACTTCTATTTGTATATACAATTTGACTTGAATTCCATAACATTCTCAAAATTAATGAGAAAAGAGGTGTAATAAATTTAGTAAAGAGTTATACCAGAGGGCCCCAAAAGGCCAGGGACAGTACTAAGAAGGTACAAATAATTGAAAAAGACAAGAAACTATTTGCACAGAAGAAAGTGAGGGAGAAAGAAAGAGTAGGAGACAAAAAGCAGTACTGTACTATGACAAATGTGTCCAGTTAGTATTTGTTAAGTGCTTACCACAGTGCCTGAAACATAGTTAATTTCTGTACATTTTTTTTTCCCAGTACCAGGGATTGAACTCGGGTCCTTGCACTTGCAAGGCAGGCCACTGAACCGCTGATCTAAATCCCCGGCCCTTGTACACATTTTATAATAAATAATTCTATGTTGATAATGCTGTCCATGTTACTGGCTTACCCTTTATGTACACCTTCACATACTAGGACAAGGCTAGAGCAATTACTGTTCTCAAGGTCCCCTGAAACGCAATTCTTTTGTAGTTCTAAATTTCCCACTATATTAGACATTTGGTATTAGTCTAAAGGTTGAAAAGTGATTGTTTTCAACCACATTCAGAGATTTTAACTGGAAGAGCAGTAGTGTTATTGGTGACACATAAGAATTGTATTTCTATTACCAAAGTTGAAGAAAGAAGACAAACATATTATAAACACCCCAATTACAATCAGTGAAACTGAAAATATAATTAAAAGTTTACCAATGAAGAAAAGCCCAGGTCTTGATGGATTCACTGCTCAATTTTACAAGACATTTAGAGAAGAACTACTAGCACTACTCTTTAAACTTTTCAATGAAATTGAAAGGGAAGCAATACTTCCAAATTCACTCCTGGAAGCAAGTGTTACTTTGATTCCCAAACCACGGAAAGACCCAACAAAAAAAGAGAACTAGAGGCCAATCTCCTTAATAAAAATATAGATGCAAAAATCCTTAATAAGAAACTGGCAAGCAGAATACAGAGGGTCATCAAGAAGATCATACACCCTGACTAAGTTGGATTTATTCCAGGGATGCAAGGATGGTTCAACACATATAAATCAATAAATGTAATACACTATATTAAAAGAGTCAAGGACAAAAACCATATGATCCTCTCAATAGATGTAGAAAAAGCATTTGACAAAATTCAACACCCATTCATGGTAAAAACCCTGCAAAAATTGGAATAGATGGTCTTTATCTCAACCTCATAAAGGCTATCTATGAAAAACCAACAGCGAACATCATATTAAATGGACAAAAACTGAAAACCTTCACCTAAAAATCAGGCACAAGACAAGGATGCCCACAAGCACCACTCCTGTTCAATATAGTTCTGGAAACATTAGCGACAGCAATTAGGCAAGAGAAAGAAATTAAAGCAATAAAGATAGGAAAGGAAGAAGTTAAACTGTCTCTATTTGCTGATGATATGATACTTTACATAGAAGACCCCAAAAACTCCACCAAAAGACTTCTAGACTTAATTAACACTTTCAGCAAAGTAGCTGGATGCAAGGTTAACACTCAAAAATCAATAGCCTACTTGTACACAAATAACAATCTCATGGAGAGAGAAATTAGGTAAACAATTCCTTTCACAATAGCATACAAAAAAAAAATCTAGGAATCAATCTAAGAAAGAAGCAAAAGACCTCTACATTTAATACTACAGCACTCTGAAAAAAGAGATCAAAGAGGATATAAGAAAATGGAAAGATATCCCCTGCTCCTGGGTAGGAAGAATCAACATAGTGAAAATGGCCATACTACCAAAACTGCTATACAGATTCAATGCAATGCCGATAGAAATTCCAACAGTATATTTCACAGAACTAGAAAAAATAGTCTAAAAATTCATTTGGAACCAGAAGAGACCTAGAATAACAAAAGTCATCCTAGGCAAGAGAGACATGGCAGCAGGTATAACAATTCCCAATTTGAAACTATACTGCAAAGCTACTGTGATAAAAACAGCATGGTAGTGGCAAAGAAACAGACCCGAGGATCAGTGGATTAGATTGGAAGATACAGAAACAATTCCATATGTACTCAGCTTCCTCATCTTTGACAAAAGAGCCAGCCACACTGGAGGAAAGATAGCCTCTTCTATAAATGTTGTTGGAAAAACTGGATTTCAACCTGCCAACGATTAAAACTAGACCCTTATCTTTCACCGTGCACTAAACTAAAATCCAAGTGGATTAAAGATCTAAATATTAAAACAGAAACACTAAACTTGCTGGAAGATAAGTTAGGCAGAACTCTTGAAGAAATAGGCATTGGAAAAGATTTTATGAACAAATCCTCAGTAGCACGGGAACTAGCACAAAGAATCAACAACTGGGATCTCATCTTATTAAAAAGCTTCTGCACTGCAAAAGAAACCATCAACAGAACTAAGAGACAACCTACAATGTGGGAAAAAACTTTTTACCAGCTGCTTCTCAGACAAAGGACTATTATCTAAAATACACAAAGAACTCAAAAAATCACCCCCTATATAAAGATGCAATTCAAAAGTGGGCATCAGAAATGAACAGACATTTCTCAGACAAAGAATTAAAAGCATCAAGTAATATATGAAAAAATGTTCCACATCACTGGTCATTCAAGTGATGCAGACAAAATCAACACTGAGATTCCACCTCACTCCACAAGAATGGCTGCTTTCAAGAAATCAACCAATAACAAATGTTGGCGGGGTTGTGGAGTGAAAGGAACCCTTCTCCATTGTTGGTAGGAGTGCAGACTGGTGCAACCACTATGGAAATCAATATGGAGATTACTCAAAGAGCTGGGACTAGAGGTTCCATTTGACCCAGCCATCCCCCTGCTGGGCATCTTTCCAAAAAATTAAAAGAATCCTATCAATCACAGTGATGTATGCACACCTACACTTATAGTGGCAGAGTATGTAATAGCTAAAACTTGGAAACAGCCCATTTGCCCATCAGTTGAGAACTGGATAAAGAAGATGTGGTTTTTCTATAAAATGGAATATTACTCACCCATAAAGAGAAATTAGAGTCATTCTTAGGAAAATGAACGCATATTGAGGATATACTCTTAAATGAAATAAGTCACACATGTGCAAATACCAAATTGTTTCTCTGGTGTGAAAAACTATAATTGTAAATAAGATCCTAATGATATAATTGACAATGTGAGATAGGAACAAAAGTGTAAAGGTTTAGGGGAAGTGCTAATGGTAAGCACAAGGAAATAAGCGAAAATAAATAAATATGAGCAAATGAAAAAATGGAAATAAAGTGTTTGTAAATGGGGAGGGGAGGAGTGGGTGAAGGGACGACAGGGGTATGGGGAAAAAATAAGAACCAAGACTGGCCATGAAAAGAAGGTACAAGATCCTAATGATGAATGTAACTGTACTGTATACCTAAAATGTACCAATAAACTCAATGAGAAAAAAATTCTACTTTTAATGTCATCATTGTTCATTTTACCTAAGTATAAATAATGTGAATATATTTTAATGGCCAATATTCATTTGGTAGATTTCTCAGAATTTGTATGCACTATGTACTTCATTTGATACTAAACATGTTAAGGATATATATTAGTCTTTTAGAAGATAGCCCTGTTGGTAAACTCTACTGTAAATCATTTGGTACTCCAAACTATGTATTCCCATAAGTAATAAAATAGGCATTTTTCTTCAAATGTACCAGGATGTTAAGTTCCAAGGATAATAATTAAATGAAGATTAAAAAAAAATTCTGCAGACAAAGCAGGTATCATACTTAAAATTTAGGGTCTCAAGCACAAAAATCTTAATGGAGGCCAGGAGTTCCTCAGACTTTATAGAAATAACCTTTTAAAAAGTTTGCATATTATGTGGTCTCTTTTTAGGACAATGCTGATTTCATTTTCCTCAGTTCAGAATATACTTGACAGACCTCCCACTGCCTTGCTATATTTAATAGTACCATAATTTTCTCACTTCATTTTCTTTTTTATTCATTAAGTTTATTGATATAAAATAGGATGACATTCATCATTGGAAATTTGTACTTTTACAGGATGTATCTTGGTTCTTATTTTTTCCCCATCCCCCTGCCTTCCCTTCATCCCCCCACCCCTCCCTATTTACAAAGACTTTGTTTCCATTTTTCCTTTTCTTATATTTATTCCTTTTCCTTATTTCCTTTCCACTACCAACCCCATTTCCCCTTCCCCTTTGCACATTTTCTTCCTATTTCACATTGTCAATTATACAATTTAAACCTTATTTACACTTGCACTTTCTCACACCAAAGAAGCTATTCAGTATTTGCACATGTGTGTCCTATTTATTTCACTTAAGAGTATGGCCTCAATGTGCATCCATTTAGCTATAAATGTCTCTAATTTCTCATTCTTTATGGCTGAGTAGTACTCCATTTTATTAAAAAAACACACACATCTTCTTTATCCCGTCTCCACTTGATGGGCAATTGGGCTGTTTCCAAATTTTAGCTATTACAAAATTTTCACTTCTCTTTCTAATGAATATTTCATCTGTCTGAAGGAATTATCATTATGTGTTTACCAAATGGCAAAATGAATCAGAAAAATATACTTAACTGAAAATCAGCTTTTCTTAGAATTACCAAAGGGTTTTCTTTGAAGTCCTTCCTATATTTCCTGAAGCAACTGTCAGCAACAAAATGAATAGTAACTTCATCTTTCTTTTATGTTTAAAATTATGTTTTTTATGCAAATTACTACCAGTAAAGGGTACCTGCATCCCACAGTATACAGATGTACACCTGGATCATGGCATGTATATAAATACATCCTTCATTTTGTGTTAATAAACTTTATAAAGTACAAAGTATTAATCTAGGTTCTTTAGAACAAATCAAAGTGTAAAACTAAAAAAGGCATTTAGCTCAGTGGCACTGTGCCTGCCTTATAAAAGATAAAGAAAAGCATTGAAAACTTTCACGATCTACATTAACTTATCACTGAAAGTTTACATGTATTATATACTACCTATTATTCCTATCTCACTTACCTAGATGAATATTTTGCAAACAAAAAACAAAATCAGTCATGTTACAGTGACAGTCAGACACATCATTTAAAGTGTGTTTATAAAAAAGTTCATATAAAGCAGTATAGATAAGTCTGGGACAAAATACATTACTGTTGTGTTTTCAGAAATCAGACATTTTGAATAGTTTCATCTGTCTGACATCTACTGAAAATAGGACAATATTTGAAGGTTACCAATTCAGCATCTATCCTAGAGAATGACATTTGCTACCATGTACCACATGACACAGGATTATATTTCCCCTTTATAATTATTTCAGAATTTTTGTCATTGATTTTTCAAATTTTTCTTTTATATGTCATATATAAAAGAAAAATCATGCATCTATATTATATATGACATATTATATATATGTACACACACACACAGAGATTCTCAATAAACTTTGAAAATTAGCAATATCATGGAGATACAATAACACTTATAAGGAAGAACTTCTGCTCAGAGAGGTTTTTCCAGAAGCCACAAGAACAAATTCTTTTAATTCTGATTCCATTTCCTACGCATCCAATGTTGGACTTGTTGATAAACATGGATGTATTTCAGATCATGGCTTATTGGTAAACACTTAGCAGAACCCCTAAAGCTTTGTTTTCAGTTTTGTGGTCATTCTTCCTGAGTTTTTTTCCCTAGGCTAGTGGAATAAATACCAATTGAGCAATGCTTCTATTTTGCTTGAAAGATCAAAGATAAATGTTTCTAGAAACTGAATTGAATCTGCAAGTTAGATTCATTATGAGTGGCGCAGATGGAAGTATATGAGTGGCTGTCCTATCTACAAATTACAAGTATGTAATCAGACTCTAAGATGAGCAGTTTCCAAAGAAGAATGAATAGCATGTTAAATGTATCTTTTTAAGGAAGTTTTTTGGCAGTGAATGGCCATAATTCACCATCTTATCATATTTCTGCCCTCCACATTAAGATGATTCTACAGCTTCATGAAATTGTAAATTGAAAAGTGAATCAACAGATTTAATGTTATATATGCATATCTACCTGATATGCATATATATGTGTGCAAGGATATATTATTCACAAGAAGAAAAATTAATTTGAAATTGCACCCTGACAAGACGATCAAGCCTAATAATCTAATCATTTTTGCTTAGTATCCATTTCTATTACTCCTGTATATTTAGTAAGTCCCATTTTATTCCTCAACCTTTTGGTGCATGTATGTATTATGTCCTGTTATAACATACTTCCTCTAGCCAGGAATGGTGGTGCATGCCTATAATCCCAGCACTAGGGAGGCTGAGGCAAGAGGATCACTATGAGTTTGAGGCCAGCCTGGACTCCAAAGTGAGATTCTGTCTCAAAAAACAAAAAAGCTAAAACACAAACACAAACACAAACAAAAAATGAAAGAAAGGTTTTTTCCCTGCCTATTTACAACCTTAGACAGATAACTTGTATCTTCTGTGAAACTCTGACTGAAACTGAAATGGGCCACAAAAACAGGGGGAAAAAAAGTAAAGAAGAAAAATGACAACCTATATAGTACTCCTTTCTTCTCCCCTACTTAACAGCATGGATATTCTACCATACTTTTGATTTTCCTTTTTGATAAGTCAGTAATATAGAGAAGCTAGGTCACAGAAGTGTTTAAGGGCAATCTAAAAATGAATATGATTTGGAGTCACTGATCTATACTATAAAAAGGATGATTGTCAGCTATGAGCAAATTTAACATTCAGAAATCCTTATAGAATTGACAACAAATATGTAGAAAGTCCGGGATTAAAGCTTTATCAAGGAACATTAGGACCTATTTCTTGAATACTTTTTATTTTGCATAAGCAAGAGTTAATGACCAAACTAAAACAATATGAATTTATTCTAAATAAAACTATAAAGCCTGTTTTTCAGGTTCTCTCATTTAAATGTTCCATAAGCTCCCCAAATGCAGCAGAGGTAAAAAGGAACCTGTTATTCTACCTCTTCCCTAGAACTATACTCACTTTTGTAGTAAATGGTGTCAAGGCACAAAAATGGAGGTGGAGTGCGAACAAGAGAAGCTGGTACAAAAGTACAGAGTCAAGTTCTCCAGAAGGTAGCCTGGAATCTGAAGACAAAGCATCTTTAAATATTCTTAGCTCCCCTGCCCTTGATAGTGTTATGAATATTTTATGTTTTAAATTTAGCCTAAATTTACTCTTAGTAATTTGAAATAATATCACCATCTATGTAGTATTCAACACCAGAAAACTTTCCCTTTTTTTCCTGTATCTATTGATTGACCCGTCCTTGTCAGTTCTACATAGTTATTGTATTTAAAATCCCATGGTCCTCAAAACGTAGTCGTTTGAACAAAAGCATCAACATTCCCTGGGAACTGGTTAGAAATGGAAATTTCTGGGCCCTACTTGGAACCAACTAAAGCAGCAATTGAAGTGTAGAGTCTAGCGATTTCAACAAGCCTTCTGAGTAATTCCGATGCACTCTCAAGTTTGACAGCCACTGATCAAATCTATCCCTTTATCACTACCCTGATTGCTAATTCCCCCCTTCCCCTTATCATGTCCCAGCTGGCCTATAGCAATAATCTTCTGACTGGTTTCTTGGTTGTCAGTTTTGACTCTTCCAGTTCATTCTCCATGCCATGATCTTATGGAAACATTTATATCCCACAGGTGATTATTAAAACCCTTCTCTAGTTCCTCCTTGCCTATAGCAGTAGCTTCTAAACTGTGCCCCTTGGTGGTCTTGGTTCAGAAGTGTACCCTCTGGCAAAACAGAGGTCCAGTAGAGAGTATAGCAAACTTCAAATTTTACAAGACAAATTTAAAAACCACTGGCTACAAGAAAAAGGGTATTCTCCTTAGTAGGACACAAGCCATAAAATTCCATTTATATCTTCCCAACATACTTCTCTGCCTCTTCTCTTGTTTACATTCTATATTACCTGCTAGCTCTATAGAATGCAGTTCCTCTGAGAGACCAGGAACTGGTTTCTGTACCACTGCTCCTACTTCCAACAAGACCACACTTACAGACCTAGCCCTTGTGTTACCAGCATTACTTCCTACTTAAAACCTTTGCAGTGTCTGTTTCTCATTCCCCTATCAAGTGGAATTAATTATACCCCTCTGTGCCCTTACTGTGGCAGTAACAGTACTGAGAGAAATAGCACTATTCATTGAGCATGGACTTTGTTACATATGCAGGGCATTGTGCAAAGTGTATTATATGTCACGTGCATGTCACTTTAAACCTTACAACTCTGATCCACAGGTGTAACTATTGTTTCCATTTCAGAGCTGAGGAGACTAAGGTTTAGATATATTCTACTTAATTGACTTGCTGAAGCTAACATGTGGCAGAAATTGTTCTAAATTTAAGCCCTAAAGCATATACCTTTAACCTCTGTAGCACAAAGCCCAGGCTAGTAGCACATGAGTAAAGTAAGCAGAAAATAAGACAGAAGTGGAGGCAGAAACTATGGGATCAAAGAGGGAACTCTCAAGCTATAAGAATTTTAAAAAGGATGGAGAGAAAAGGAAGAGAGAAGAAGATAGTGGAGGGGAGAGACACAGGAAGAATAATCCTTGGTAACTAGCAAAACACTTCTGAGGACCAGTCGTAAGCAGTGGGCCACTAGCTTGAGATTCCAGTTACATATGCAATTTCCAATTTTTGCTTGTCATAAAATTCAAGCCAAGAATATCTATTACAATAACAGGGCTTCTATTTTTTGTGGCTGCTATTAGGGGTCTGTGAAAGAAGGAAGAAAAATTTTCACTTCTCATCTAGCCAGAAACTTTGTATTCCAGACATGAAGCGGAGGAACGTAGGGAAAGGGGGGATGGGAGGAAGGCGCACAAGCGCCCCACAGAAGGAGAGGAAAATAAGCCTAATCTCTTCCTGAACTGGTAATGGGGTGACAGAATTGTCAAGTTTTCAGAGACCTCACAAATGGCTGTATTTCTGATGGAAAGGCCTGATATGTGTATCGAAGAAAAATGGTCGCTAGAGAGCTATCCTACGATGAGAATGAACTATGCTTTGCAGCAATCATAGCTAGCTGACAACCTCAGATTTCTCAATTTTTTGGATTGGGTAAACTTCACTGTACATGTTTTTTCTCTCTCTCTCATTTCTATCTTTCTTCCTTTTTTTTTTCTTCTCCTTCAGTACTGGAGATTGAATGCAGTGCCTCACTCATGTTAGGCAGGAGCTCTTTCTTTCTTTATGTTTTTTAGGTCATCTTGCTAAATTGCTTAGACTGGCCTGAAACTTTTGACCCTTCTGCCACTGCCTCCCCAGAAGCTGGGAATATAGAGGTGTGTCTTCACACCTAGCCACTGCAATAAATTATCACAAATTTGATGACATAAAATAATACAAATTTATCTTAAGAGTCCTGGAAATCAGAAATCTAAAATAGGTTTTTAAAGGTTGAAATTAGGATGTCAGCAGCAGGGTAGAAATCCATTGTGAAAGCTCCAGGGTAAAAACTATTTCCCTTTTTTCCCCAAACTTTTAGAGGCTACTCATATTCCTTGACCCCTTCAGTTTTGAAAACAGCAAAGTCAGACCAAGTTGTTCTACTGTTTCTCTCTGCTGTCTCTTCTGTTTCGTTTCACTTTTAAGGATCCTTTTAATTACACTGGGCGCATCCAGGTAATCAGGATGCTTTCCCTAATCTTAAGGCCAGCTGGCTAGTTACTTTAATTCTATATGTGCAACCTCATTCCTTTTTGCCATATGACATGACAACCTCACAGATTCCAGAGATAAGGGCATGAACGTATTTCAGAGGGTCGTTATGCCTACCATAACCAGTGATGGCTGTAATTTTTTTGAGTAAGGGACTACTTTAGACTACATGTATCATTGCCCTGCTAAGTAAGTTTTGATATATGAATCTTTTTATTTAGAAAACTAAATGGCATTAACTAATATGATCATATGTAGTCCATATCATTTTTTCTGTGTATATGTCACATCTCCACTCTCCAGCATGAGCTTGTGAGTGGGGAGTACATTTCTTGTTGATTTTTATTTCCTTAGCAGTTAGTATCATGCCTGGTACATTATGATGACAATATTTGGCACGACAATAAATAAATAAAAAGTGTTTCATATAGAAAAGAACATCTGTAGAGTTGCTTTTTTGCAAATCTAGTGCTTAAAAGGTGGGAGGAAAAGCCAAGCATACACTACTTTAAAAATCTATTTAAAATAGATGTCATAGGGATTTTTTATTATTTCTAAATTGAATCATTTATCAGTGGCATATGGAACAAAAGAAAGGGAACTGCTCCCCTAAACCGTATGAATTCTTACTTATATTTCATTTCAAATCAATAAGGTGAAAGTCACTTTTAAAATATTATGATTCATGAACTTCATTTACTGCTCCTTCTTTTAGTTTGATCAGAATAGTCTTTATATAGTACTAGAATTGTTGCTATTTTATTGCATTACCACATCTCATTATTATGTATTAAACACTATTATTTATGGCTGCTATTTAATCTGATGTTAGACAGAAAACTTATTGAAGGCTTGGCACCTCAGGAATAGGTATTTTATAGGGTTGAAGGACTCACTAGAAAGAGTCAATGGTCCTTCAGCTGCCCCTCAGATCATTAACTCCAAGTGGTTATTTGCTCCTAGACACTGTCCTGTGCACAGGTTGTTATTGCTGTGATACATAGATGAAGGAGAATATATTTTAAATGCTTTAATATGAACTCAATGCTCATGAAGGTTGCCAGATTAAAAGCACTGGAGTCTGAAGTCATTGGGTAATGCACTTGACTGGTTCCAAGGTACAGATATACTTGACCTTGAATGACCACCTTGCAAGAGGAAGAAAACATAGTTTGCTGATCATTTAAGAGACTGACGGAGGACCAGCACAGAAGAATCCCACTTCAGCATTTTTACCAAGGAGGAAAACTTGAAACTACTAGCAAATTTAGACTTTATTTAGTATAATGCTAATACTGGTGTGTGGAGGATGGGTGAGTGAGTGGTAGTGGTATCAGGATATACAATTGCTTTAGGTCAAGAAAAAAATAAATGTTCTATTACCAACTCACTAAACCAATTAAACAAACTGCATTCATTTTAATAATGACTATGAGTATTGCAATTTATGTACCAATCTTGATTCCATATTGCATACTTGGGAAGTCCTTAATTTTCTAAAAAAATCATGGAATTTTTGAGCAGGAAAAATAGTGGAGCTATCACGTCCAAAGTTTTTAGTATAGATTTGAGAAACTAAAGCTCAGAGAGGAGAAGTACTACACTTTATATGTAGATGCCCCCCCAAAGCCTTACCTGCTCATAGGTGAAGCTTTGGGAGGTAAGTGGATTACAGGGGCATGCCAATCACTAGGTCAGTCCACTGATGAGTTTACAGCCAAATGTGACTTTGGGAAGTAAAGTCTGGTGGTGGAGAGGAGGCTTACTGGGTCGAGTCTTGGAAAGGTCTATCTCTCTCCCACCTCCCTTGATGTGCTCTGCTTCCTGCCTTCCAGCCAATTATGGACTAAAATCTCCGTAAACTGTGACCCAAAATAAACTTTGCTTCCTTTATTTTGTGAGTGTTTAGTGAGGAAGAAAGTAACTAAGACAAGAAATGATCCCAGGAGGAGTGTATTACTAATTCAGAGTAGAGCTCAAATTTCCCATTGGCGGACAATACTAGCTATGTCGTCTGAAGACGGAAAACTAACTATTTGATGAACTTTTAAAATATTGAGTTCCAGTTATTTTTATAAATATGCATTCTTTGGACTTGTCAGCTATCTTTTTCTTCTGTTGTGTTGTATTCATTTACATTAGCTTAGTAAGGCTAACATTTGTCACACATTTAAACTTTCTTAGTATGAAAAATATCTTTCATTTGATAGCACACAACAGGCAAACTCACAATTCCCAAATTAAGAAAACTATTTTCATAAATGATATAATATGTGAAAATCTTGACTTCCATCCTTAATAAGCTTCCTCTTATATATGTAGTTTTGTTTTCTGATCTTTTCATT
The DNA here is from genome assembly GCF_012274545.1 of Fukomys damarensis. Classification (NCBI taxonomy): domain Eukaryota; kingdom Metazoa; phylum Chordata; class Mammalia; order Rodentia; family Bathyergidae; genus Fukomys; species Fukomys damarensis. The sequence continues at coordinate 101,663,934 of NW_022900951.1, forward strand.
CTAGAATGATGTGAACTTTGGCATTATTATTCCCTTAAAAGTTGTAATTCTAGAAGAATGGCAAATAGTCAATTACTAATGTCAATTACTTGTAACTCAATTAATGAAACACTTAATGAGATATTTTTACTGTATTTTTCAAAAGACCATGGGAGCTGTAAGATTTGGGGGATTTCTTTTTTAAATACTTCCTTTTATGAACTTTCAAGAAAGTATAAAATGATGACAAAGACTTACCAACTTACCACAAAATCACTTCGCCCTTTGACATTTTTACGATTTTGAGTAAGAGCTCATATTTGATTAATGATGGACTGCCCTGCTAGATACAGAGACCAAAGTGTAAAAAATCAGTGCTTTCTATTGTGTGGTTGCTAAGCATTGAATATGGAATAATATGTTTAATAAGAATTAAGACCAGGGAGACAAGTCCCCCATTTTTCCAGACTTTTTTACACATTCTTTCTAACATGACTCACCATAAAAGCACGTACTTTATCAATATTCTGACTGAATTCTATGTACCCTACTATATTTCCCAGAAGAAAAGGCATAATAACTTTTGCCTGGTAGTAACTCAATAAATATTTATTGGGCATATAGATAGACAGATGAAAAGAAGGAGAATGGAAGGATAAATAAATGAATACAATATCTGTGTCAATACAAATATTTTACTTATGACCTTCCGAAAGAATTAACTATTCATTTCAGAAGATAAATACTGTTCTATAAGTAACATTTCTGAATAGATATATTTGTTCCACTGATACAGAGGAGCACCGTATTTATTTGGAGGTAGTGAGAACTACTAAATCACTTTGCAAATATCCTCATTGGCCCCTAGTGTTCCTGCACATACGCAAACGGTCTCATTAGTCAATGAGTCTCCTGATTTTAGTAGCGGAAATGTGGAAAAGGTCACACAGTTATTCAAGCATACAGGACAGCCTGCATGTTTGGTTTCACGAAAACATCCTAACAATTATAAAGTGCACAGATAAGCTTATCTATAATACAGACAAATACGTATCAAAAAGTTGAAAACAATGCATTTCATTTACAACATACAATAAATATAACTGATGGTGTCACAAGAATATACCATTCTTTTCATTTTATGTAGCTGTATGCTCAATTAGCAAAGTAAATTTCAGTGTAGAATGCACATACCTTAATAGATCCGAAGATGAGGGAATCAAAAAGGACACAGCTGAATAAAGTTCACCCTTGTATATTCCTGTAAACAAATTAGGCCAAATTAGCCTTCAAAAAAATATACAGACAAGTCCAAATCAGTCCTTATATGAGGGAAAGAAGGGTGGGCATGGCAATTAAGAGGGAGGTTGTGAATGCACGACAATTCATTTTGTAGTTCACAAGGGATAAAGAGGTTGATTTTTTTTAAAAAGAAATATCTTTTAATAAATTTTGCTGATAGAAAAATCTCTCTGTCTCTGTTTCTGTCTCTGTCTCTCTGGAATCAAATACTCAGCCTTACATATGCTAAGCAAGCACTCTACCATTGACCTACATCCCCAGACCCTGAGAATTTCTTAATTATAGAAGAGTATATCAAGAGGAATATAGAGTATGAAAATCTCATCCATTCCACAGTCTCTCCCAATTTAACATTATTCAGTTTTCACTCAACGTACCACTCATTTTGAGAAAACACCCACAATTTTAAGAAGTTTTCACTAATGTTAATACTAATGCAATTTCTTATGTTTAGATTTTCTTTTATGGTTTATAAATAATCTTCATGTATACATTTTACTTGTTTCTCAAACACTTGCTATAAAATTAGGAGACTGAGGTTTAGAGAGGTTAAATGACTTGCACAAACACACATGTATGGTAGGTGGCAGAACCAGTAATAAAATTCAGGTTTTTTTCACTTTGGGTTAATTCCTTTTGCCAAAGTCCCACATGATACTTTTATTCATTAGTTATAAAAGTGATTATAAAATGTGTCTCCATGTACCATGCTTAGTCCTAAGCAGGAGATGTCCTATTATATAGTGATCCCCAATAATTTATTCCTCTTGAAAGATGCATTTCTTCTTTCAATTTATATAGTGCCCAATATGAAGTCACATGGATGTTTAACACACGATTTCTAGCAATTCTTTTTTTTTCAGCTTTAATTGAGTTTATTGGTACATTTTAGGGATACAGTACAGTTACATTCATCGTTGGGATCTTGAACCTCTACATGCCAGGTCTAGGTTCTCATTTTTCCCCTTGTCCCTGCCCTCCCTTCACCCCCTCCTCCCCTCCCCATCTACAAACACTTCATTTCCATCTTTTCTTTATCTCACATTTTATTCTTTTCCCTTATTACCCTTCCCCTACCCGTCCCACCTTCCCTACACCTTTAGCTCCTTTCTAACAGTAATGTAAATCGATACAATATTTATGGCAAAATTTATCAGTAGCTGCCAAACTTTTAGATACGCACTTTCTTTGATCCATTTATTCTGTATTCATAAAGTTATCCTCAAAGATGTACACAAAGAGATGTATATAAGAATTTTTCATGATTGTTTAAAGTAATAAATATTGAAAATTGCCTAAATATGCAATAATTGAAATTTCATTAAGTAGATCATGGAATGGAATGACTAACATGATGGATTATTAAGGGACCCTTAAGTATGATATAAGAATAGTTAAGATATATTAATTGTCATTTCGTATTCTTTCTACTTATAGTTTTAATTTTCTCCTCCTAAATTATACTCTGGAAAATATAGAGAAGGAAGGGACTTTAAATTTTTCAACACATGGGAAGATGTTCACAAAATATTGATAAATGATAAAACACCTTACAATGCAATTACAATGGGAGTCCATTGTAGAAAAAAATAAATTGTGAATGTAAAATATATATGATTTTCTTTTTCCTCTGTATATTTTTCTAACTTTCTGTAATGAATATATATTATCAGTTTACAAAATGGTGTATGTTTTAAATTTTTTAGAACTGTACTTTAGAAAATGAGTGGGGTGAATTGAAGCACAAAAAAAGGGAAAAGACACCTATAAATGTTAGCCTTCCAGCATTTTATGACGGGTGCTTAATTAACCTTTTGGCCTCATCATTGGACTAAATCAAGTAATCCTTAAGCCTATTATTTTTATATTTGAAACAAAATTTCAGTAGTAAGAAAAAAGCAACTTAATATTTCCACCAGTAAATCAAGACAGAAGATAATATTTAAATGCAATTTTTTAAAAATGCAGGTCAGTAATATCATTATCACTGTGACAAAGATCATCAAGGTAACCTTGCAATGATAATAAGAGTACCATACTACCATAATGATCTCCATATCCAATGCACTATATATAAATCATTCATAATAGACTGAAGTAGTGCTCTTGATTAGTTGCAATTTAATTGCCTGATGTGCATTTTTCATCACTGTTAATGTTGCTCAAAAAAAAAAAAAAAGACATAGATCTGCTCAAGTGTTGATATGGTTCCATAATAGTGCTAACTTGAATCTTTCAAGAGAAGACGTTTTAGAAAGTACTTGCATCCAGACTACAAATTATATTTCTGGCACTTGTGATGCATATACTAGAGCAAGTCTATAGAAATTGGCTTCTTCCCCATCAGGCTGATTCTGCATGGAGGCTAGCAGAAACATGCTTTAAAAAACAAACTGCTTTATATGAAGCATTTTGCCTTAGTGAGATACACAAAAGATTGGGAAGTAAAGGGGCTTTAAAAAGATACAGCTTTTCCCTGCTCACTGTTCAATTGCCTTCAAGTTGGAGCCTTTAGGAGTGTATCACTCCATTCATGGTTAGAGAAGGCCAGATCATAGGTTGATCTATGTCAAATAACCCATGTTTCTTGCCATACCATAACAGCTCCCAACATATATCATTTCCCTCACTTTTTTATCCCTAGACTACTCAAGAGTTTATTTCCAAAAAAGAAACTATTGACTGTCTTAATATAGCATGTAAAGGATAAATATCCTTTAAGAGAAAAAAGTTGGAATGCTCAGTAGTATCATCATTGGACTAAATCAATGTATACCAGAGGCAAAAACAGCAGGAGCCCCCGATGTCAGAAATGCATCGCGTAGGAAGGATCATTGTTTGGATTCCAGGATAGATCCAGCAAGCAGAGTCCTAAACCCAAATCTAGACAGATCATTAAGAGATCATCAAACTTAGATTTTAAACAGAACTACAGCCTCTTGTCTGGTTTTACATTAAGAATGGTATTCTACTTCAAAAAGTTTGCAGGCTCTGAAAATATGCTATCAGCCAAGATTAGCTATGAAGACAAAATGTATAAAGAGTGAGCAGAAAAGTCTAAAAGTCCAGTCAAAATATTGGTAAATTATAAACATAAGTAAATATACATTTATTTGAATAATGTATACATGTGTAAAAAGATAGCTGTCTCTTTCAAGTGGATTTTAAAAGTATAATTTCTATTGAGTGAGGGAACATGACATTTATTTACTTGTTTCTCAATAATTACTCAATTATATGCTAATTATAACTATAATACCTGTAGTAACACTGTTTCTATTTTCAAGGAACCCTGGGCTGCATATAGGTCACACTCTGTTTTTCTAATGAGTATATATTTACATATTGCTACATAGGTTTTAAAACTACTAATTCTATATTTCTAATGGGACATTTACTGAAAGACCTTGTACAAAATAATTGTGTTAATAAGAGGCGGTTTACAAATTGCAATGATCAGTGCTCTTAGACAATTAATGCTATAATGCTTTGTATTGTCACTTTCTTCCTCAGGGCCCAGAACACTTCTGGGTTTACATTATTGGCTGCTGATTCTTTTCTTTCTGGCATTATGGGCATTTCTAATGATGAGACCTGCCAAAAGTTGTCAATGTTATTTTTCTTCTTTTCCATTAGAGGTGACTGCGGCTGAATAGCCGAGTAATCTATAGTCTAACTTTACTTAATTATTTTTATTACATGACATAAAGAAATATAGTGAGTAATCACTTCTGTTTTACATAAGGCAAATTGCTAGTGCTTTCCACAGCAATATGAAGCAAACTTTACTTGCCTAATTTCCCTTGAACATCCTTTTCACATCTTGACAGGATAAATTCAGCCTTCTTTGGTTCTCTAATAAATGAAGACTAAATTGGACCAGTGGATCTCAGTTATTGTCCTTTTCTGTAGAGCTCTTCCAAACAGAGCAGTAAGAGAACAATTAGTCCACTTATAATTGGAATATTACTCTACATCCAGCATCATCCCTGAAGGAGAATGTGTTTATTGTTGTTATTAATCACAAAAATCTCACTTTTGATGTTACAGCATTTATTTTGTGTTCTTTGTTTCCTTATTTTGGTGTAAATATACTCTGACAATGAAAGTTATGTAATCTTATTATAGAAAAGTTAAAAATACATGAAGTATAAAGGAAACTATTCACCTACTATCCATCTTCCCCAAACTGATATTCTTTTAATTTTATCACTTTTGTGCATCATTTTCTCATCTTTCATTTTTGCATATTGAGTATGTACAATTTTCCATTCAGTTTTATCATTTCGTAGTAAATATAAACTTTTTGCTATTGTTATAAAATATTTGTAAACATTTTCTTTAATGGCCATAAAATAATGCATTTCTAGATTTATCAGAAATCACTTAGCAATTGCCTTCTTCAACATTCAGTTTTTAAATTTTTTTTCTAGTATTACAAATAATGCTTGGTAAAAATTTTTGCAATGAATTTTCTTCTAAATTTTATATTACTACTTTGGGACAAATTCCCAGAAGTACAATTACTGTACTGGACTGAACATTATGAGCAGCCTGGCGTAGTGGTGCACACCTGTAATCCCAGCACTTGGAAGCTGAGGCAGAAGGATCGCTGCAAGCTTGAGGCCAGCCTGGGCTACATAGTGAGTACAAGACCAGTCTGAACTACATACCGAGACTTTGTCTCAAAAAACAAACAAACAAGAAACAAACCAAACAATAAGAGCAGTTTTAAGAGTTTTGCCTCAGCTCCCATACCTATGCCAACTAGCATTTCATTATGTCTTTATTGTACATTCACTTATTCAACCAAATATTTATTAAGCACCTACTATCTATCAGGCACTGTTCTAGGTGACATGGATCTAGTGGTGAACATGAAAGGCAAAAAGTCCACGTCCTCTTATGCTAATATTGTAAAAAGCACAGTGTAGTAATAAATAGTGATAAATCGTATGAAGAAAAACTAGAAGCAATAAAAGGACAGAAAATAAAAAAGGACTCATTTCACAGTATGCTCAAAGTAAACCTGCATGATGAAGGAACATTTGAGCAAAGATCTCAATAAAGTGAAAATCTTAGCATATAAAAATTTTGGGAAAAATTCATTTCGCACAGAAGAAAAAATGTGCAAAGATCCAGAGAGAAAAATAATGTATGGAATGTCTAATGAGAAAATTAAGGTCAATATGGCTAGAAAATTGTGAGTAAAGTATGTGTCAGAGAGAGAGAGAGAGAGAGAGAGAGAGAACAGTAAGACAAGGAGTCCAATAAATAGTCAGGGATCAAGTCACATAGAGCCTTGACCATGATAAACATTTTTAAAATTTCTAAATCATATTGTAATTTATGATAAGAATCTACCCACTGGAGAACAGCAAGCAAGCAAATTATAAAATTAATTTAAATTTAAAATAACCCTAGTTGTGTGGAAAATGATAAAGTGCAAAAATCATTATAGGGGCATCAATGAGAAGACTATTTTAGCAGTCAAGGTAAAAGAAAGATGATTGGTCTAGCAAATTAGTGTAGAATGCCGAGACGAAGAATAGCGTATGAAGGTGAAGTCCACAGAAGTAATCATTTGTTAATGTGTTTGATGTCATGACTCAACAAAAATGGGAATTACATGTGACTCTAAAATTTGAGATTTGAACAATTATGCTGTTTTATCTTACAAAAGTCATATATATTCTAACCTATATTATATATGTATGTATTTTATTGTAGCAAGAACGTGTAATATGATAGCTACCTTCTTAAATTTTTACGTGCAGAGTACAATATTGCCAATGAGAGAGATGATAGATGATATGCAACATATATCTATAACTTATTCATCATGCATAACTAAAACATTATAGCATTTATTTTGATTATTTAAGATTAAGCTTTTTCACATTTCTTGGCCATTTCTATTTCCTCTCTTGTAAATTATCTTTTTATGTCTTTTCACAGTTGGCATTTATAAGATCCTTTCCATCCATAGCTCTAGTTTATTTTCTTCTTAGCCTCCCACTTTTCTGCTCATGTTGTGACTTTCTCTACTGAGGCTTCATCTTATTTCACTAATCTCTTAAGGGCAGTTCTACAGTTTTCAACCTTGCTTCTCTTATTTTTCTATACTCCTTAAATAATACTCACCTACCTATCCCTATGATTTTAACTAATACATTGACTCGACACCCAAATATCTTCCTCAAGGCCTGATCTTCAGATCCCTAATTCCCATCTGTCACAATCCTTCTCCATCTGGATGGCTAGATGGTGTCTTAGCTTGAATAACTGCAAACGTGGCCTCATTACCCTCACCAAAACCAACTTTTCCTTCTGTGTTCTCTATAATACATAATCAGCCTTAGAGTCACTCCTCCCTTGCATTCTCTCTGAATATAATCAAATTTCAAGTCCCATTTAGTCTACATTTATAGCATTCAAATTTGCTCCCTTTTCTCCATCGTCTGGTTCTTATCCTAATAATTTTTCAGAGTTGCAATACAGTCTTTTCACTGGTCTAAACTCTGCTATTCTTCAACCTGACACCCTTACTGAAGTCATCTTTCTAATAATCAGTTGGCTACTCCTCCCTCACTTTAAAGTCCCTCTTCTAATTCAGTAGACTCTGCTACAATATGACACATTTCATGAGTTTCGATAAACACCAGAAAAGCTATCACAATCCAGGAAAATTCTCATTGCCGGAAAACACTGATACATTCATTAATGAATTCAACAAATATGTTGAAAAAATATGTTGAAAACCTTTTGTGTGTCAGACACACAGAAGGAAATAAAATAAGACGTTTATTTTTTATCTCTAGTCCTCATACTGGGACAAGAAACAAAACTGGTTTTCTTGCTCTGTGTAGATAAACTTTATGCTAATTTAATATTGTGCTCTTCTGTCATATTTATGCCACACAGGATGTCATTTTTCATATTCTCTGACTAAAAATATTACCAGTCATTCATTAAGAATGAATTCAAATAACTTATTTTTCATAAAACTACATCAACCTTTGAGCTTCCAGAGCATTCTAACTATTCCTCTACTACAGCATTTGTTACATGATCAAAAAATGCTTATATATCTGCCTTCCCCCGAAGATTTTGTGTCTTCTGAAAGTCTCTGTATTGCTGGGTAAACTGAGGCATTCATCAGGTTTGGGTAAATTTGTGAAAGAATGAATGGAAACGTGATCAGATTAAGATTTTTCATTTTTGAAGATTGTTCTGTGATGTATTACCAAATCTGTAAACATTGAAGTCTTCAATAAAACAAGAGACCAATAGAAGACAACTGAAGACCACTAAGACCTATTGTTTCAGAACTCTGTGTAAATGTTGATTATAATTTTCTGCCTTTTCAGCAGGAAAGTATATTGCTAAATGTATGTGAACACTGTTCTCTCACTATGTCTATTGCTGTTTTACACATTTTCTTAAACATGTTTTTCCTCCATATTTTAAAGAAAAAAATATTAAGATTTCTTCTCTTCTGTGTTAAATTAACTGTTAAAATATTTCCCTTGCACTGAATTCTAATTGTTTATGTTAAAATTAACTCATTTTCACAAGTTGTCCAATGTTTCATCAAGGCAATATCTCAAATAGAGGAAAAGAACAAAACAAAGAAAAAATGTAGCGCCCCCGTGTTAACACTTTCTGTATTCCAAACCAAAAATAAGTGGCATCACATCTAAGTATTGAGATTTTATTAGACTAAACATGAAAGACAAATCACAAATATTTTAACAACATATAAATACATGCACAGAGAAAATCTAAAATAAAGAATACCACTCTAGGACATTGATGTGTCATTTTAGCTCCTACCCAATGTACTGAAAGAATATATGAGACAAATACAATATAAATAATTATATTTCACATTATACTTACAATTCTCTAAGGAGACACATAAGGAATTGTTCAGAGTTAGAAAAATAATAATAAGAGTAATCAATACGAATACTTCTGTGAGTGTCTCAGAGTTTATTTCCTTTCTCTTGTCATCAACATACTGTACCACCTTTAACCCTTGGAAATAGGAGGCAGCAGGGAGGAAGGGGGAGGGAAGAGGAGAGAGAGGAGAGGGACACAGTGAGAGAGAGAAAAGAGGGGGAGGAATGGGGATAATTTTTACTGATTTTTTTTTTTTGGGTTTTAATTGAAATTTTTATTTATT
>NW_022900951.1:101673536-101688891 GCF_012274545.1 Fukomys damarensis
TTTGGGTTTTAATTCACATTTATTTATTTATTTATTTATTTTCCATTAAGTCTATTGGTACATTTTAAGTATATAATAATACAGTTAGATTCATCATTAGGATCCTGTCCTTTTGCATGATGTATCTTGGTTCTTATTTTTTCCCAATTCCCCTATCCTCCCTCTGCCTCCCCACCATCCTACTCTATTTACAAAGACTTTGTTTCCATATTTTTCCTTTTCTTATATTTTTTCTTTTCCTCTTCCCCTATCACTTCTCATATTCCTTTAGCCCTTTTCTTCCTATTTCACAATACCAATTATACATTTTGATCCTTATTTACATTTTTCATTTTTCACACCAGAGAAACTATTTGGTGTTTACATGTGTGTGTCCTACTTATTTCACCTAAGAGTATGGCTTCAATATACATCACTTAGCTGTAAATGTCTCTAGTTTTTCATTCTTTATGGTTGAGTAATACTCCATTTTATAAAAAAAAACACATCTTCTTTATCCAGTCTCCAATTGATGGGCAATTAGGCTGTTTCCAAGTTTCAGCTATTACAAACTGTGCCACTATAAACATGGGTGTGCATATATCCCTGTGGTATGATTCTTTTGAAAAATACACAAGCAGAGGAATAGCTGGGTCAAATGGAACCTCTAATCCCAGTTGTTTGAGGTATCTCCATATTGATTTCTTGACAGCAGCCATTCTTTCTGGGGTGAGGTGGAATCTCAGTGTTGTTTTCATCTGCATCTCTTGAATGACCAGTGATGTTGAACATTTTTTCATATATTTATTTTCTGCCTTTATTTCTTTTTTACTGATTTTTAAAAGTATTTTCAAGTCTGAGCAATAGGTATCAATTTCCCAATCAACTGCACAGCCTTCCCTCTTAGAGGTCACTAAATCTCATTAGTGAAATTAATACTATCTTCCCAAAAGGAGTTTCTTATTTGGCTTGCTTAGAAATTCTGTCAATGCTTTTATATATAACTTAAAGCTTTCAATATATGAAGTGACAGTCACAAAATACATTCATTTGGGGCCTGGGGATTTAGCTCAGTGGTTCTGCCGCCTGCCTCACAAGTACAAGGACCTGAGTTCAATCCCCAGTACCAAAAAAACAAAACAAAACAAAAAATTCATTTGAAGTATAGAGTAAGCATATAGATGATATTCTTATATGTTTCTATATATAATACCTGTGACATTAATATATATATGTTTAATAAATATATCTTCAGAAATTATTCATCTGCACACGGCCAAACAAACACATTTTAGGGCTAGTTAATACAGTAAATCACATATCAATATCACTCATATGCTTGCAGTTAAGCAGAACAGCTTTAAAAAAATAAAATCATTAATGTTAAAGGCTGGGGGATGAAATGTACAGAGTATAAATTCAAACTGTTGATCAGAATCATTTTGTTGATAGGAATTGAGTTAACTAGGAACAGAGCCAAAATTTCAGGTTTAAAAGGCTTCCAGCCACTACGTGGTTGTGGTGTATTTATATACCTCTATATTTAAACACAGGTGGTAATTAGTGAGATTGAGACACCTTTAATAAGGTATCATCATAGGTGCAAAGAATGTGTAGCATAAGATGAGTTCATTATCAATAAATTCCATGAATTAATCATCTCTTAGGACATTTAATTTTAAATGTACCTGAAAAAAACTGGATTATTGAGATAGACCATCTGCAGTATCTTCTTCTAATTTCTCTGAACAACTGAAGAGTTTTCTTAAAATGTCTGAATGCAGCTGGGATACAGAAATTATAATATCTAATAAACCAATTGTCCATCTAATCTGGCACCTTCCCTTTGACAGGTGTCTAAACCAGATAGAGACATTAGAGGTTATATACACACTTAGAATCCACCAATTATGCAAAACTATGCAACTGGGAAATTTTCTCTTTGACTTTAGACAGTAATCAGATTTTCCCTGAAGTACACAAACTAATAGTCACATACTTTTATTTTGGCTGCTTTTCAAAATCATTCTTATAGACAACCTAAAACACTAAACTGATTCCAAATAGATTTCCTTTAATATAACTATATTAAAATTCTACTGAAAGATAAAAATATATAGACATATATACATATATACGTATCTGCATCAGCATGTCAAATATTTATTATACCTTTCATTTGAATAGGAAAACAAATGAAAAGTAAGTATATGGTAATTTTTGAAAGGGAAATTGTGGCCATTTTTCCATGAAAACTGAGCAATTGAATGAATAACAAAACATTATTGTTCAACTATCTGAAAACATCATGATAAGTGACTGACTTTCTTCCTTGCCCATCCAAAAGCCAAATATTTCTGAAAGGTTATAGGAAATTGACATGGCACAGAAGATCGAGGTTTAGAAAATTCACATGTTCAACACTGACTGACCTATTTTTGTTTTTGTTTTGATCAGGGTTTTTGTATAGCACAGATACAGTTTGATAACAGATATAGCTAAAAATACAATTAATAAAATGCATGTACTTCAACATCAGCAATTGTATACAGATATCCCAAACATTACCTAAAATTTAAAAATGTAAATAATTCTTCCTAATTTTTAAAATAACTACTTTATTCTATTATTAATAATTCCATATGGGACATGTATATTTGAAATTCTATTTATATTAACACAGAAAAAAGATCTTGTGACCTTTACATAAACACATACACACATTCTTTTTTCATTACTAATATCCTCTTTTGGGAATTATTTTTTTCTTGGGAATAATACAGAAATTTGTTTGCAGGTAGAATTTATAAGAATAAGTATTAGTTTATCAGGATTTATAAATGGTATTGCAAAAGACAACATGGATTGTAATTCAGCTCATATTAGATATTGTGATTCCAATATTCAATTTCTTAAATTGCAATCAGCCCCCAAAATGTTACAACAATATATGAGAAACATTAAAAGGCAATTTCCTCATTGTTGACTACTTATCAACTCACAACTTAGTTGATTAAAATTAAAACAATCAGTATGCTTTATGGTGATCTGTAAAATGACTATTTTACAGATTCAAATAAGCATATTCAAATTCATTTGGCCTCTAAAAAAGGAAGTGGGGAGTAGATATTAGGACAAAATCGTTCTATTTGAAAGAAAAAATAACCTATGCTACTGGAAAATTCAAGCATCATTTATATTTACTCTGATCGTTAACTAGGGTTCTTCAAAATCTACAAAATCATAAATTGAAAGAACTTTTTTTCAATGTAATAGCTATTATGTAACTATTCTACAGCTGTGAATGTGTTATAACAAACACACTTTTTAGAATACATAAATACAGATAAGAATGAACAAATCAAAACCTCTATTTATGTGACTATCTTAAAAGAATTGCTAGAGTAGGGACAAAGAGAGATGAAGAAAGATCATCAGGAAAATGACCGATTTTTGTTCTGCTTAATCATTTATTTCTAGCAAATTCAATTCCCCAGTCTTTTACAGTTACTTTCAGGGACCAACAGGCTGGCATGAAATTAAATTAACAAGCAGGTTCCCATCCTGAATTAGTGATTCCCAGCTGTCTGTCCCATCAGGTTTCCATGGTAGTAGGAGAATTGGTGGAAAATGAAGTACTGGAAATTGTAAAGAGCTAACATATTAAACCCTTTAAGATGATTTCTTTAAATTGATGAATCAGTATGACAAGGGATGGGAGAGTGTAGAACTAAAGTTAAAGTTTTAATTTTATGGCTTATTGAAAAGGCCAGAGTGTTCCTATTTTTGTAATGGTTAGAAAATGCATGCATTTTTAACTATTTCATAAAAAACTGTACACTCAAGATGACATTTAATTCATTATGTCTTTCATGGTAATCCAAGAGTATTTAAGGTACTTTGCATGCATTTTGAAGGGTTTTTTTCTTTCTTGCCATAGATATTGACTCATTAGCCTTTTAAATAACTCCGAAGCATCAACACACTAAGTCTAAAATTTTGCAACCAACCAGGTGTTCCTTTGCAGCACACTAATCAGTTGAATATTTGATAGAACTTTGCACTCACATATTTAGGTGTCTAAGAGACTTGTCATAAGCACCATGAAAAAAAAAACACATTAATCTTGGCACAGGAAACCATAATTACAGACAGGATGGTTGGGCTGGGGATTTAGCTCAGTGGCTCCGTGCCTGCATCGCAAGTGCAACGTCCTGAGTTCCATCCCCAGTACTGAAAAAGAAAAAAAAATACAGATAGGATGGTTCCCAGAAAGGGTGTCACAGGGATGATCTAATAATGTGAAAAGTATTTCATGTGCTGATTTTCCAAATAAATTCTCCACTCTTACAGCTAAAATAGGAAGTGTGTGGAGAACCCAATATTTCAGAATCGTTAGAAACATCATCCAAAGGATAGTGTTTATTTGGCATATATGCATGCTTTGTCATATGCTATCATTTACCTAAAGTAGATACTTGGACAGGAAGTACAATTCAGTATAATTTTTAAAATTATAAATTACCCAGCATTAAAATTTCAGGTCCAGAAATCAGTCCTCAAGTTACACAGAAATTCAACAGGCTTCATTTATTAGGCTCAGTGTTACTATTTTTAAAATATCCAGGACTCACTTCAACTGTAAAAAGATTTACTGTCCCTAATTAAAATCAGTTTTCTTAAAATATATACAGAAATAAATTTGTATTAATATTTTTACAATAATTTTCACTTTATGTGTCATCCTATTCTTTCTTTTTAGCCCTATTTTTCATGAGTTCCAAATGCAAGCAACCTCGTTGGTCTTACTAAATTGTACCCCAGCACATCCAGCAAACTATAGAATCTCTATACACTATAAAACCTATTGTAATAGAACATCAGTCCTAAAGAGACACCTATGGTCAAGTCATCAGTGTTAAGAATAATCCAAAGCTATGTAAAGCCTTGAGTACAGTTCACCTGCTCAAAGTAGCATGGTTCTAGCTAGTTGAATTTGATCTTTACATTTCTCTTCTTAAACAAAAATCAAAGGACATAGAAAGAAATAGAAATAATAAATTAAGCCAAGACTAATACATTAACCACATTAATAATACATAATTATTAAATTTGATTAAAATAATTTACCTTTTAGAGGAAGGGAAAACTATAATAACCCCTACTCAAAATAGTGATCTAATACTCAGAATCTGAAGATGATTTAAAGCAGATTTTGTAGATGTGAACTATTTTGAAATTTGATTCATTTTAATTATCATAATCAGCAGCTACATTTCCAGTTAGGGATATATATGTTAATCAGAATTGCTAAATTCTGCATCTTACAGTATTTTTCATCATTTCATCTGCCTGTGGTTATGCTGGTAATCCAGTTCAAACCTTTCTTCCAAATGATAATGAAGAAAAGCTTTTTTAAAGTACATATGGGATTATTATTTTTAAGATTAAAATTGATAGCAATTTAAGAACACATAATTTTAATAAAATTAGCCCACGTGTTTTATACTTGATGTATGGCACTCACATGACATTGCTTCCAGGTGGGTTTGTGTGTATCTATTTGAGTGTGTGTGTGTGTGTGTGTGTGTGTGTGTGTGTGTGGTATATGTGTAGTAGGATAAATATGACTACACCAAGAAAATTTGTTTATTAAAAATTAATTATTGAGTCAGATATTCAAAATGTTGGTCTTATTTGATCTTTTACATCTTTCATTAGTAAATAAGTAATTGCATACATAGCAATAAATACTTTGGTAAAGCTTAAGGATTTATTAAACATAATGTATACCAAGGAATTGATAGCTATACTTGAATGTGATGTTGATGAACTTTGTGCAAAAGCAAGTTTCAAGGAAACATTATATGCCTATCTTGAACACAGAATATTTTTAAATAAACATGTTAACATCAAAATCTATGATTTCCAAGTTTTAAAAGCTGTCATGGTAAACAAATTTCTAACTCAGTCTTCTGTCTTCAAAAGCAATATAATATGCAATATTTTGCAGTTTGATAATTTAATGTAATATTGTACAAAGTAAAGTTGAATGTAGGTTGTTCTGCTTCAGTAAGCTTCTTTGTATTAAAAGCCTCAGAAAGGTATAATGACTACGAGGAAAACTGATCGTGTCAGTGTTATTTACATGCATGGTAGCTGAATTGAAATACAGACTTTCAGAGTATTCAAACTTCGAATTAGGTCATTGCATTTCATGATGGTTCCATACAATAGGATTTTACTTTTTAATACATCTATATGCTTGAATGTTTATCTTTAGATCACAATGATTCTAGGAAGCATTGTTTCCATTATTCCCACTGTATATCTTGTCAAACGACGTGAATTACTAATTCATAATTGAGACCAGACTTAATGGTGAATACATCATGTATTCAAAATACAGTATATTTATTCATCTTAAGTGTTTGACATTCTGGGGACTGAATTTTATTACTTTTATTATAAAATATTAGTTTTTAATAGATTTGTTTCCCAGAAAAATCATTTTTTACAAATATTCTAGTGAATAACCTGATATCTTGTAAATAACATTTACAGAATGAATTCATTTTAGAAATTACCTGAAGCTTTTTTCAAATGCATATTGTGACTTTCTTGTCATTAAAAGTTTCCAATGTTATTTTAGCATAACTAGGAGCTTTTAACTACCCTTAAAATAACTTTGCAAAAGCAAATAACTTAACACATCACAAATGAAGTCTAGTATACCTGGACAAAAAAATGGCAAAACTAGAATTTTGATTTTTCGGCTATGTAAGGGTCACACTATGGCTTATGAAAATTCATTTTTCCCCATATTGCAGATATGAAGAGCACAGGGTGGGGGTGAGCAAGCAAGCAAATGCTAGATAATCATGGAGCAGAAGTTAGAGCTGTGGAACATCTTTTCATTAAAACAAACAAACAAAAAGCTTTTCTTTCTCATGTTGTACTTATCCTTGGCATCATTGGAATACCCTCTGCTCCAGATAGGAAGATTTAGGAATAAGAAGGTGGACTGTGATATTTCAGCCAAAAGATATAATAAAGCAGACATTTGCAATGTCTTCCTCGCACAGAGAGTAGCAATTGATTCTCACACTACAGTGTACCTAGCTTGTTAATTATAATCATAGAACAAAATTCTAAAACTCAAGGAAGCTGTCTATGATACTTACCACAAACGCGATCAATTAAATGCTAATCTAACAGTATCTATTAGGGTCCATTGGGGCATTTCGTTTCCTTTCAGTCTAGGAAGCCCAAATGGCATCTAATTTCCCTTCTATAGTACTGGGAACTTCTCTTTGTATTTCTTTGGGCCACCTCAAAAACAGCTTTAGATTAGCATCCCAGGAAAAGAAAAACAAACAAAAAAGGGTAAAGTTCACGGAGTCTCCTAACCAATTGTTTTCATACTGAAGATGTAGAGTTTTTCTACCTATATTATCACACCGCCAGGAGCATGATGCAGATCTGCTTGAGGCAAAGCTGCCGACGGCGAGTACAAGCTGCAAACCAGCTCCCTTCCCTGCCCCTACTCTCCCAGTGGTGAAATAGACGCGGAGACTACATCTAGTAGTGGAGTGAGATCGACGGTTTCTGCAACTGTAAACAACCCGCTGCACGGGGCTACTGAAATGTTTAAATACACTCCTGGCAAACACATCCACTCACAAAGTAGCGCTAACAATCTCTCTCCACTTCTAGGCAAAGCATCCTAAAACTGAATTGGCAACCCGCCCGTGGCATACTGGAAGAAAGTGAGGTTACATTTCCCCAGGCATACCTAGTGGAGGCTGAGCTCTCCGCAGTTGTGCTGGCCGCTGGTAGATCCCAGGGACCAAGTCTCAGAGTGAAATGGGAAAATCCACAAATCCCCGTAGTTGAGCCAAGACCAAAGGCTCTTGGAGCACGGATTGTTCTTAATGACTGTTTCTTTTACAAAAAGTGGGCTATAGGGAGAACGCATCGGGTGGGGCCCTCGATGCCTTATGTTAGAAGGATACTAGAGTTCTCCAGAACCTGGGCTCCCTGAGTAAGGTTTGAAAAGAAATTCGGAAGCAAACAGGTACTAAACTGCGTCTTAGCCCAGGATATCCCCTCTGGAAGAGATAGCAGTAACTAGACCTGAGCGGACGAACCCTAGGCGGACGGTCCAGGTGGGAGGGAAACCAGAGGAGATCCATTCCCTTCTTTCTTTGGAGATGGAGCCCCTCAACCCCACCTTAGCATCCAGGTCCACTTGTTAGAGCGCCTGGTCTGCGCGAGAGCAGGGCGACAGACTCCCTCTCGGAACTGGAGGAGTTGGTTGGCAAAAGTGCCCGCCTGAGAAGCTCAGCAAGCCCCCGCAGGGCAGTGTCCCCAGGGCCTGCTGAAAGCTTGAACCACTAACAAGGCCAACCTCCCATCTCCCCGGAGTGGTACAGAGCCCAGGGGTCGGTGGAGACCGCGCGAGAAGAAGGTTTCCAAGGCTCCGCTATCTCGGGCAGGAGTCCCAGAGCGGGCTCAAGGGGCTGCTCCAGCCTGGAGCCGCCATCCGCCGCTGCAGCCTCCAGGCAAAGTTCGCCCAGAGTCTTGGGGTAGAAGGGAAGGGGGTGCCGGGCCACAGCGAAAGAGGTAGGAACCGAAGGAACGCACCTACCCGTCCAAGCGCAAGTTTCTGTGGTGTCCTCAGGTGCGGACCCCTGCCCTTTCGGCAGGTGTTCAGCTCCAACGGGGGCTGCTAGTGCCTGGGACCGCGGGCTTCTGGGCTGGTTCCTGCTGGAAACGACTGTAAATCTATGAATGAATGAACCTATGATGATTAATAAAATTTTCAAAATGGTTGGGATGCATTCTCCACCCCCCTCATTCCTTTTATGGATCCTGTGATGATATACGAGAGAGAGAGAGAGAGAGAGAGAGAGAGAGAGAGAGAGAGAGCGCAAAAAAGGTGAGCTCAGCCCTGGGGCACTCAGAGGTGAACTCCGAGCTGAGCCCGAGCCGCCGCGCTCCCTGGTGCAGGGCGTCTGCACGGCTGATGGCTGCGCTGATGTTTCCCTGGCCGCCGCCGCCGCGCTCTAAGGCTGGCCGTGGTGGTGCAAAAATGTTTCTCCGCTACTCAAGACCGAAAAACCTGCCCTGTCTACTGAGCATGCCCGGTTTGACAGCTCCACAGCCGAGGATTTTTTTTTTTCCTTTTTCCCAAGACTCCAGGTTTTATCCGCAGCTGAGACTGGGGGTGGGGGGGATCAGGAGGAGGAGGAGGAAGAGGACGAGGAAGAAGAGGACGAGGAAGAAGAGGAGGAGGATGAAGAAGAGGAGGAGGAAGAGGAGGAAGGCTGAAGGAGAAGGTGGCGAGCAGAGGAAGGGAAGTCCAGATGAGAAAGATCTGACTGTGAGAGGGTGGAGAGCGAAGAGAAATCTGGGCATGAAAGCAGAAGGAAACATGAACCAACAAAATTTAGGTTTCATACTACTGTGGGTAGATTTCTGGCGAGAGGAGTGGCATGACCAGTATTTGCCATGGGTGAGGTGGGGTGGGGGATTCGGAGGAGTATTTGTCAACCCCATCATCCACTTAGGACAGTCTTTCCTAGTCATGATATATAGAAACGCAGGAGTGCACACACGGACACACACAGGAACGTGATCACTGTTTTGATGCGTAAAGCCTTGGGACCCACTTAGAAAAAATTCTAAGTCTTTTTCTAGGATAACTTTGGAGGAGGAAAAAAGAAAAAAGAGAGAAATTGTTTGGGTTTCTTTTCTTTTCCCCCTCTTCCTCGCCTTCCAGACAAGCCTGTGAAGGCAGTGCATAAACTACACACAAGCTCTCTTGCATTAGTGGATAAGAGAGCACCGCCACTGCCTCCCGCTGTCAGTGTGACCCTAACGCGCTAAAGCTCGCTACAAGCGGCCTCCTGGTGGCGCGTCAGGTCAGCACTAACGAAGTCCCCATAGTGGTGGTGATGGGGGGACTGCTCTGAATCCGATTCTGCCTGGCCGCCCTGGTCCCAGGGTTCACCAAACAGCTCTGCCCCTCACCCAGCTGGGCACGAGGGCACGTACCTGGATAGACCTAGTGCGCTGCCCCAAGCCCTGGATCCCTCCCTTCCCAACCTCAGCTTCCTCGAAAAAGCGGAGAAGTGGAATTTGCACGCCCAGAAACTCGCTTCAGGAGCCTCAGGAGTCCGACTGGGCATGCTCAGGACTTGGGAGCGCCTCGCATGAAGGCACTCCGCAGCCGCTAACATCTGCACAGCTGGGCCAGATGTGACTGAAGAGGGAAGCTTTGGCGCCCTCTTCTTAGAGCAGGCTCCAGTTCCGGAAAGGGCGGCGGCGACGCCCACAGCAGCTTTCTTCCCCGCTTCCTAGCTAGAACTAGACCGTGGGAGATACCAATTGCCGAGCCAGGGGAGCCCCACCAACTGGAAAAAAAAGCCCTGAGTCTTGCAGACTCTCAAGACCCTTACCCCCAGCGCTACCTCAGCCACAGCCAGGTAGGGGGCGCGAAGAGCAAACAGTCCGGGAGGGCTCTGCTAACCTCTAGGTAAAGAAATAATAGCGCGAGGAACAGTCAAAGCTTCTTTAGGCGAAGGACGTTTACTTATGTTTTTCTTGAGTGAAGAAAGAAGGGCTTGTGTGAATGTGCGAGTGTGCACTCACGTTTTTAATTTTCATCCATAAGAAAAGGAGATAGGAGAGTGAGAAGCTATTGCCAAGTTGGGAGTCCGCTAGGGGTTTCGATAAAGCACGTTTGGAGCGCAGGCGGGTGCTAATTACCGGGATGAGTTGCTTTTTGCGCGCTCCAAAGCTTCCAGCTGTTCCCCTCCCTGGGTGGCAGTGGCTTCCTTCGGAAGGCTTCTGAACTGGATGGGCTTTGCGCTCCTTAGCAGGGGGGTCTGGGCTCAGTTTCCAAAAGAGAAGTAGTGTAGGGTGACACCAGGGGGAGATCTCAGAACCTTGTGTTCCCATCTTCCCGGCTTTTGATCCAGGTATTTGCAAAGAGGGAGCACTGTAAACACAGCACACCACCAAAGGGAGGATATGCTTTGAGCTGAACACTCTCCGGGGAAGAATCAGGGAATCAAGAGCACATTCATTGCTTCCGTCCCTTTTCCAACACTGCCTTGGGCTTCAGGTGGGAAACATTTGGATCCCTGTGGCTCCAACCCTCACGCCCCTCCTGCCCTACCGCCCTGCCAACAAAGAAACAAAAGATGACAAGCAGAGTCTGTAGAGGCATAGGAATTGTTTCCTGTGTGATCTCTCCTTCAGGCTGTTGAAAAAAGCAGTAGGTAATGGAAGGCTATAAAACCTGTCTTTCCACCGGTATGTAAATGAATTCCCTAAAGCCCAGGACTTTCCTTCAGAACAAAAGCAAGCTCTTTATATAAGTCTAAATGATTTTATAAATTCCAAATAAACAAAAGAATGAAAGATTTCTCATTAAGACTTGCCTAATCTTCGAACTGTTGAGGGAAAAGACTGTAAGGATACCTCCTAAAACCCTTCCTCAAAGTTCAGAAAAGTAGAAAGAAACATTTCGCCACTAACTTGACCAATGACTGAAACATTCTGAATCTAAGGACACTCTGGAACCGGTGATTAAGGAAAGGGAATTCTGTTAAAACAGAAGATAGAAAACCCATGACAGCCCTGGAAATGGAATACACAATTTAAAACTGTGATCATCTCACTCTCTGCTGGTCTGTTACTTTTTTTTTTCTTTTCTTTTTTTGAAGACACTTGAGGAAGGGAGTGATACTAAGGGATTTTGTGAAAAGAGATTTAACTTTCTTCTCCCCTGGAATTTCAGCAATCTGTTTAATCATTTAAAAAATTCTAGTGACTCTTCCTTACATTTTCTCTCACATTTTTCCTTCTCATTTTCGTAACCAGGCTTCTGTGGCTCCCAGGTGTCCTTCATTCATTCGGTCTGCACCTGCAACCCTATAGTTCTTTCAAAACATTGTTTTCCATCCTAATTCTATGGTATGAAGGGCCTTGTCACTTTTTTTTCTTTTCCTAAGAACTGATCTGCTGCTTTCAGAGGTCTATATCTGTATATTGTAGGTGAATTTCCTAAAATACTTATTCAACTTTAGAGATTCCCCAGACACATTTAAGCAACAGGAAATTGCAGAATTTTCAAATACTTTTTCTCATGAGACCAAGAATTTCCATTTCCAATATGGATATCAGGAAAAAGGTGTGCTAAATTGCTAGTTTCAGAATGGTAAGTGTTAAGGGCAATATAACCAATTGTAGCAGAGCATTCAATCTCTATAGGACAGTTACTGGGTTGCCTGGTTTATATTGTTCATGTAATTTGCAAAGAATTTTAAAGAGACATGCTTTTTTCCCTCACTTATGCATGTGCACACAAACACCTTTATATGTGTATTCCTGGAACTAATATCATTATATAAATTCAATTCAGTACGTAGTTATGGGACATCTACCATATTCCAGGAACTGCCAACACCGGGAATAGGCAAAGAAATTCAGATTTAAAGAAGCTAACAAATGTTCAAAGATTTGTGAAGATTTCACTAATCAACAAGGATGTATGGAGTGGCTATTAACATGTACCTAGAACAACTCAGTCTTAGCAATATTTAGATGCTCTGGCTTTGATTTTTTAAACAAAATGTATTTGTTTAATCCATAGTTTGCATTCTGTGAGAAAATGAATAATGAAAAATATCACTTATCTCAATCTTGTTTCTAAATACCCTCATAAGTAAGAGTGTAAGTACAATAATATTAGAAGACTATAGTCAATAACAATTACATAAAGAAAATCAATATGTACCATCTGAAATGAAGGAGTTTCATCTGGTTGCTTGTCTAATGGAAGATGTTTTCAAAGGCAGACTTTCAATATGTACTTGTTGTGGTGAACTATTGTTTCCCCTTGCAACTGATAGCAATGTCATCCAGTGATTGCTACTAGTGGTTAAAAATAGTACCGGCATGTTGGCTTTTTGATGCAATAATTGGAAGCAGGCAAGGTACCGTGATGATTTTCTACCCAAACAACTTCCATAAACAGGTCTGTAACCTACCAGTCACCAGCTTGCTGATAGGGAGTGCCTATTTTCCTCTAGCTGTGCACTGCTGAGAAAAGCAGCCACCCTGGAGAAAGCTCACTTCATCCTTGATGTGAACAGTTGGTGGTCAGAATTCTGCACCCATCTCTTCACAGTAGAGTCATATGTGTTATTTTTCACACACCCTGGCAAGGCTCAGGAGAACAACTGACAAGCTAATTAAAGTCGTCTCTTTAGTGATTCCTATTTAGTATCCAAATGGACAATGTGGTGGTGCTACTTCTCTGGCTAGGGTGCCCAGGAAAAGCAGAACTTATTTGCTTTTTTAAAACTTTGGGCTTAGTAAGTCATTTTGTATTCCATGTAGCAAATCCTGCTCAAGGAAGTGTACATTCATATATAATATCCTTCTCTGGAAAGCCTCTGTCAATGCTGCAGCACATTATCTCAAAATAATATATATCCCTAATAGAGATTAATCATAACTTTCAGAAACCAAGGCTTCTCAATAGGGTGCAATGGTCATTCATTCAAACTATAATGCATTTAAATAATTGCCTAAATTTAAAATTATAGACAGTGAAAAGAATGGTATCGTGATCTTTATGTAAAATTCACTTACATTTGATATTTGTACACATAAACCAATATAGCAGTAACAATAATTTGTATCCTCATAAAGATAACACAGTGCCTTCTCTTGCAGATCTGAGAGCTGGCAGTACGCTAGTGTTTGTCTTTTTATTGGAAATACTTTTAACAATATTACTTTCTGGCACTTTTTAACTATCACAGTTGTTGAAGAGTGGAAAATTGATTTCAAAATGTACCATGATTTCTGTTTGAGAGATGAAATTACACTCCCCCCTCCAAAAAAAAGAACTTGAAAAGAGTATAGAACAATTAGGATTGTTCTGTTGGCATTTAAATTCACTTGAACTTCTTTCTAAGTTTGTGACCTCATCATCATAACCTTTTAAGTGAATTATTATCATGATTAACAGGTAACTACTAATTTATATTGTAATAACTAAAGCATTTAATGCTTATAAAATACATACTTAATAATGACCAAAAGAGTACTTTATAATCACATACATTAGCAATTACTATTTGATGCTAATAATTATTGGGCTATTGTACGATAAACAGTTTTGAAAATGCATCTTATACGAAAATTGGGAACTGAGTGTACATTTCCACACAAAACAATAAACATGAATAATTCCTTTTCATATTAAGAAAATAGGTTCCATATATTTTTTTCACTCTCTTATTCATGCTTTCACTAAATAAACATTTACAGCACAGCACCTATGTTCCTATTCAGTGTTATGTACTGGGAAAAGAGTGGTAAACAAAGCAGACCTTTACCCTTGTGGAGATTGCAATCTACTTCCAGAAGATAAACACCATCACCCTCTGATGGAAAACATAATTCTAAACTGATGCCTGCTCTGAAGTAACAGACAAGGCATCTGCGAGAGAACAAAGAAGACTTGATGTAGATTGGAGTTGTGGTCTCTAAGCAGGCTTCCCTAAACCAGTGGCTATTAATCAGAGACTTGGAACTTGTGTACTAGTTGCATTCTAGGCAGAGAAAACAGGATGTATGGTAATCGATGGGAGAAATACCTGGGCACATCAAGGATAACAAGGAAAACCTATATAGAGGATGTAATGAGCTTGAGTAGATTAGAGGAAGGAGTGATGGAAGATAAGGCCCCTTAGGGGCTTTGATTTAGAATTGGGATTTTGCATTAAGGACAATGACAAGTCGGGACATGTGTGATCTCATCTAATATACAGTTCAAAGGGTCTTTGTTCATGTCAATCCGATCTTTATGTTCACTATCAATAAAACATTTTGACCCTTATTCTTCTCTTCCTCTCTGTATTATGTGCCTACTATTCTCCAAGTGTGGTCCAGAGACCCTTGGAGACTGCTTTTGAGTATTTCAAGGTGTCTGTGTAAATTTACTTTCATAGTACTGGTAAGATATTATTTTCCTTTCACTTAGATTTTTATACACATATATTAATTAAACATCGAAGCAGAGATGATAATATAGGTCTATTAAATTAAACCAAGATTTAAACATAAAAATACCAGTCTTCTCAATAATTATTGTTTTACATTATATAACAATTTTTCATGAAGATTGTATTTGTATTAACATGTAATAGGTTTATTACAATTGTTTTAAGTGAATTGATTCATAAATATCTAGTTTTTGTCTGTTTTAAGTTCTGATACATAAATATCAATAGGTATAAGCCACAAAAACAACAGCACTTTGGATCCTCAATAATTTTTTTTTTTTTTTGTA
>NW_022900951.1:101689400-101699725 GCF_012274545.1 Fukomys damarensis
TCAAACTCGGGACCTTGCACCTGTGAGGCAGGTGGCAGAACCACTGAACTAAATCCCTGTCCTGGATCCTCAACAATTTTTAAAAATGTAAAAGTGGTCCAGAGAGCAGTGCCAACCACTGATCTTCTTTCTTAAAACTGTCTGTGGTTTCCCTCCTGTCAGTATGTTTATTGTTCCTAAAGGCTCAGTCCCTAGGCTCACAATAAGGAATTGATTTTTATATTGAAATCCAGTGTGAATATTTACAGCAGTCATTCTGCATTCTGAAATTATCTACCCTATTCAAACTGAATCAACTGCTTTCTGAGGCCAATAATTCTTGCTTTGAAACAGTATGCATGATCTGGTGTCAATAATTACTTCTAGATTGACATCTTCAAGATCATATTCTTTGCCACGACAATCATCCTTAGCTGCAACTCTAATATCTGGTTGGATATTTCATTATTAATATTTCACAATTACCTCAAATTCATCTTGTTTGAAACTGAACTGACCCTCATATTTTTTAAATTGAAAAAAAATAGAGATTGAGATGGTATATACTCCCATCAAACTATTTAGAATAAATAGACCAAAACAAAAATAGATGTATAGGGAAAAGCTTGGGAAAATAAATAACAATATTAATGGTAATTCATAGAATTTCTGACAATTTAAATTTTCCTTTTATATTCTATACTTTATTTTCCAAAATAAATATATAATTTTACAATCAGAAAGCTATTATTGGAAAATACAAACGGAACTATTATTCCTTTTTTTTCAGAACTATTATTCCTCACAAATCCTTTACCCATTTTTGACTTGAAAATATGATTTTGTTTACCTCAAAATATTCTATAAACACACATTTTTGTTAATATAATTACAGTAATGCAGACTTCTCCAGGACCTCTTTCTCTTATCAACAAAGCAATTCCAATTACAGAATAGAAATAGGCAGGAGTTACCTACTACCAAATAGTAGGCTTATTGACTTCACAGGGCACTTGATGCCTTCACTGAAGTTCCAGAATGCTGCAGGCTAATGCTGCTTTTGTCTCTCTTGAAACTGTGTGAAGTTCAATTTTTCTCACAGGCCATCAGATGAAATTTTGGGACAGTGGGAACAGTCTGTGCTTTTGCTTAAGTACTATTGTGAATAAAATCTAAAATGTTTAGCTCAAAAAACACTTTCATTTGCCTAGTATGAACTTTTCTTTTTCCAGTGCTCTATTCAGATTTTTCAAACTCTACATTCACTTATTTTTCATACTGCCACCTTTTCTAAGATGCTTTCTCTTGGAATTCCATCCTGAAATAGTCTCCTCTGAACTACTTCCTCTTTGAGCCTTATTCTGTCCTCTTCTATCACAGTTACTTAGATGTACATTTAACCAATTGCACTCTTATTTCCATAATAACAAGAATATTGGATTAATGTCCGTGGATAAATTTTGATTATACATAGTAGATCATCTAGAAATAATTGAGAACATAATTTCAAGTTTAAAACTTTATTTCTTAGACAAGGTTAAAATAATAATGAGAAGAATTAAAGAATATATATTATATGTAATACATTATGTTCTAATTGAGTGATTAAGCTTACAATATTTGAATTATTATGTCTCCTACTTTATATAAGAAAATTTTCTTTAAAATCTGATGTCGTTGGCCAGGGATTTAGCTCAGTCTTTCCGCTGCCTGCCTTGCAAGCACAAGGTCCTGAGTTCAATCCCTGGTACCAAAAAGAAACAAACAAACAAAAATCTGATATTGTGATTTAATAACACTAGTTTATGCTTTTAAAATGTTTAAGAGATAATTATGAGTTTAAGTGGTATGACTTGTTAGGCTATTTTCTATTGCTATGATAAAGTAACTAATTCTGGGTAACTAAGAAAGTTCATTTATTACAAAGTTTTGTTGGCTGAAAGTCCAAAGAGCATGGTGCAGGCATGGCAGATGATCACATGGCAGATGACAACATGGTTGGAGGTTGTACAAGAGAGGAAGATCACAGAGTGAGACAGGAAACTAGAAAGCCATTCAGGTATCATGCTTGCACTTTTACAGTCATGTTCTTGTGAGAACTACCCAGTGTTCAGTAGAATATATCAATCCTTTCCAAAAACATCACCCTCAATGACATAATTAATTCTCAGTAGGCCTCACCTGTTAAAATTCCACATCATCTCCCAACACTACCACACTGGGGATGACATATCTCTTTGGGAACAAATCATACCCAAACCACAGAATTTTTATGTATCTAATAAGGTAGGCTTCTTTAGTATGAGGTCAGTTACCTATTGGTGCTTAAAAGATTGATGAAAAACTCAGGAGCTTAAGAGAGCAATTTGTTGTTTCTCATTGCTTTGTAGGCTAGATGGGACTTCTTTATTCTGGTGGTGTCTGGGCTCATAAATGTAGCTGCATTCAGATGAAAAGACATTTGGGGCTGAGTTCTTCCCACATGGCCACATTCATATGTCTGGTGTTTCAGCTTTTACAGTGAAAAAGCTGAGGTTTCTGAGCATCTCTCTCCATGTGTTCTCTTTCCATGAGATCTCATATTCTGTGTGTCAGATAACCACCGTTACATGTTAAATGATCCTAAGATTTAGTGAACTAAAGCAAGAGCAATTTATTGTTTCGTGTGATTCTGTGTAGACTGTGTATTTTCTCTATTGATTTTTTTTTTCTGTTACACATTTGTGTGGCTGCCTTCAGCTGGAGTGTTGACTGGGTTAAAGGGTACAAGGTGTCTCCCCTCTCATGTCTGGCAGTACATGTTGGATGTTGCTTGAATGCCTCCATTCTTAGTGTCCTCCACATGGTATTTAATTCCTTAGTGGAATGGAGTGTAGTATAGTGTAGTAGGCTACACCAATTTCTTCATGTGAAGTGTTAGGGCAGCATCCCTGAATCCCATGTTAGCAAAGGTAGAAGACAAAAGCCTTGGAAGGCCTGGGCTCCAGAACAAGCACAGCCTTCTTCTGCCATCTTTTATTTCTACAAAGGCTCAATTTAATATATATATTATAAATTCCATATTCTACTGCATTGAGGTATAACTAAATTCCAGTATAGGCAAATTATTTTTCCTTTTGTCTTCCTTTTGTAGTATTTAGAATCATTTCTATCTCATGATTATTTTAGTTTCTCAGGTTGTTCTTTTTTATAACATAGGCATTCTATGAATATATTCTTACTGAAAAATGAAAAACATAATCACAGCAAGCCTATATTATATGCCAGGCTTCATTTTCAGTGCTTTATATACAGTGCTTCATTTTATCTTTACAAAGGATAAAATTATTGAAAAATGCAGTAATATCACCATCATTTTGTAGATAAATAAATGGAGGCATAGTTAGTTTAAATAACTTTTCAAAGATTACATAGCTATGTTCTTAACTACTCCACTATGGGTCCCCTTAAATTTTTCCCACAATAATTTGTTATAAATTTCTTTAATCTTATTTCTATGTGTGTAAAATATTTGTATGCATTTCCTTACCTAAATTGTGTCACATTATATCCAGGATTCCGAGACATGATTTTTTTGACTAAAAATATAGCAGTATGGCACATCAACAACTACAGATCCTTCTCATTTTAAGAATAGCTGCATAGTATTCCACTATGTAGATATACTATTCATTTGTTCAGCTATTTTTCTATTACTGGACACTGGATATTTACATATAATGTGAGAATAGTCTTGAGTGCATTCTTTATTTTCATTGTAAGGCTTTTTGCAAATGAGACATCTTAAGAAAGAAAAAATACCTAAATTTATAAAAAAAATCTCAACATTGTTAACAATCAAGCAAATATATATTAAAACATCTATGAGATACTTTTGATCATCAAATTTAAAATGTTAGCTCTTGTACAATATTTAATATAAGGGAAATGTGCAGTTTCATACACTTTTCTTGAAGCCTCTGGAAGGTACACTGCAATTTCTGACTCACAGGATTTGATCCATCAAATCTATTCTAGGAATCCATTCTAAGGAAATTCTCATGCAAGTGAGATACCTTAAGAGAGAAAAAATACCTAAATTTGTCAAAAAAATCTCAATATTACTAGTAATCAAGCAAATATATATTTAGATATTTTTTCTTTTCTTTTTTTTTTGGTTTTTTGAGACAGGGTCTCAATGTACAGTTGAGACTGACCTGGAACTCACTATGTAGCCCACAGCGATCCTCCTGCCTCAGCCTCCCAAGTGCTGAGATTACAGGAGTGCGCCGCCAAGCCTGGCCTAGGTATTTTTTCTTAAGGTGTCTATTATTTGATTTTCTTATGGATTTCTTGGAAATGTGATGTGTTTTTGGTATTGCTCCTTTACTTTATACATTTATACATATTTTTATTTATATATAGGTTTCAAATTTTATATGCTATTCTATATACTTTTTTCATTTAATTTATCATTTCATGTTGTCAAATATGTCAATTTCCTCCTTCACAAAGGGTAGGTCACTGACAGACTATTAATAAATATACTCAACTCATACTTTTAAACCTTAGAATCTTCTTACACCCAGGAGTAGAAGACTTAAATTTAACCTCTAAAATTGTCCTACAAACAAAGCAAACATAATCTACCAAACATTATTTTTCAATATGCCTATTTTCTAAGTAATATAAAGATGTTACATTCCATGTTGTTCCATCACAGGAAGACTGCCAAAATTATTAATATAATATCTTTGGAGGAAAGGAGGAGAAATTGTTTTCCTGATGTCTGTGTAAAATTTAAATGAAAATGAATGTGATTTGAGAGTTAGTATTCATGGCTGCTAGTTCTTCTCTGTTAATTTACATTTATATTCTTAATGTCTAGGTTGAGCCTAGGGAAATTTAAAACCCAATTTTATTAATGCTATAACTTCCATAGGAGTCTCAATATGCACACAAGTTCCTAGATTATGAAGTTATTGGATGCGACTATAGCAGCTAAGAATAATTGCTGAGTGGTTATGATAGTTAAATATGCACTGTCAGTTTTGATTTTCAAAATTCCTCTGGGCCTAAACCCAATGTCCAAAAAGTTTTAAAAGCATGAATCTAATATAGTAATGAATGTTAACATCTTTAAAATGGAAACATTACATTTCTGAAACACTGCCCATCTTTGATTAAATATGATTTAAATTAGATCATGTT
Source organism: Fukomys damarensis (assembly GCF_012274545.1). NCBI lineage: Eukaryota > Metazoa > Chordata > Mammalia > Rodentia > Bathyergidae > Fukomys > Fukomys damarensis. The sequence goes on from NW_022900951.1 coordinate 101,694,570, forward strand.
TCACATTTACAACAATTATATCGATGTACATAATGTTTGTGATTAGTTCACAACCTGAGCTTTTTAAGTTCAACTCACTCGTGTTTTGGTTTTTCATTTAATTGCTTTTAATACAAGTATGATACTCTACTCGCTGTTACCAGGGGAACATATGAATAGGAATGTATGAACCAAACATTCAGGTTGCCCCTACAGTCTCAGATAGACATATCTTTTCCCCTCTTTTTAGAAGTTATGTGGAGATAGACTTTAAACATAAATGTATAAAGAATATGCCTTTGAAGTAGTCTTTTAGGAAGAAAATTTCTGAACATCCCAGAATTCCTTAACAAAAATGACATTTTAACCATACTCTTAATGATCACTTTGATCCTTTTAATCAAAAGATTACTCCCTACATGAGCCTCAATGATATTTTAGGATTCTATCCATCCCAGAAAGTTTGTACAGTTTTAGTACTTCTGTCTTTTAGGCTGATAATGTCACAGGAAATATGAAATATTATATCTCCTAACCTGTTAACTATATGATATACCTAGTTCTTACTCTCTAGAAATTGAAGAATGAGTCCTAGGAATGACAGAGGTTAAAAGTAGTAAGATATTTATTGAAAGGAAAGCTCCTGAGAGGGCAGGAGGGGTCCCAAGTGGGTAGCCAAGGACCCAAATTTACAGAGAAATTTTATAGGGTGAATCCCATGTGGGTACAATGTGGGCCATAGAAATGAAACTCCAATAAGGTTACAAGTATAGTCACTCTGGTAGTGGTGGTCTAATTAGGAAGCAAGTCATGTAGCAAGAGTGGATGGAAAGAACAAGGATTCTCCCAGGAGGCAGTTGGTCCAGAGTTCTCTGGACACACCCTGGTGGCTAATGTCTATCTGTATTTCACTAAGCCCTATTCATTTAAAAAGTATGTGGGTCTGGTCATATTGTCTCCATCTTGAGGCCAGGTTTTCAGCTGATGTGCAGCTGTGGAGTGTCTCACCTCTGTCCTGGTGCACTTGAGGACTTAGCCCTATCTGACAGCCTATAATATTTTCACCTAATTCATCTATCTATAATAATGCCACATTAAGCCATATGAATTTAGGGTAAAAGTTATAATATCTTACTGCCTTCTTTTAATATTTGCAGCTGAAGTGGTAGGACTGCCCCTCTGACCCAGCATGCCAGAGGAGCTCAGACACGCAGGAGCCAACACAGTGGTATTTGTGCCTCCTCACCATGTGAACAAGAGAAAGAGGGCCTCTCTGATGCTTCTAGATGAGTTGAAGCCCACTGCAAAAGTAAGGAGAATCTGTGATAGACACACCACACCACCACAGTTGATTGCCTCAGAGACATTAGAGACTCAAAACCTAAAGACCAGCTATATCTGGAAGATCGAAGTATTACCCCAGGAATTAAACCAAGGATAGGACCGTTGACAAAAATAGAAATGAGAAGGCATTTAAAAAAGACACAAACACAGACTTCCACTCCACCAAAGGTAAACTCTGGGGGAAATAAGGTGAAGAAGTTTGACAGTCAACCAAAAGGACAGGCTGAACCAATAGATAGGAAGTAAAAAAACCCAGCTAAATGAGGCTCTATAAAGATTCAAATTAGATATAATTTCACAGATAACCACAGAAATGGTGAGAAGAATGAAAGACATGACTAGAGACTCTAGAACAGAAACACATAAAAAAATAGATGAGGTGAAGACCATGATGGAAACCATGAATGCCCTTCATAGGGAAGAAATGAAAACCTTGAATGCCCAATATAGAAAATAAATGGAATCCATGAAATAGATTCAAACAGATACCCAGGTGATTATATAATAATGCCTGTCTATATAAAGCATTTGCAGCAGGATGAATGAATGTGAAGATAGAATTTCAAATATAGAAGATAGGATTGTGGTCAGTGACCATGGGAAGAGAGATCTCTAAAAAACAGTGAGGAACCATGAGAAATCAATCCCACAACGATTAGATGATGCAAAGAAGAATAATATAAGACTGATAGAAATCAATGAAGCAGCAAGAGAAAGTTCAAATGACATAAAAATCTGTTCACAGGATTAATGATTTAAAACTTCCCAAACAGAAGGGAAGAATTTGACATACAGATAAGTGAGGCATATAAGTCTCCAACTAGCCTTGATCAAAAAATATCTACTCCTAGACATATAATAAAGATCGCGGAAACCCAACAGAAGGACAAAACACCACAAGCATTTAGAGAAAAGAAACAAATCACATGCAAAGGAAAGTCCATCAGAATCACAGCAGACTTTTCAACACAAACCCTCATGTCAAGGTTAGCCTGGAGTGAGGTATTTCAAGTCCTAAAAGCAGACGAAATTTCATGAACTCCAAACTGGCACTCCAAACACTTCTAAACAATATCCTGCAAAAAGAAAATGAAGACCACAACTCCATAAGAGCCAAAAGAGCAAATATACCAGGCAAGGCAAGAAATTAAAGGGAGGAAGGGAAAAATAAAAGAGCCAACAATGGGAAAATAACATGCCAATGAAAAGTCAATACATAACAGTTATAACCATCAATGTTAATGGCTTCAATTCATGAACCAAAAGAAATAGGCTGGCAGAATGGATTAAGAAGCAAAAGCCAACAATATGCTCTATACAAGAAACCCACTTAATCCACATAGGAATTCATAGTCTGAAAGTAAAATGGTGGAAAACAGTTCTCCATGCCACAGGAGCCCCCAAAAAGCAGGGGCAGCTCTCTTATTTGCAGACAGAGTACATTTCAAGCCAAAACTAATTAAGACAGACAAAGAAGGCCATTATGTCCTTCTCAAGAGAACAATACAAGAGGAAGAGATGACAATCATAAATATATATGCACCAAGTACTAATGCTCCAAACTATACAAAACAAATATTAAGGGACATGAAAAAGCAAATAAACACTTATACAATTGTGGTGGGGAATCAAACAATAACAAATGCTGGTGGGGCTGTGAGGAGATAGGAACACTTCTCCATTGTTGGTGGGTGTGCACACTGGTGCAACCACCATGGAAATCAATATGGAGATACCTCAAAGAACTAGGATTAGAGGTTCCATTTGACCCAGGTATCCCTCTGCTGGGTATTTTTAGAAAAGACTTAAAAGAATCATACCACAGTGAGATATGTGCACCCATGTTTATAGCAGCATAGCTAAAACTTGGAAAAAACCCAAATGCCCATCAGTTGACGACTAGATAAATAAGATATGGTTTTTCTATAAAATGGAGTACTACTCAGTCATAAAGAATGAAAAACTAGAAACATTTATAGATAAATGGACACAAATTGAGATGATACTCTTAAGTAAAATAAATAGGATTCACTTGAGTAAATGCCAAATGATTTCTCTAGTGTGAAAAACTAAAAGTGTAAATAAGGTTCAAATGTTATACCTGAGGGGATGAAATAGGAAGAATATGGCTAAAGGGGAAGTGGGAAGGGGAGGGTAAAGGAAATAAGGGTAAACAAAAATGGTGAAAGGAGGAAGAAATGGAAACAAAATCTTTGTAAATAGGGAAGAGTGAAGGGAGTGAAAGGAGAGCAGGGGTATGGGGAAAAATAAGAATCAAGATATATCATGTAAAGGTACAAGATCCCAATGATGAGTGCAACTGTATTGTTTGATTTAAATGTACCAATAAACTTAATAGAAAAAATTAGTAGCTGAAATGTTTCCTTAAATTTCATTGACTTGCAATGGTACTAAGATTGGAAGAGGGTGAAGGAAAATGGAAAAGGAAGTAAAAGTGTAGGAATGTGTGGGAAGCGGAAGGAAGGAGTGGGAAGAGGTGTGATTACTGGACAGGAATAATCAGTGACTCTGCTTCCAGACACATTACTGGCTACACTCAATGCTATAGTAATTATTCTTGATCAAGAAAAATCCTCCCCTAGGTGTCATATATAATGAGACAGAAAGGAAAGAGAGGATGGAAGGGTTTTTGAAAAGATTTGAAAAATTTCTAAGTGATATGCACAATTGAAATTAATTACTATGTAATTACTGTAAAAGCACATTTTAACTTCATGATAACATAAATTTCCCTTCTCATTGATAATTTTGGGGTGTGATATTTTCATAAACAAATGCATGTTATATATTCAGCTGAAAATCCAGAAACCTGTTTTTGTTGTTGTTATAAATTATGCTTAGAGAATGGTTACACGTAAATATCCTTTAAAGATTCACATGTCCATCATGGTTGAGTGAGGTATATGCAGTCTTCTAGTTACATGTATTCAGGACATGTTGAGAGTACCACTTGTCACTGTTTATTGAAGCCAGTGTGTGTGCAAAGCCTAAAATTAAGGTCACATATTATATGTTAGCTTTACAACTGGTGAAACTGAGAGGGCCTCCAAATGCCTAACCACAAATTTTTCTACCCACTGTCCTCCCAAGGATAAGATCCCCTAGTCTAATAAGATCAAAGAGATTCAGAGCAGTCCATAATTATCCTTGTGTAGTAGAATTAACCAAGCCAACCACATCCTCCTGCTGAAACTAGGCATTTGCCCCATCCTCCAAATATATAAAGTACAGTTAGTTCTCATAGTTCCTGGTTGTTAACTCTGTTCTAGATTGAGACACTTATGTTTCCCTATGTGGCATGAGGTATCACTCTTCATGACACTGATAAAATATGTGATTAATATACTTCTATCAGTCTTATCTGCCAAACATTAGGGGTCATGTTTACAACCATGCTGAGAAATTTAAGATGGAAATCTGCCTTACATTAATAGAGTAAAAAGGAGCCAATCAAAAAATAGTGGTGTAATGGAAAATATGCGTTATTACCAGAGCTGAACAATAATAAATCAGCAGTAATTTTGAAATTCTGGGCAAGAAATGAAAGGAGTTGGAACCTACATAGAATTCTCATTGCCCTTCCTTTTGAATATCAGTATTTAGAAAGGATAGGGTTGTCTATCAGATGCTTTCATAGCTGGTATCAAATATGATGAGCAGTTTTTCTGGATCAAGCCAGAATTTCCTGTTTTAAGATGAGCTAAAATGAATTATTGATAAACAAGCCCCTTCTCTTGTAGCTTGTTATCCATTAAGTATTCAATTTTCCTTTCATCCAGTACCACAGGTAATTCTTTTTTTTTTTTTTTTTT
>NW_022900951.1:101699740-101711302 GCF_012274545.1 Fukomys damarensis
TTTTTTTTTTTTTTTTTTTTTTTTTTTTTTTTTTTTTTTGTACCGGAGATCAAACTTGGGTCCTTGCATTTGCGAGGCTGATGGAGAAACCACTGAGCTCAATCCTCAGCCCATCCACAGGTAATTCTTATCATCAGGATAATTTGGGAAAAAACTAAAGTAGAGGAATGATAGGCTCAGAACAGCAGAGAAAGTGAATTTCTTAGGAATAGAAATAAAAGCTAACTGGCTGTTGGCAGAATTCAGTTTGTTGCAGTTGTATGTCTGAAGTCTCCATTGATGGTGTTTCGCTAGGGACTTCTGTTAGATCCAATAGGTGGCTCACAATTCATCACTATGTGATTTCTGTAAGTGTTTATGACATGTGTGCTTGCTTTTACCTCTAAGCTAGCAGAAGTATCTTTCTGACACTTGAACTACTTTTAAAGAGCTCACCTGATTATATCAGTGCCACTCAAGAAAATCTCCCTAGTTATCATTTCTAAATCACCCAATTAGTAAATCATAAGAATGATATGGTAGCCACAACCTTGATCATATTCATTAAGAGGGACTTATACATGGTTTATATGCGAGGGAATGACATCTGCCAGGCCATCTTTGAGTTCTATTACAAATGTAATTCATAATAGACTATGAAAAAAATGGAAATGAAAATCAAATATCATGAAAAGACATTGTTCATCAAAATGAGAACTCATATAGAAATCCAAGATTATTAATATTTAAATATGGTTACAATATTTTATAAAGTTAAAGGATACAGATATATAAATTATATGGAATTTAAAGCATAAATGTATCTAGATAGGCCATATGGTTAATACCTATATTAAGATAACTAAATCCTTATGTAGGTAAAACATAGTAATAAGGTAATCAATTGTATAACATATTTCAGAATTATTTCTTCTATGACTTCAAATGCATATTCTTGTCTTAATGTTGCTAAAAATTTAATTTCGCAGTAGCAAAAGAGGAGAAAATACCAAGGGAAATCATTGCTTTAGGTTTTATTTTTATAAACAATTCCAAACTGTTTCAACCAATAACAGTGATAGAAGCATTCAGAAAGAGGAATGTCATTTAACTATGAAATAGTCAAGAAAGGAATTGTACTTACACTCAATACACTGTCAGTTGTAAGGGAGTTGATATTTAAAAAGTAAGACTAAATAAAGGTAAAACCCACTGAATAAATATTCTAAAGGAAATGAAATATGGAAAACTTTAAAAGTAGGAGGAAAAATAGTCAAGAGACACTCTTCAGAGGAAAAATTTCCTGGGCTAAAACTTGAAGGACCAGATAGAATTAGAAAGATCCCGGAACCCGCCGGGTGTGGTGGTGCATGCCTGTAATCCCAGTACTCGGGAGGCTGAGGCAGAAAGATCGCTATGAGTTCAAGACCAGCCTGGGCTACACAGTGAGTTCAGGTCAGTCTCAACTACATAGTGAGACCCTGTCAAAAAAAAAAAACGTCCAAAAATAGTTACAGTAGTGTTGAATGGAGTGAGATGAATTTTTTCCCAAAAGATTAAATATGAAGTAATAAGAGAACATATCCTAGAGAAAACTCTTTGGTAAAAGGTGTGGTAAAGGAGAACTAGAAAACTACTGCTTCTCAGGAATACTCATCTCCCTCCCCTGGAGAAGGCATTTTGAGCACCATTCCTTCCAGAGACTCCTGAGGAACTGCTTCTCGGCCTTTTGGCTAAGATCAAGTAGAGACTCCTGAGAAAGGTCCATAGAAGAGAGCAAAGATTTAAATTAAATTAAAGAGGAGAATGAGAAGCTTCCTGAAAAGAGGAAGATTGCCTCTCATGAAATAAAAAATGTAATAGAAAGCATTGCTAAGGAAGAACATGTTGAAAACTTGGAGGGAGAATCCTACTCTCATTGAAAAGATGGGAGGAAGAAGGAAGCTTAAGGCAATACAGACCTTAGAGTTTGAGAAAACATTTCCTATAAAAATATTAGAAACCAGTTAAAATTAAATGACATTAGTTTTCTAAATAAAATGTCTCTGGTTATTTCTATTGTTGATGCATCTTTAAGAAAGATAGGAGGGGGAAACATATAGGCTAGCCTTAACTTTTGAGTGCTTGATTTTGAAGCTTTCTCCATAGATTGTCTAGAGTAAGATTCACACAAAGAAAACTAAACCTCATGCTTATGACATCCACCCATGTTTATGAGTGTGACTGATGCCAGTATTTGGTCAAAGCTGATAGGGCAGGCACAAGGCCAATGTAATTAATGGTCAAAGGAAAACATGCTGAATCAATAAATGAGATGGAAAAACATTAGAATACATAAATACATGATCACATACAACAAATTTAAATGTATGAATCCAGAAATCATTTTGGCAAAAATATCCTCTTCAGATAATTTAACGCTAAGTATAGTAAGATAGCAAAGGAAGATGTTTTCTTATGAGATTGAATTCAGGAAATGAATATATCATGACTTCAGAATTTAGAATAATCTACAGTGACAAAACAGGTGATTTCTTCTCAATTTATAGCTTCCCAGGCTTAGTTACCTTTGGCTCATAATAAATTAATAGCAATTATGAGTTTCATGTTCTTTATATGAAAACATTTCTGCTATAGTTAGGAAATGTCTTGTGTGTTGAAAACTTGGTTATCAGTCTGTGTTACTATTGGTAGTTCATGAATCCTTTCAGTGGTGGGGCCTAGTGGCACCCACTCTCTCTCTCTCTCTCTCTCTCTCTCTCTCTCTCTCTCTCTCTCTCCCCTCATTTCCATGAGGTGAGTAAAGCTCCTCTGCTATATGTGCCTGATGTGCTATATTGCACTACCACAAGTCTAAAGCAGTAGGGCCAAGTGACCATAAAATATTATGTTAGTGATAGTGGGGCATAGCCTTTGACTAGTTTTCCTCATAGTGCAAAGTACAGATTTGTTTATGAGTTATATATCCTTTCCATTCAAGTTTTCTTTGTGTCTTCCATATATTTATAAAATGAACTGGAGTAAGTGAAGTCTTTGACTTTGAAACAAAGTGAAGCTAGAAGCTTTAACTCCAAAGGTATTAAAATGTGAAATTCTCCAGTTAATGACACTAAACGCACAAAACCCAATGCAACTTTAGTTGACATTCTGAGTATATTCTGCATTTGATTCATGTCAAACCTGTGTGTCATTAATTGAATTTGATTAATAATTCACAATTATAAAAAGCTTTTTATGAAAATGAGATTTCCAATAAAGTAGATCATTAGAATTCTATACAATCGTGGAAAAAGTAATATACATAGAGACAATGTATTAGCAAGGTTACTTGTATAAGTTCTATATTCAAATAGTCTTGGTTTCAGCTTTAATCTCAATTTTATTGCATACTAGCTCTACAGTCTTTTTACCAGGTACTCTCCTTCTAAAAGTGGCTCTCCAAATAAATGTTATTGTTTTGGGTTGCTTGCTTCTCCTTTTGGAGTTGGATTCCAGGTTGTTCGCATCTCAAATGATTGAATGAAATGAACAAAAGACAGTGACAAAATTTATTTGCACAAAAATAAAAGCCAAGAGTGAGGAAATACTGACTCTGCAGAGTGATCCTGGGCTGAGTAAAAGAGGAAAAAGCAAGAAAAATGTACACCCTGGAGGACACAGAACAGGTGGTCACGAGGAAAACTATAATAGAGAGCTCTTTTTGGCATCTGTGTCCTTTTATGCCATCCAGATATCAAAGAACCCCAGGAGAACTTTTAAAAATGGATCCTTAGAGGGAGTACTGGGATCCCTCACCTCTCTTTCCGGCCAGTCTAAGCCAGCCCTATCTCCTATCTCATTTCCCCTGAAAGACACAAATCTCCATAATTCTTTATGAGGTACTGAAAGAATGAAGGTTTCTGTTTTCCAAAGATTTTTCAAGCTGAAGGCACCATAGAGCCTACATACTGGGGATTATGTGCTCTCCAACTATGTTGAGGTGCTGTGACTCACTAAATGTATTGAAGAAAAAAATAACTGTCAGAAGACAATGAGAAAAGAGCTCATGAACATTGAGCTGCCTGTTTGGTGGGGGAAAAGAACTTCTCTGCTAGCCCAATATAAGTTGGGCTCATCAGATTTCCATGCTTCCTGTAGCAGCACTGGAGCCCTGCTTTTTGAGGAGAAATCTCAACCCTTCCAGATGATTATAAGAGTAGCTTTCTCCTTCTGTGTAATCTTGTTCTTCAAACAGTTCAGGTGAGATTGGCTTTATTCTAGAAAGATCTATCCAATTATCTATCCCTGTCTCTTTACTATAGGGGGTGTAGGGTCAGTATGCTCCCCTTCTCTCCAAGTTTTTATGATCACTTGGTCCCTAGGATGGACCATAGGTGGTCCTCATGGGCCAGGAGCTGGCAGGACTCTGTTCCTATACATTTGGATAGCCCATTGTACTTGGCCCAGACTAATGGGATATTGTAAGAGTTTCATGATCTCTGGGTCTATCATCATTCCAGAGAATAGAAATGGCCTCCCATGAAAAATCTCAAGTTGGATCAAATTTAGGTCAGTTTTGGGCATATTATGCATCCTCATTAAAATTATTGGCAGTAATTGGAGCCAAGACTTGGAATTCCCTTGGCAAAGTTTTTCCAGAGATTGCTTTAGGGTCTAGTTGGCTCTCTCTACCTTTCCAGAAGATTGAGGCTGCCAGGTGAAATGGAGGTGGTACTGTTTTCCTAAAAACTTGCCACTCCTTGAATTATTTGAAAGGTAAGAGATGGTCCACTCTGGAGACACAGGTAGTCCAAACCTGGGGATGATTTTCTTAGGCACCTTGAGTACCTCAGTGGCCTTTTCTGAATGGGTAGTAAAGGCTTCGCTCCAGCCAGTAAGGGTCAATTAAAACCAACAGGTGCTGGAATCTGCCACATAATGGCATGTGGGTAAAGACCAATTGCCAATCCTCCCCAGGTTATGGCCCTCTCCTCTGTACAGGTTCTAATTGGGCTTGCCTGGGTTACTGTAGGCACAGATTGGGCAAGCTTTTCAGTCCTGTTGGGTGGTTGCCACTAGTCTTAGTCCTGTGAAAACTTGAGTGGTCATTTTCAATGTAGTATCTCTTCCCACATGGGAAGCATTTTTGTGTCCTTCCACTGTGTCCCTTGAGGAAGGACTAGTTTGTTTCATAATACCACCAGAGTCCCTTTTGAATTCCTGTTTGTCCTGAGGCACATTTATCTTCCTGGGAAGTATAGCCTGTTTTTTTTTTTTCTCATTGAGTTTATTGGTACATTTTAGGTATACAGCACAGTTACATTCATTATTGGGATCTTGTACCTTTGCATGACAGGTCTTGGATCTCATTTTTCCCCTTGTCCCTGCCCTCCCTTTATAGACTGGTTTTTGTGGTTCCTCAGAAACTGGAAATAAGGCTAGAGTCATTAGGGGCTCTAAGGCTGTCCTTTTTGCTCTCCAGCAGCCTTTAGATTTCCCAAAGAAACTTCAGACATGTTTATTTGGTTCCCTATACAGTGCATGACTGTGATCTTCTTGGGAAGATGGACTGTCTTTAGGTGTAGAAGAATTTCCTGCCTGTGCTTTATAGATGATTGGCAACACTACTTCTATCGGAGAACCACACTTCCTCAGGGTTTCTTAGAGGCAGGTCACTGATGTCCTGCCTGCTTCATAGGGCTGAGATATTATTTGTTCACAACAGTGACTAACTTCTGGGCCTTTAGGCATCAAAGAAGCAGGATTAATAGTAGTACAAGTTTTATAATAACTTTTATAATGTCTAAGAGCATGGCCTGCTACTTGGTAAACTGTTCCCCTGTTAATCATAAGTTATCTTTGGTCTGCAGAATAGCACTGACCTGATGAAGAGTCAGGATTTCTAGTCTTGTCCCAAAGTTAACTTTGTGCCTTCTTCTGTTAGTACAGCTGCAAAGAATCTCTGATTATAGGTCCCCTTGATGCCAACTATAGCTATAAATACAGAGGAAGGTTTTCTAGAGAAGTAAGTCAAAGCAGAATGATACAATTAAATCAGCTCACTCATGATGTCTAAGTTTACCCAGTATTCCTCAAAGGAGTTGGTGATCTGTGAACAGGGGCAGTGCAGGTTACCTCAGGTCTCATCAGTAAATGAAGTTTTTTGTCTGGCTTAGCCCTTCTCCGGGAGCAGGGACAGTCAACCCTCCAATACCATGAGTCAGGCACATTAGCTCTCTCACACTCAGGGCAGGTCCCAGGCAATGGCTTGGTGAAGTTGTGGGCCAAGTTTTCAGCCTTCTTGTACTTGAAGCAGAAATCTTTTCTCTAGTCGTCCCTGGGTTTTTTCATAGATGATCTGGGTGGGTTTAAAGCATTGATAACTATAACAACCCTAATACTGAACTTGTCCTTTTGTCTCTCCTCTGGGTCCTCATTGTTGAACACAGAAAAGGCCATGTCCAGAAATTGGGCTACATGTCTGTCGGCTCATCTGAAGTTTTTATAGCTTATGCCAAATATGTGGGGCTGATTAACAGATGAAATGTCAACTAGTGCTTCTCTCTCCCTGGAAGAGAGAAGACTGCTATATCAATATATAGTGCACCACCACACCCGGCTCATAGTTGTTTTTTTTTTTTTCATTGAGTTTATTGGTACTTTTAAAGTATACAGTACAGTTACATTTATCACTGGGATTTTGTACATTTACAGGATAGATCTTGGTTCTCATTTTTCCCCCCTACCCCCTGCTATCTCTTTACCACCCTCCCCTATTTACAGTCTTTCTTTCTATTTTTTTCCTTTTCTTATATTTTTTCTTTTCCCTTATTTCCTTTCCCCTGCCCTTCCACTTCCCCTACGTCTTTAGCCATTTTCTTCCTCTTTCACATAGGAAGTTATACAATTTGGATCTTATTTATACTTTTATAGTTTAAACTACTGTCCCATACCTATCTTTTGCCACCTTCCAGTTTGCACTAAACCCAAACCATATGGCAATAGTAGATAAGCAATTCCTGTTTTAGAGTGTCAGGATCAAACCTTTGCTACTCATCAAGAATATGGCCTGTGGGTGAAGATAGTGAAATTTTTGTGGTGGGAGGGTCCAAGAGATTTCCCCTTGGCTTGTCTAGAGGCCTATCGTGAGAAAGAGACAACTAGTTTAAGACAACTCCTTAAGATTGTATCCCATGAAGAAGGAGGTAACCCACGGGTTCCACAAAGCATCCCTTTTGAGACTCTAACAGATACTAGACAGACCTCTTTGACTGAACCTTGGGGGCTTACTGGTATCATTTATAGAAGCATAGAAGAAAGGCCCTTGGGGGCTTTTGTCTCCATGTTAGGACTCACTAACTCCTTAGGGAATAGGAGGCTAAGCCACTTGCTGCCTTTACCTAGTCCTTTGACTCCCTTGAGATAAGGGTAGAACTTTTCCACTAGCAATGGTCCCTTAGGCACTTGAGCTGTTTGAGGCCTCCACTGGGTGTGTCCTTTGATAACTCTATGTAAGCAGAGTGGACCCTATTAGGAAAAATGTCTCTTGCATTTACTCTGACAGTAAAAAGGTCTCTAATTTTGTATACTCACAGTCTCTTTAACTAAATGTTAAACTCTGTTTATTTGTTCTGCTCAGTTTGTCAGGCATAGGTTTTTAAATCACCTGTGCTTAAACAAGGAAGAAATCCAAGCAAGAACCTACAGCCTCAGGTGGGATTTAACACAGGGAGGAAGCGAATCAGCAAAAGCCAGTTTGAACAGGACCTCCTGGCCATTACCTCACCCTAGCAAAAGCCTCAGGCATTTCCTTTTTAAATGGACAAATTTTTATCTTGTGTGGGGAAGAGCCACTGTGCTATTTAAAATAATTCAAAAAGAAAAGAGTTTCCTCTCTCTTTTTCTCCAAAATCAGAGGTTTAGCTCTTATATAAGGCCAGATATTTAAAATATAAAAAGAAGGCGACAGTTAACACAAACCTACATCTAGCTGCATGAATCCATACAGGCTTTAAACCTATTTATTGATGCCACTCCCACAATCAGGGTGGGGAGCATTTAATCCTAGCATCACACTCTTAATCCCAACATCACACTCATAATTCCAGTAAAAAGCACAAATTGAAAAAGAAAAGCTATTTACAAACTGGGGTAAGTGGAGACCAGGCTAATTTCCAAAAAAAGGCAGGGAAGGGTATCAAACCCACAAATGACAAGGAATACTACCACAAGAAAGAAAGAAAATAAAGTCTCTTCCAGCTGGAAAAAAGAACAAAAACCATCTCATCCCTTTCCCCTATCTCGCATGGATGGAAAAGCAGCAAACAGCTTTCTGCACACCTTGAAAACCATCCCCTCTATTCCTTGGCTGAGGGAAGAGAGTGAAGGAAAGAAGGAAAAAAGAAAAGTCTGCAATGTTTTAGAGAAAACCAAAAAAGTGTGCCCATCATAACTTACCTGTTCTCCACCTGTCTATGCCAAATAATGTTACCCAGTACTCTCTATATAAAAGTGGCTTGCCAAATAAACTTTACCGGGTTTTGAGTTACTCATCTCTCCTTCTGGAGTTGGATTACAAGTTGTTCTCATCTCAAACAAAAAAACTGAACAAAACAAGCCAAAGATAGTGACAAAATTTATTTGAAAAAATAAAAGTGAAGAAAGAGGGATAGATTGGTTCTGCGAGTGATCTTGACCTGAGGAAAAGAGGAAAAAACAAGATGAAAGTATACCAAAAAGAACACAAGGTGGGCTCTCACGAGCTATTTAATATTTTAAATATTAGACATTCTGTTCTTCTAAAGAAACCACTGAATAGATACAGCAATAATGTGTATCAGTTTAGGTGTAGCTAAAACAATCTTGGAGACAATAAAATGCAACAGAAAATATCATCTGTTGCATAATCTAAATCATAAGGAGTTTATTAAAACCAGTGAACTGAGTTTGTAAAACAAAGTTTGCATTTAGAAAATCTATGGTTTTAGAATTCCTAGTTGGAAAGTAATGTATGATAAAAATAGCATTTTCCTTCTAAAGGAGAAAAAACAAACTTTGATTTGCTGTTAGCTACCCAAGCTGTGATTTCTTTGATTAACATAATCTTTCATAACACACTGAAAATAAAAATTTGTATGATTTCTCACTCTTCTTGTATTGGCAATGGAAATGTAATTCTGCAAATCACAAATGAACTGTATTAACAATTATAAACCATTTGACAGCAGAATATCATTGTTGAGAAACCTAATTTGCAAGAGGAATAAATTGGGTGACATCCAACCAGGTCACATTGAAGCTGTGTGATTTAGTTCGATGTTATTAGTGTTACTCATATCTTTAGCCCACCCTTTAAAAATATAATAAAAACATACACAAAGTATGGTGTATTGTTGCTCACAGAATCTTTAGTGGGATGACAAAATGAAACTATTTTATTACATTTTTAAAGATTTTCAATATGATTTTATACAATGAGATAAGAAAGAAATAGACCTTTACAATGTTTTGTGTGTGCTTTTTTAAAGTGTTAGCTTTAAAAGACATAACATATAATTTTTCATTTCTTTTTAAGGAGGAAAGGGCCACAAGAAACAAAGTGTTCATGGTCCACATAAGTCATAACATGATTCTGTATATATTTCAGGAGGGTATAACAGATGGGATGATGGAGACAAAAGGTACCCATGTCCTAATCCCTGGAACCTGTGATTGATTATTTCTAACAGCAAGAACAGATTTTGCATGTGTGCTTCAGTTAGGAACCCTGAGATATGGATATCATTCCAGATTGCCTGGGTAGGCATTAAATGTAATCTCACACATTTTTATAAGAGTGACACAGGAATATTTGACATATGAAAGTAAAGAGAAGGCAATACAAACATAGAGGCAGATTATAATGATGTGGTTAGAAGCCTAAGAATGCTGGAAGTCATCAAGAACTGGAAGAAGCAAGGAATGAATACTCCCCTATAGAAACATCAAGAAGAAAGCGGGACCTGCCAATATTGTCATTCGAGTTCTATGAAACTATTTTTAGAATCATTGCCTTCATGTTATTGGGTTCTAGGGTGCTCGATTTTGCTAGAGGTACTTACTTGGTTCTTCTCTTGAACAAAGAATCAGACAAAGGGCAAAAGGTACTAAGGTTTTACAATTATTAAAGGCATCAAAAGAAACATGCTCTGCAGTGTGAGTGTGGGCCTATTAAAAGTATGAAAAGAAGTATACTTCACAGGGTGAACATGAACAACTGTAAATGACAGTAAAGGTACAAGATCCCAATGACTGTGACTGTACTGTATACCTAAAAAGTACCAGTAAACTCAATGGAAAAGAAAAAAGAAATGAGAGCTTCCTTACATAGGAATCTACATGGTAGGTGAGCATGCTCACTGAAACAAAGGGGTGGAGTTACAGAACATTCCTGAAACACAGGCTGGATGAGCATGCTCACTGAGACAAAGGGGTGGAGTTACAGAATATACCTGAAGGGTCGCACAGGGTAAACTGTCACAAAACACTTTTATACATTGGGCAATACTGCAGCACAAACTGTTACATTTCTGGAATGAAACATTTCACAGGAACAAAAACTTGGAGGCAAGGCAAGGGATTGTCTTATTGTATAGTACTGCTGTATCTCCAATATTAGTAGAATACAGATTATTAAGTAATGAAAGGGCCAAAACATATGTTTCATTTGACAGTGACCTCACTCATAAAATCTGTATAATATTTTCTCTGTGGTTTTGGCTTGAAATAACATGTTATCTATGTCTAATATATAGAAATGTGTTTTAAGAAATTCACTGTTGGAAAAGAAAAAAATATGCAAAAAGGAAAGAATGGAAACAAAGTCATTGTAAATAAGGAAGGATGGATGGAGTGAAGGGAGGGAAGGGGAATAAGGAAAAATAAGAACCAAGACCCATCATGTAAAGGTACAAGATCCCAATGATGACTGTAACTGTATTAGATACCTAAAATGTACCAATAAATTTAATGAAGAGAGAGAGGAGAGAGAGAGAGAGAGAGAGAGAGAGAGAGGCCCAAGGTTAATGGTGGGCATCTTTTGTATCTTCCACTCCTCAGGCTGAGGCCAGGTCTACGCCATCCTACCAAAAAGTCTATGTTATTTCTCCCGAGAAGAAATGAAGATGGCATTCTGTGATTGGTCCCAGGAGCAGGGGTTTGGGAACTGTTTTTCTGTGCATTACATGGATCACTGTTATATCCCACTTGCTCAAACAGTTTGTTACACCCTAATCCCTTGCCTCATTCAGAACGTAAAGAGAATAAATGTGTGCTGTTTTAAGCCAACAAGTTTGTTACTATAGAGAAAAAAAATGTTCAACTTTTATTTGAATCTCTCATTTCTTAAATACAATTTCTGTATTTATACTTAAAACATAGTGTGTCAAGATAATAAACATTGGTTAAACAATGATTCACTTATAATATTTAAAGAAAGAAATACCAAATTTTGCTTAAAATAAATGTGAATTGTGGTTGAATATATAGAACTCATTCTTTTAATGTTAATTAATGACTGACCAAAATGTTATCAGAAATTAACAGAAACTCAGAAACATGCTTTAA
>NW_022900951.1:101711572-101712241 GCF_012274545.1 Fukomys damarensis
TATTTCTTTTCATCACAAGAGAAATGTAAAGACAAAAATTTTCTGAGCTGCCAAACCTTGTGATTGAAATTAAACTTTATGACACTGCTTACAGAAATAAGAAGGGCAGATGTCAATGTTCTTTGAAAAGCAAAGGCAAGAAATGGATTGTTAAATGGGTAGAGTTAAGGAGTCTTCTGAAAAGGTCATCTACTAAAAGTGATATGCCAGAGAAATTGGGTTGCTACGGATCTATTACTGTAAGCTCTGCATTCAAGAGTATCTTTGTTTTAACATTTAATATCTTTGAATCTCACTGGTGTTCTGGGAGATTGATCAGTTTAAAGGCTGAATGACTTAGAAAATACCATCTCTTTGCTCATCTTTAAGCAAAGAGATGCATATTTCAAAATCTATAAAGAATTAGAGTAGCTCTATTTTTCTAACATAATCTATTTAATTTTCTTTTCTAACATACAGAACACAATAAACCACTTTGATATGTATATTCTGCAAATTTACCTATTCAAAAAGTTATTTTTCTCAGAAAAACATTTCCTAATGCACAATATTTATTTCCTTGTAGATTTTTATAAATCAATTTTACTCTTTTATGAAAATAAAATATGTCTTTCATTTGATTTAAATCATTTTGCAGCTAGGTGATATGAATAGCTTTGTGTAATATAT
>NW_022900951.1:101712526-101728888 GCF_012274545.1 Fukomys damarensis
ATATATACAGACAGAAATAGCTACTTCTGTATGTTCAAGATAATATCTTAGGCTGAGAGAAATCATCTCTAACTATCTTCTAACCATAAGGGCAAGACAGGATCAACCTTTATTTTACCTATTCACTTCCAGTGTCTAAAACAATGTCTGCTTTGTACTGTTTTTTTCCAGTATATGTATGAATGAATAAGCAAATAAATGAATAAATAAATTAACTAAACAAACGCGGTACCATACTAGAAACAGTGGGCATTTATGGTGAAAAGATGTGATGGGTAGACAGCTGCACATCAGCCTCTACATGTGTAGATATTATACCTAATGTCACCGAATCAATATGATTTTAGAAATACCATGAAAAGTCTCACATGACTAAAATTAGTGCCTCCTCATTCACGTTGAGTGCTTACTAGCAATTCCATCATTAGAGAATCACTCTTCTAGAATGGATGGTTTACACTCTCCAAGTCTGCCTTTGAAAAGGAGACAGCCAAAGGGAAAGTAACCTTTCCTTTATTCTCAGCCATTAATACAGTGTTAATACTTTGTCTATGGGCTCCTCTGCATTTTGAGTTCAGACTTTCAAGATAGACCAATTTTGTTTAGAATTAGGAGCTGGAGTTTATTAACCAAATTAACCTCCGTGAGCTTCATTTTCCTTATTTGAAAATGAGGAAGAAAGTAACATTTTTCAGGGTTTTGAAAATTAAATGAGATATTATATATAGATATCACACATCAAGTTTGCTGTTTAATAAATGCTTATTTACAAATGGATTGTTAAATGGATAGAGTTAATTATTCTTCTGAAAAGGTCATCTGCTAGAAGTAATTTGTCAGAGAAATAGGCTCAATGCGTTGCTACACATCTGTTACTCTAAATTCGGCTCAGCATTGAATAGTTTGTTTCTTTGTTTGTTTGATTTTTGGTACCAGGGATTGAACTCTGGACCATGCACTTGAGAGGCAGGCAGCAGCACAATTGAGTTATTATTCCCAGTCCCTCAGCGTTCAATGGTATCTTTGCTCAATAAACGGAAAATATTCAATAAACAGTAGCCTTGGTTATTATTAAAATATTTTCCAATAAATTGCCAGTTTGGAAAAGGAGCATGGTGAGGAAGAAAAGTCTCCACTGAGGGAGGGATTTTGGATCCTGAGAGTCACAAGAGGACAAAGAGATTCTGGGATGGTGATTCTGAAAAGATTGAGAAGGAGCAGAAGGAAACTTCACCAGCCTTAAATTGTTCCCTGGAATCAGTCTTGCCTTCTTGCCTGTTATTATTATTATTATTTTGCTGTTGTTGTTGTTTTTGAGACAAGGTCTCACCATGTAGTTGAGACTGACCTAGAACTCAATTTGTAGCCCAGGCTGGTCTATAAACTCACAGCGATCCTCCTGTCTCAGCCTCCCGAGGGCTAGGATTGCAGGTGTGAGCCACCATGCCCGGCTAGTCTTGCCTATTCATGGTCATTAAACATCGATGTTAAAATTACTTTAGTTTCACCATGTGATGCACTGTTTTTGTTTTATTTCTCTTGAACATTTTTTGTTTGTATTCCTGTTCACATAAGCAGTGCCATTATCTAATAAAAATGATCTATGGAAAAAAAAAGAGCTTATAGCCAAGTGGTTAAAAAGGCTTACAATTACTAACAGAATAAAAAGACTCCTGATGAACTTTGTTGAGGAACAAGTTTTATGCTTCTGTCACTGTTATTATACCTCCATCTTTCTGTTAGAACTACATATTAATATTATCTGTTTTCTTATAGTCTCATTTACTGTATTTTTAAGGTACTTTAGGATAAGAGTCATGCTGCATTTATTTATTTTTTTATCACTTATTCCTAGCACAGAGCCTGGAGGATACTAAGTGCTCAGAACAGTAAATATTTGATGAATTGAAGCAAATACAAAAATTAATGATACCCATCACAACTTTTAAAAACCACACAAATCATCTTAAATTCATTCTGCCTTCATATCTGCTGATTTACGAAGGTTGGTAGATACTATTTGTGAAAGGATTAGAGGAACTCTGTTATGAAACCATTGCATTTACAATGTACTTACATGACACAAATCCCCAAGACAATATCATAGTAAGGTGCTGGTCTCTGGATGGTTGTGTTCCTCTGTTTGAATGCATTTATTGCTTGTGTTTTCAGACAAAATACACTGCTTTATAGGAAGCTTCCTTACTGTGCTTGTTTATAAATCAAGCACTTTGTTCACTTAGTAGAATGTAATTTTTTAATGCACACTTTGATTCTTTATCTTTTTATTTTCATTCTGAATTTCTAGGGACTTTCCTTCTTTGGGGAATGTCAGCTTTCTAGTAGAAGCCATTTCTCTTCTGCCTGGGGTATTCTGTTTCATCTTGTTCAAGTGTTGCTTTTGTTCAAATAGTTTTTTGACTTGAAGATTTTTTTTTAATCAAGCCTTTTGCTCATTTTTCATCCCTTGCAGGGGGTATAGATTAATTTACTTCTTTTTCTGTCTCCCTTCTAGTAATTTTGAATTAATCTTGGTCACACATGCTAAGCTACTGTCTCAACAGTGCTTTTCTGAACTTCTTTATTTGATTATTCTGTTCAGTGGAGGTCTTTGATAATGAGGAAGAAAATAAACATTCATGTTCCCTTTTCTTTCTGAAGTAGTCACAGTGTTACTATGTGGTGAACTGAATACAATAAGAAAAAAGCTATTGTTATTTGCCAAGAATAAACACTTTATATAATTAAAAGTATTCCAAATCATTCATATTTCCATCAGACTTGGTGTTTATCTTCACTGCTTTGCCATGCAAATCTGATTTAGAAAAATATTTTTAATTTTTATTATTTATATCAGCCTTGCATCATTTGCTTCTGTGGTGGGTAGTCCATCCTACATAAAAGACAAATCTGAAGGGGAAATAAAATCATGACTGAATTTGTTTCATGGGCCCGGTGTCATTGTGACAATTACACTGTGTTATCAGCCTGACTGGCTTCAGAACTACGTAGAGGATCAGTAAAGCACATTTGTGAGTGTTTGTATGTGGCTCCTGGAGGCCTGACCTTGAATACTCTGATGGTACCTGACTCTCACTTATCTGGTGCTGTTTTCCTTCTCTGCTTCCTGGAGGAAAGAAAATTTGCTATGAGGTAAGAAATTTTTATCTGACATGCCCTTCTATCATGATATTTCTGCCTTAAAAAAAGCCAACCAACCATGATTGGATCCCCTAAAACCATGAGCCAGATTAAAATTTCCTTCTTTAAATTGTAGATGTTTGGAAATTAGTCCCAGCCATAGGAAAGCTGACTAATACAGTTGTTTAGAAATTTTTAAAACTGGGCATGGTGACACACACACATAATCCCAGTATTCAAGAGGCTTAGGTAGGAGATTGCTCCAAGTTCAGCCTGAGCTACACGGTGCGTTCAAGGCCAGTCTAAACTACATAGCAAGGCCTTGCATCAAAACAAACAAACAAAGAAAAACCCTACAAAACACAAAAATAAAATTAACTGAATGAAATATTAAGCACCAAATTTTGTAAGAAAATACAAGGGGAAAAGGGAGGGCAGGGGAATGGGGAAAAATAAGAACCAAGATATATCATGTAAAGGTACAACATCCCGATGATAAATGTAACTGTATTTTTTGCCTTAAAGATACCAATAAACATAATGGGGGGGAGAAAATACCAGTTGTATCATAGAGTCATAGAATGGCAGAGTTCCTTGTACAGTTGTGAAAATTACAGCCCAGAGAAGCAAATTGTTGACTTCAGATGAACCAGCTATATGTTACCAAGTTAGCAGATTTTCTAGATCTTCATCTTTCACTTTCAGGGTTTCTTTAGTCTTGCAATGCATGCAGAGACCTATCCTTGCTTTCATGCTCTAGTAGCCTTGAAATTCTTAATAATACTTAGTACTTATAAAATTTGTCCTTATTTACTGGATATAGTATTATAATTCAGTACATGTATAATAATGTGTAATGATCAAATCAGGATAATTAGCATTTTCCATTTCCTCAAATATTATCTTTTTTTCTGTTGGGAACATTTAAACTCATCTAGCTGTTTTGAAATGTATAATTAATTGTTGCAGACTGTAGTTAGCCTACTGTGTGATCAAGCATTAGAACTACTTCCCTTTTCTTAACTATATTTTATCTGCCCTTCCAATATCTTCACTTTCTCAATATCTATGGCCCTTACTTTTTGGGTTTTTTTGTTTGTTTCTTTCCAGAAATGAGTGAGAAAATGCAGCATTTGTTTTTCTGTGCCTAGCTAACCTCACTTAACATAATGTCTTCAATTCCATACCTATTATATCAAATGACAGGATTTAATCCTTTTTATGGCTGAATAATATTACATTTTGCATGTATTTCTTATTTTCAATGACATCTCATTTAGCACCAAATCTTCACTACTGTGAATGGCATGGAATAAACAATAGTGTTTAACTATTTAGTATGCTGACTTTATTTCCTTTAGACAGATACCAAGAAATGGGATTGCCCGATAGTAAGGTATTTCTATTTGTAGTTTTTGTGTAACTTCCATACTGCTTCCCATAAAGGTACCAACAGTATAAAAGGGTACACTTTTTCCTGCATATCTTCACTAACAATTTTAGTGTGTGTGTGTGTGTGTGTGTGTGTGTGTGTGTGTGTGTGTGTGTTTAAATGGTAGCCATCCTAACAGGTGTAAGATAATATCTGGTTGTGGGTTTTATTTAAATTTTCCTGATAATTAGTGATGGTGAATTTTTTTCCACAGAGCTGTTGGTTCCTTATATTTTTCTTACCATATTCCATATTTTAAGAATGTTAGCAAGTTTTGACAAAGGGGCCTCATTGCTTTTAGTTTTCAAGGGGCTCTGCAAATTACCTGGATGGCCTGGAGTCTTAGGGTCACAATATTAAAACTTTGTTGCTGTGTTAGCTACTTTTCTCTCCTTGCTGAGACAAAATACCAGACATCCAAAGTTAAAGAGGAAGGGGTTTATTTGACTTACACTTCCTAGAGGTTTCAGTCCATAATCAGCCAACTCTAAGGCAAAGATGACAAACAGGCACGGCAGAGCAGAAACCACATGGAACACACAAGGCAGCAAAGGTAACAAGTGAGTTAACAGTGTCTCCCTGCCCCTTTTATTTTATTCAGTCAAATTTAGGGCAGGTAGCACTCACACCCTTAATCCTAGTGCCCTTCAGCCTAACATTGCATCTTGAATCAATTCCAACTTCACACACTCTAGGTACAGCCTATGACCACATGAGGTTTTGGGGGGACATCTACACCCAAACCATAACAATTGCTTAATAAATTGAGAAATTGTGCTGCTTATTATGTTTGTTAGGATTATTTACTAAGAATTTCTGTTTGCTGTTGAGACTATCTAGCTTGTTGCTCCTAAAAGACATGGAGTAGGGTGTGCCACTTTAACACCAGCAAGTCTTTTTTAAATGAATTGGGAACTTTTCAAAGGAGGGAAATGGGAAAGGAAAGGAATAGTCATTGAGACTCCGCTCTGACCTAGGTCTGTACTCGGACTTAGCCATATGATTTATTTTACTCCCGTAAGTCTACTGAACGTATTAGCTTTCCAGACTGCCCTATTCACGGGATTTTATTCTTTGAACCAAAGTACTTGCTAATGTCTGTGGCATGCTGGCTTCTAGGCTTCCACTTTTCTTTTTTCTAAAGTTATCTTTCAAATGTTCCCTCCTCAAATTATTACTCCTTCCACTTGAGTAGATGTCTTTCTTTGTGGATTTTTTTTGTTTGTTTGTTTTTGTTTTTGGTACCGGGGATTGAACTTGGTTCCTTGCGCTTGCAAGGCAGGCCACCGAACCGCTGAGCTAAATCCCCGGCCCTCCAGTGCCTTTCTTTATTATCTATCTATCTATCTATCTATCTATCTATCTATCTATCTATCTATCATCTAGCTGTCTCCTGGCTAAGAACCAAGTAGAGCATAACACAGAAACATTGCCTGTGTTCAGTGATCTTTAATGATAGCCATAAGGGAAATATTATGATGCAAGA
This sequence comes from Fukomys damarensis, assembly GCF_012274545.1. NCBI lineage: Eukaryota > Metazoa > Chordata > Mammalia > Rodentia > Bathyergidae > Fukomys > Fukomys damarensis. The sequence continues at coordinate 101,718,586 of NW_022900951.1, forward strand.
TCCTGAAGTCTTCATTATGATTACCCTAGAAAAACTTGACATGAATTTAAAAAAATAAAAACAAAAAAGTTTTTTTGGGGGACCAAGTTTGCTATTCTGGAACAAATTATAGAAAGCCAGCAAATCTATAAACTTTGTAAATTTAGACAAACTCCCTCTTCTGACTAAAGCCAAAATGGCTACAAGCATGGTCAATTTTTCTCCAAGCAGAAATTTCTGGGCCAGAAATTTAGCTCAATGGTACCGCTGTCTGCCTCTCAAGTACAAGGTCCTGAGTCTGATCCCTGCTAACAAACAAACAACAAAAAAATTAGGGGCCAGGGATGTAGTTCAGTGGCACAGTACCTGCGTGACAAGTGCAAGTTCCTGAGTTTGATCCCTGATACCAAAAACGAACAAAGCAAGCAAAAAAGAAATTTGTGCATAACAAAAACTGTTACCGAATTATTTTAATAGGTTTTTTTGGGGGGGCTCAGATGATTTTGAAATTGAACAACTGATTTATAAGCACTTCTTTGCTTGAAATGGACAAAATTTAGTAGACATTCTTTTTTGCTTGTTTGTTTGTTTGATTTTTGCGTTATGGGGGGATGGAACTTGACCTTGTGCTTTCTTGGATGGCATGTTGCCACTGAGCTAAATTCCTGGTCACTTAATGGAAATTCTGACAAAAGATACCTTTATTCATTGGGAACAAAGGACATTTTGGGATATGATGGCAACTGAAAGAATCTTAGAGAATTTGGAGATATGTTGACACAAGTTTACCCTTAACTAGCAAAACTGTGTGATCTCTCAATTTCTTATTTTACATAAGTTCGTTAGTTAATGATTTTTGCATTGGTGCCACTGAAAATTGTTTCATTTAGTGATCTCAAATTGCATGTGTTGCCATGAAAAATTAAACTTTTCAAAATAAATATATTCTTATTGAAATTTATCTTTCAGTAAAATTAATTTTTTTCTTATTGTCAATACATGAGTATGACTTTTTAAAAAATACCCTTTATATTTATGTGAAGGATGTAATATAATTATTAACTTTTACTGAAAAGACAAAATTTACATCAGTTTCACAAAGCAGTCTACAAAATCCAGAGTCTAGAAGATTTAGCATTACATTTTCTTATTTTTTAAAAACAATTATTTAATAATCTTATAGTTACACTTCTAGGAATTTACCCTGAGGAAATATGGAGACATTTTCTCAGAAATTTAATATCAAGATGTTTACCATCGCTTCTCGGCCTTTTGGCTAAGATCAAGTGAAGATGTTTACCATAGACTTGTTTACAGCAATGAAATATTAAAGGAATTTAAATACTTAACATTAGAGGTATGTTTAAAAATTTATGAATGCCCATGACAGAATATGATATAGTCATTCATTGTTATGTTTTGAAATATTTTAATAACATGAGAGTGCTTAGAGTATATAAAATTAACATGATCACAATCACGTTAATATTTGTAATATATACAAATTATCAAAGATGTTGCAAAGATGTTCACTGAAATATTAGCAGTGGTTCTCTCAAAGTGGGAGGATTAGGGTGGAAGATTTAGCTCAGTGGTGCCACTGCCTGCTTGCCAGTGCAAGGTCCTGAGCAAAATCCCTGTAACAAAAAAAAAAAAGATTATAAAAATACCATTCTTTTACTTTATAAATTTTCACAAAATTTACTAATTGCATATGCACTGTATATCATAGACTTGGAAAACATTAAAAAGGAAAATTATCTATCTATCTAAAGCTTTTTGTATAGTAGTGTTGTAGCATCTATATTATTTCAAAATATTTTTCAATGAAAGTAATGATATATGAAAAATAAACAAGTCTGAAGATAAATTTTATTCCTCCTTTAGCATTAGGCAGCCATTGAGACACTGAAGTATGAAGCAGTAATGTATTTTTCTGGATTGTATGACAGGCATAAATGTAATTCTGGCCCTGGGGGATGTACATTAGTAATGAACACACAAAACTCAGGGGGTTTTGCTTGTTTGTTTTCAATGCAGGTGTAAGGTGTTCTGGAATTTGCATTTTTTAAATAAACTGAAGTCGGTTGTCACGAAATATGGAAACAAAAGTGTGGCAAGTATCTAGTTTTAAATCACTGCAATTCTTCCTGAAGCATTTCCACTGAAAGCTCAAAGGATATAGAAATCTAAGTTAAGCACATTTGGGAGTACAGAAGAATCTCGGGCAACATAGTCTCTCATCAACTAGATGTGCTCACATAGGTCCGAAGAATTTCGCCTGTGGCTACATGAGCTGTTTTGCCTCAGAGACATCAATTTCAATCCTTTTTTTGGGGATTTGCTGGTATACGAAATTCTTGAGAGGATTCTTTTTCTCCCTAAAAAGGTATTCTCTTTTTTACCTAAACCACCCTGCTATCCTGCAAAACAAACTAAGACATTTACCTAGAATTTTCATAAAACGATAAGGAAGAGTTCAGTAAGTTACATGGAAGAAAGTATATCATAAAACCATGGAAACCTTTATTTTGTTTCATAAAAATTTAGTACTTGGAGATGTACCAGCTGATGTATATAGCTGAATTTAAAGAAAATAAAATTGATAAGATCGTGCATAATGGTATTTATTAAAACTCAGTGAGAAGCATGGAAAATTATTTAAAGAAAATTTCATGATAATTTTAAGTAAATGGCATCAGCTCTTAAGATTTTGATGTTAAGAAGGACTGTTTGGGGGTTTGGGGGTGCTGTGGACTCCTTCTAGAGATTCTTTACAGGTTCTTATCCTGAACAAAGAATTGGACAAGACAGGCACACAAGGTAGTGAGATTTTCCACTTACTAAAGGTAAGAAAAAGAAGTATTCTCAAGGGAATGCGAGTGGGCTATGAGAAACAGAGAAAAGTGGTAGTGAAGTTAATTGCAGAGGTCTTTTGTATCTGCCGCTCCTCAGGCTGTCACGTCTAGGCTGTCCTATCAAAAAACTGCTTGATCTCATGCCAGAATAATTGAAGGTAGCATTTTCTAATTGGTCCTAGGTGCAGGGCTTAGGAACTGTTTCTCTGTACATGTGCCCCGGATCTGTGATTAACTGGCCATGCCTACTTGGCCTGCTGGCTGGCAATGTCTTTATCTCCTTCCTCAGAGCTATATCAGATCATTCCAAAAATCTTGTATTTATTGTGAGTCGTACTAAATGGTAGTGGCACTTGGGCAATTATCAAAATTAAACAAATAACAGTAGGGTATATTGTCTGCCATTTATATAGTATTCAAAGAATTCAGAGAGTACAGCGAAGGGTTTTCTCATTGCAGTTTAGTGCTCCAGAAGCTGACTGCGGCTGGGAGGTGGTAATTTCCTATATCTGTGAATCTCTGTGTGTGTGTGTGTGGTGTCAGGGTGAGTATGCAGGATGTAAGTAGATAGCAAATTTCAGCAATTCCTGAAGAACTTCAACTACAGTGTTGGCACCAAATGGAAAATCATTCTATCATTTCTCAGAAAAGGCTTTCTTCTAGGAAAGAGCTGGGAAGACATTTTATTGGAATATCTAATTTTACAGTATTATCTGTGGAATTAGTACTTGATACATAGAGGCTTAGAAATAAAAAATCAGGTATATGAAAACAGTAAGGTGAAAACTCATTACAAAGGTTACTTAAGAGCAATGTCAGCAGGTCCAGAGATTTAGCTCAGTGATGCTGCTGCTGCCTCACAGGTTCAAGGTCCTGAGTGTGATCCCTACTATTTATATTAAAAAAGAGCAATATCAATGTAAATTAAATTATACAGAGAAGGATGGATGGGAGTCCAATCCTCAGAATAGAGATGCAATGGCATAGTACTGTTATAAATTAAATTGTGTTTTCAGGTGTTGAAGCTTTCATTCAAAAAGTGAATGTGTTTGAAGATAAAGCCTTTATAATCAAAATTAAAATTAAATGAGGTCATAAAGATGGAGGCCTAATCTGATAAGATTGGTTGTACAGGTGAATAAAAAATGTGTAATACTTATACACCGTGAAGTACTATGCTGCCATAAAGAAAGATAAACTTGAGGCATTCCTAGGTAAATAGATGCAACTTGGAGAACATAGTGTTAAATGACATGTTAGACATGCAAGCTCAAATATTGCATGGTTTCTCTTATATGACATATATAAATAACAAATACATATGTATATATATTACAAATATATACAAATAAAGAGCAAAATAGAAGAGAGATGAGTACAAATAATAATACCTATATAAATATATATAAATACATATAAATAAAGACCAAAATAGAAGAAAGATCAGTAAGAAATAGGAAGAGGTTTAAATACTTCCCCAAGTGACATATTCTGTTATTTTAAAAATACTTCAATATATATGCTAATTTGTTTCATTTCTCTCCAGTTTACCTTAGTTCATTGAAAAGAAAGTTTGTGTTACTACGTGTTTCTTTTTTGTAAGAATCTTTTTGGTTTATGTATTGTACTGAATAACTACTTTGAAGATAATGATATGCAATGTAATAACTATTGTTATTCTCTTATTATTTTGCCATCAAAATTTGGGATTTTTTATAAAATAAAGAAAGAAGAGACACTAGATCAGTATCTCTCCGTATTTATGTGTCTACCTGTCTCTCTGTCTCTGCACAGTGAAGGGCCAAATGAGGAAAAATCACGAAGGTAGCCATCAGCAAGACAGGAAGACAGGCTTGAATAGAGACTGGGAAGACACCAAGCCTCTGGAAAATACCAGAATGAAGCCTTGGCCCCTGATTTGGGGTATCCACTCTCTAGAATTGTGAGGAAATAAATATTGGTTGCTGAAGCCATCCAGTCTCGGGTCTATCATTATTACAGCCCTGGAAGACTAATGAAATTATGTGATCCGTGAACCTGACAAGTTGGAGAAGAGCTAAAAAGAAAATTGATTTTGGTGGTGAGCTCATCTGTCTGACAGGCTGAGCTGGGGACTCATACCTCTGGTTCTTCTGTTTTTTTTTTTTTAGGGCAGAGGTGCTTCTGGGTCATGTTAGGTGGGTTCTAATGACTACGTCCCTAGCAATAGCATTCATGTGACTGAGAGCACTCAGCATTTTTAAAGTAAATTTCCTTTATGAGATTTAAAGTAATTCCACTACAGACCCAAACGTGACAACACATAAAAGAGATGAGGATTTAAAGAAAAAGTAAATATATTTTTTCTGGTAGAGAATATAGGAATATTAAGGAGGTGAACATGGAGAAGAGCAAATGTTTGTGTGTAACATGAATAGAAAGCGACAGTGGAGAACCTGTATAATGAATCTCACAAGAATGAGATATTATAAAGAATGACAGAAATCACTTTCCAAAGAATAGTTTTAAAATAGTTTCACTAAATGAAATCGGCGCTCTAAGTAGAAGGAAAGACAATTAGTAAAGGGAAAAATTCTTCCTTCCATAGATTCAAAGGCACAAAGAACTCTGTTAGAACAGCAATTACAGCAATTCTTCCCAGAACATCAGCTTTATGATTTCCCAGAACCCATTATGACCTGTAGAGAAAAGATTAACACTTTCTGTGATTTCAGGGACTGAGAATTAAAAAACAAATGAATACATCTCCTATGAAGAAGAGAGTTGGGCAGGGAGAATAAAAATGGTAAATTTCTGGCACTCTCAAAGTGATGAGCATGATTCAAAGACAATCTCTATTGTCTTTTGCATATGAAGATGGCATTTCTGGCTCATTATCAACAGAAGGATTGTTTCTCTCCTACACCAGGGGATACTCTCTTCCAAGCCCTCCAGATCCCTGTAAGTACATAGGTGTGCACAAAGAGTAAGAAGGCTGATTATCAAACAGCCTGCAAAAGGAACAAATTGGCTATTCTGTATTCAGGTCCACATATAGTAAAATAACTAGTCTAGACTATGGCAGAGACAGTCCATTAATAAGAATATTTAGTAATACACATTTATAATTAAGCATTATCATAATATTTTAACATATCAGGTTTTTCTTCTCTAGCTTGAATTTCTTTGGAGAATACAGAAAGTGCATATTGAATAGTTATTATACTTAACAAAAATGTTTTCAGCTGTATTGTTTATTATAAATTATCATGCAAATGTTTTAGGCTTTGCCACCGATTGCTATTTTTGGTGCTACTCAACTCAAATAAATATGTACAGAGTATTTTCTATACTCCTAAAATAGATTGCTACTTCTTATTAATTGAAAAGAATAAATAATACAGTGTTGTTTACCACTTGTACTAGGCATAGAACCAGCAGAGCATAAAACTCAAGCAAGAAGGGATAAACCATCATGTACATGGTATAAGTTTGTACCACTATAAAATTATGTATCATCTATTAAAGGAGTGACACAAATAAATTGATTAAATTAAAGGACTAAATAAATTAATTTCATCTCCAGGTTTTGTATCTAAATAGACCAGATGTTTCTATAACCAACCTAAAGGAGAAGATCCAGTCAAAAGTAATGTTTACTAAGGCTAAGATTTAAGGCCAAGCTAGTTTCAAACCTGATTCCATAACATCCAACTAGAAAGCAGTGTTCAAGGCAGGATATTTCTGATGTATGACACTCTTTATAAGAGTAAGATTTTAAATGAAAATTCCTTGCAGGCTATACGTGTTTTGCTCTTCACTTTATGTAAGTTTATATTGCATTCAAATTCTTCTAATGTTTTACATTTGTTAGATGCAGCATTTAAAAGAATCTGCTGGGGGAAGAGATCTTTGTTTCATTCATTGGTATACTTGTGTTTAGAATGGAGCTTTCTACATGGTAGAGACTTATTATTTCATAAATAGTTAAAATATCTATTTTTGTCCCAACTGAGTTGTAAGCTTTTTGAAGACAGACACTAATAGAAAGTAATTTGTATGACATGTAATGTGTGACAGTATGCAAGGCTTTGGAAATACTACAATGACTATTACTCTGTACCTTCATATCCCCAAAGTGAAGGCATGGATGTATATATATGAACACTTAATTAATGATACTTAAGGATTTAGGTTAATATATTCCTTCAGGAAGTTGAAAAAAGACATAAAAGATTTTTCTTAAAGAAATGAACATCCCATACATTTTTCAGACAGTTTTTGGAAATTTAGAAAACAAATGTGTCCATAAAAATCTAGAGGGTTCACAGGCCCTATTTAGAACTTCTTAAAACATTAGGAAAACAGGACTGGGCATGGTGTTGCACACTTATAATCCCAGCAATTGGGAAGCTGAAATAGGAAGATCTCTGTGAGTTAAGTCCAACCTGTGCTACATAGTGAGTTCAAGGCTTGCCTGGACTATACATATGGAGACCTGTTTCAAAAAATAGAGAAAAAAAAGAAAGGAAAAAGGAAGGAAGGATAGAAGGAAGGAAGAAAGGAAGAGAGAGGGGGGGGAGGGAGAAAGAAAGAGAAAGAAAGGGATATAGATATGCTCAGGGCAAAGATAGAGACAATAGCAGTGCTTAATATCTGGTAGGAAAGAAGCCAGAAGGTCACCTGCATGGGCCTAGGCCTGGCTGGAGAGAATTTGCAATTTTTTTCATTATTTTTTGTAAAAAAAATAAAGAAATGTGACTGAGGTGCTTGTACAATTTTCCAAGTTCCCTGCCTCTTCAAGGTTTATTTGGCCTGCTTTGTGACAGTTACATCATCTTACATAGAATTCTATGCTCTTTGGCATCTGACACATGCTTGGAAATTGATCAAGTACGTGTGTAAAACTTGTCAGAGTCTATAAGTACAAATTTGACTTGAAAAAACTACTGAAAAATAATATTGTTTTATTGCTATTGCTCAGTTTTATTCTTAGCAATCTGTCAATTCCGATCTGGCATATTTTGCCCCTTCTGTGTGCATTCATCCCTGCGGCTCTTTGGTAACTAGTTTTTCTTTTAAAATTTCATTGTAAAGTCTAGTGCTTTCTCCATTTGCATGGCTGATGCAATATTTCTGATTCTGGAATGTTAAGCAATAGAACATATTGTTTCAGCTGTAGAAAATAGAAACACCCTAAGTATAAAAATGTAGCTACATATTTTAAAAGATAATAATTTATTCCTAAATTTTATTTACCAATTTCCAGCAATTTAATTTTTTCAGTGGTTTACAGTATTGGAATAGACAATACACCACTGGAATTTAAGTGTTCATTAAAATGAAGAATTTTTACCAAATGCCAAAATCAAAACATAGGGTTGATACTCAGTAATATAAATAAATAACAAGCCATTACATGTTTTTCAGATGCAGTGTCAATAATTTCTCTTCTACCATGTTTTAAACTCTTGCTTTTACAGGGATTTGTGTATTCAGAAAGAGGAAAAATCATGAGATATGATCAAAGATCTTACTGATGCTAGTTGAAGGCAATCTGTTATTGTCACTATTTTAACAGGAGGATTTGAGACAGAATTATGTGACTAACTGCAGCCACAATATGATTCTTCAGACCTAAAAGTATTTTTTCAATAAACTGTAAGTAGCTAACATTTCTTTTGTGTTGGTCTCATCTTTTTTCCCGTCTACCACAAGATTTTTCTATCTGAATTAGATTAAATTTTCTATCTTTAAAAATATGAAGCGGAAACGAATTCTGTTCTGTAGACAAGAAAAAAATCTAGATATGAGAGGACTGCAAATTTACTAGTGAAAAAATTCATTCTCCAATTAACTCTACAGTTCAAAAGAGCCAAATGTAAGGCCTGGGGATCAAGAATTGTTAGGTACTTGTACCAACTCCACAAAAGGAATGTAAATATTTTTATTGCAAGTATGTATAAAAATAAAAAGAAGGACACGAAGAAATGGATGGAGGGGCAGGGAAGAAAGGGAAAGAGGAGAAAAATAGGAATTAAAATGTACTGTGTACATGTACCGAATACCCACAATGAATGTAAACATTATGTACTACAAATGTGCACTAATGAAAGTTAGAAAAAGGATGCTTCTGAGTATCTGTAACTTAGGTGACTGTTACACTGACTTAGAAAATTGGAAACCAATTCTCTTTATTGAAATATAACACTAATGACATAATTTAATATAGATTTGTGGATATACAAATTTTATTGGGGATATTATCGTTGCATAATATAAACTCAAGAGATAATTTTAACAGGTATGAGTCTCGAATGAAACTGAATTTCTTCTGGGCAAATAGTCCTTTGTTGTACAATGAATACTGTGAAAGAATGAACTGCAGAAGTGAGGTTTTTCTTTTTGTGTTGGCCATTACAAAATTTAGCACCCACCCACTTACAGTGTATGCATTTGTGGGATGTATTTTTGTGTTAAATTCATCCTTAGGTTTCATTTAATATACTGTTCTTTTGGTTTTTTTTTTTCTCTTTTTGTATCTGCACTTAATATTTTCTTGTTTTATAGTTTGTATTCGTCTATTTTGCTTTAGCCTTTTGAGAAGAAAGCAGCATAATGGAGAAATAAACATAATCTGGACATGGCTTCACTGGTTTCTTTTTCTGTTGTTGCTCTAACAGATGCCATAACAAGTTTGTGTAATGGCTTATACAGTAAAAAGTTGTGTGTAACAATTCTGTAGGACAGAAGTCCAACACACATCTTACTGGAGTAAATAACCAGAGGGCTACCTTCTTGCCTGGAGGTTCTAGGAGAGAATGTTTTCTTTCCTTGTCCAGGCTTCTTGTATTCTTTGATTCGTGATTCCCTTTCCACCTTCAAAGGCAACAAAGCCATATGTAACTGGCCATACTTCTTTAGTATTATTTCCTTCTTATACCCTGGAAAGGTTCTACCCATTTAAGGACTCTTGTGATTAACACCTAGATAATCCATGTTAACCTTGTATATTTTACCTTTAGTCATATTTGTGGAGTTATTCATGCCATGTGAAGTAAAATATTCACCAGTTTCAGGGATTGAATGTGATTATGTGCCTTAGGGGTGTCATTTTCATGGCTATCACGTTAGCCCTGAGTAGTAACTAAGAAGGGGAAAAACATTTTGGTAAATTTAAATTTTCATTTGAAGTCATAGTTAAATACTGAGATCTCACATGATATTTCCTATGGATCAATAATGCAGTGCTAGAGTAGAGTAAGAAAATATGCTCTTATAAATATTTAATACCAGAATAAGGAAGGTGTAAGAAAGGCTGGACTTAAATGAATAAAACACTCTTTTTCAGAATTTTGAAATGTCTTTTGAATTTTGAAATACACAGATCATCCTAAAAGGTGCAATGTCTAGGCATTTCTGTAAGGCAGGTAAAAGAGGTTTGCAAAGATACTTTTTTTTTTTTTTTTTGTTTCCCGTTCTGACTT
>NW_022900951.1:101729175-101739582 GCF_012274545.1 Fukomys damarensis
TTTTTTTTTTTTTTTTTTTTGGTACCCAGGATCGAACTTGGGACCTTGCAATTGCAAGGCAGGTGGCGGCACCACTGAGCTAAACCCCTGGCCCAAGATAGAAAGTTCATGAAGCCTCATGGGATACCCTAGATGAGGAAAGATAAATGGGGTGCACATTACTTAAAAATCACCTGTGGCAAGTAACCCTTGTCCAAGTAGAACATTCAAGCTCACACTAGAAGAGTAAATTTGTCCATTCCACTGTCCTGTTCTCCAGTCCCCATAGTTTTCTGTTATAGACCTAGGGAGAGGGTCTGCAATAAATAGTCTGCAGTAATTTTTTTTAATTCTACTTCACCAAATCTCTGTAGATCTTAGGTAGCACAAGTAGGTAATAAACATCTTCTCCAATTGTAGTCACTGTTAGAATATATAATATGCACAACACACTGAACAACAAGCAAGCCTAAAGGGAGCATGAAGCGGAAAGTAAAAAAGGACATCGCCCATTTATGTATTTGTAATAGTTGGAGAAGGCTATCAATTATAACAGCCAGAGGAAGAAAATGGTCAAATATATCCAAGAAGATTACGCTCTAGCGACCTACAAGCCAGAGTGCATCTGAAAACACGTTTGACGCCATATGTTAATCAAACAATGCACATGTTCAAATCATGTTAGATACTCCTCAGGGAATCACTGAATCGGAGCAAGTTGAAGGGAGCAGAAGTTCTAGCAACACTATAAGCTACTAGCAAAAGGCCAGAGAGATACTGTTGTTAATAGTTTGCTCTCATTATAGTGCAAGGACTGGCCACATATGAGTGTAATAAGTTTATTAGTTTTACACAGAAGCAAGCAAAAATGTAGTTACTAATTCGGAATATACCAGTTTGCTGTGCCATCTTGTTCATGCCATTTAGTCTCATTAAGCCTATTTATTCATTTTTAAGATGAAGGACTTTGGCTAGATAGCTTCTGGGATCCCTCAGCTGTAACCTATAACACAAGAGATGAGAGGTTAACACACTGAGTAAAACAAGCTAATTGTTAACACAGTATTGGAAATATAAGCTCTCTAAAATAGTTTGACTTACTTATAACAATGTATACATAAGCATATAGCTTTATGGGGGGATTGGATGCGGAAAGACATGTAGAGACCTCTCAAACAAAATCTCAAATAAAAATACATGATGCATATAAAAAAATGTTTTAATGCAAATTTAAAATTTCTACAAACAATATCATTATGGGTTGATATATAAATGAGTACAAAAGTCATGTACTCAAATAATACACATATAAATTCAGGAAAAGAGAAGCTCTAAAAACAGGGTTTTTAGAAAGAGGGGATGCTTTAGATAGACCTAATTCTCAGTTACTTTGAAAAAATGAACTAAAATAAATTAGAACAGTTTAACATTATAAATCACTAGTGTAAATATTAATATTGCAAATATTTTTGAGAATTCAAGATATTTTGTATCTTTAAAATTTAATTTATAGTTAGATACATACACTAAACAATGATTGGCAAACTACAGCCTTTGGGGGAAGTCCAGCCTAGGATCTGTTTTTGTGTGGCATTTGAGCTAAGAATGAAACTTACATTTGAAAAGAATTATAGAAAGTATAAAAACAATACAGAAATGAACATGTATACAAGAAAAATTTATTTACCTCATAAAACCTGAAAAAATATTATTTGGTCCTTTACAGAAAAGCTTGCCATGCTTTATTGTCTAAAACATCAGTTGTAGTTACTTCTGGGTTATTGGATTATAGGTTATTATTTTTCTGCTTTTGTATGTTTACCAAGGTTTCCATAGTACTTTTACAATGGGGGGAATTGAAACAATTAATGATTTTTAAAAGAGGACTTGGGCTCTGTGTCTGATTATTTTTCATTAGGTTTATTGGTACTTTTTAGGTATACAGTACAGTTGTGTGTCTGATTTACTTCATTTAACATTATGGCTTTAAGGTGCATAAATAAATTACAAAATACCTGTGAAGAACAGACAGTAAGAAATAGTGAGATGGATCTTTGGTAAGTTGGAAGAGGGGAACCAAAAGATGGAGTGGTAGAGGAGGGAAAGGAGATAAACAAAAATGGGGAGCTTATGAAGTGTACACACACCAATTCCCTACAAGGAATGTGATCGTCATGTACTACAAACTTATATATATGAATGAGATGGTCCAACAGATGCAGGAGAGAGACAAAGGTGAGGGGAAGATTAAAAAAAAAAGAATTAAGAAATGTCATGTACATGTACTAACTGAATGCTCCCCTCCCCTTTTTCTCTCTCCTTGCATCTGTTGGACCATCTCATTCATATACATATGCTTTGGTTTTTCTACAAAATGGAGTACTATTCAGCCATAAGGAATGAGAAAATAGAGACATTTATAGCTAAATGGATGCACATTGAGGCCATACTCTTTAGTGAAATATAGGTCACACTTTAGTAAATACCAAATAGTTTCTCTGGTGTGAGGAACTGAAAGTGTAATTAAGGTTTAAATGGTATAATTGATAGTGTAAAATAGGGAGAAAATGGTTAAAGGGGAAGTTGGAGGAGGAGAGGAAAGGAAATAAGGGAAAAGAAAAAATGTGAAAAATGGTAAAAATGGAAACAAAGTCTTTGTAAATAGGGAAGGGTGAAGGGGGAGAAGGGAGGACAGGGTTATGGGGAAATAATAAGAACCAAGACCTATCATGTAAAGATACAATATCCCAATCATAAATGTAACTGTAATGTTTGATTTAAATGTACCAATAAACTTAATGGAAAAAAAAAGATTTAACATTTGCTGTTATCTGATTCAAGCAATGAACTACATAGAATATTTTTCTTTATGTCTTATTACAAAGACAAACTTCAGTCCCACAGTTCATCTTGATAATCAGAAATTCTGAATTATTTACTTCCAGATGAATGAGATGTTAGCTTCTGATAAAAATGATAGTGTGAAAGTTCTATCTCATTTGAATCCAGTCCAATTTCTTTAAGAGAATAAAGATAGGCTCCCTACCTTCTCCAGACCTCTTTCTTTTTCCTAATTCTGTCAGTTTTTCTTTTTGTCTTCATCAGAACTTTCTAAGGATCTCTAATTTTGTGTTACCGGTACATGAGAAAGTAGCATTAAAACTTTTTTGTCTGTTTTTTCATTAATTTTATTGGTACTTTTTAAGTATACAGTACACTTACATTCATCATTGGGGTCTTGTACCTTTACATGATGTATCTTTGATTTTCTTTTTTCTTGTTTTTCCTCATTGAGTTTGTTGGTGTGTTTTAGGTATACAGTACAGTTACGATCATCATTGGGATCTTGTACCTTTACATGACAGGTCTTGGTTCTCATTTTTCCCCTTGTCCCTGCCCTCCCTTCACCCTCTCCTCCCTTATTTAGAGATACTTTATTTCCATTTTTGCATTTGTTTTTATTTTCCCCCATTCCCCTGTGCTCCCTTCATCCCCTCCACCCTTCCCTATTTACAAAGACTTTGTTTCCTTTTCTCATATTTTTTCCTTTCCTTTCTTTTCTTTCCCCTGCCCCTCCCACTTCCCATACCCCTTTAGATCTTCTCTTGTTTTTGATGTATTTATATAGTTAAATGTTTTCATTTGCTTCACTATGCAAACAATTTATAATAAAATGTTGGTAATTCGTCTGACAGTTTCAATTCTAAACTGTTTATTATGTTCCCATCTCCTTTAAATACACTGCAATTGGAGCAGCATTTTGTTATGACACATTATTATCTTCTGCATATCATCAAATAATTTTTAATAAAAAAATTCTACATAAATGTACACTGTCCTTTCCTAGAAAGTTCCAACAGGGTATGCATTTCCTGTAAATCAATATCTGAAATATGAAAGCACTGATAAATTTGTTTGCCAGTAAAGCCTTGAAAAATATTATGGGGAAAAGTGTGACCTATAACTGAAGAAAGTAGAGTGCAGTGCAAGTATTATTTTAAAACAATATTTTCAATATAGATATCCCTAAAAGGATAGTTTCTAACACAATGAATTTTAAATATTCCCAAACTCTCAAAGATAACTACATTGAGATACACAAAATACTGGTATAGACCACTTTCCTGGAAAGTACATATTATTGTGAGTTGTAATTTTACAGATTCTGGTTCTGAGGTTAGGAGTATATTCATTCGGGAAATGCGATGGGTGAATAAAGAGGATTATGAAATGCTAAATGGCTTGCTTTTTCGTTGATCACTTGAGTTACTTCCCTATATCTTCTCTTCATGCATCTGTGAAAGAATAGGTGCCACAGAATTTCTTTTTTTAAATCCAGGAAATAAAAATATCACTATGTATATTGAAGCATAAGCAAATAGTGCAAATTCTCTTCATAGAACCAAAGACGTAAATATATATTTCCACCGAGTACAAATGCTCTATTTTCTACTTTTAATTAGCAAAATTAAAAGTCATATCCATCCAAGTGTATCTTGATCAGATTTGAGTCAGATAACCTACTGCTTTGATTTGGCATTAGATTTCACAAAATTCCTTGAACAGAAAGTCAGATTACACATTGCTACAATTTATTATTATAAATTATATATAATAAAGATTTCTAGCATTAAATCATGTTAATGGTTAAAATACTGTTCTTCCCCTCTTCTCTTTCCTTCCTTCTTTCCATTTCCTTTTTCTTTCCTTTCTCTTCCCTCCTTTTCTCTTTTGATAATAAAAGTTTTTAACTCTGTAAACGTACAGGATAAATATTCTAATCAATGGTCAATATGAGGGATCATTAACTTCTGTATATATGGAGGACTATTATAGACATGGCTGCACTTTGAATAAGATAGGCTTGTCTTAGAAATTCTCCATATATTAATGGATAGAATTTTAAAAAATATTTGAATGACAGATTAAATACACATACCAGCTTTATGGTAACAGGAAGATAAATGTATTTTAGTACGTGATTAAATAGTTATAAAAACAGATTTCTATACATATCAAAGAAGAGATAAGTTTTTTTTTTTAAATGTGAGAACAGAAGAGTTTGTAAAACCAGGAAATCACTCAATCGTGTCATTTACTCAGTATGGAAATTAAAAATTCTATACTAAAAAGTGAATTAAAGGTCACTGAACAGTACTCATTCTAGTCAGCAGAACTTGTGGATTACTTTCGCATCTTTTTCCTTCCTTTTTATCTAAATAGAAGACATGTTGTAAGTTTAAGACAAAACAAAAACAACACAAAATTCTACTAAAATCAGTACCTCCATTAAAAATACAATTGCATAACTATGTCATAAATATTTAGCAATAAATAAATATTTAAATGTAAAATTTAAATGAACATTGAAATGTAACAAGGATACCAAAATACTTATCTGAGTAACAAGGATACCAAATACTTATCTGAGTGGGTATATATAATTATATTACATACGACAACAAAGAAAACTCACTCTCCATGGAGCTATAAAGAATCCTTTTTCTATGTGAAAATAAGAGCCCTTATCCTGGGTAGCCTAACTCCTACTTTTTCAATTGGGAAGTGCAGCTCACTGATGTTTCTCAAAAATTTTTTCTATGTAGTTTGAAAGTTACACCATGAGGACTCTATTTCTTCTATATTTAGAATAATACTTCCCTCGTACCTTTACCACTTGATCAAGCCTTTTATGAAATTTGCAGGATAATATTCCCAGCAAGTCTCTCTTTAGGAGTAAGTTAAAGGCTTAGGGAGCCCACTAGGGTACTAACTGCTTCCAGTAGTTATGTAGTAAGTAGACTAAAATCATTACTGAGCCACCTTAACCACTTTGCTTACCTCACAGGGAAAGACAGGCACAGGAGAGTACATGGTCACATGTATTTTATTTTGTTTATCACATTTATAGAGTTTATTACCCTTTAGGCACACATAAATACTGTACAAAAATCTGGTTTGGATAAAGTCAGCTTTGATCAAGAAAATATGTGCTCATAAGATTCAAAAGCTACTTATGCTGTTTTTGTTAAAATCTGGCTTCACTACTATTTGGTAACCTCTGCTATACAATCATGAGCTAAGAAATGACAGTATGAGAATGAGATAAAGGGCTTGCTTGCTCTTCAGCAACTGAAGTGATCATATTGTTCAATATGTCTTTCATTTGAAATGAATGAACATATCCAAATCCTACCAATGTACAACTTCACATGGTACCAGGGGGTTTCTTGTTGAGCTGGAAAGGTTCATGTGTATTTAAGGATGTGGTGATACTGCAAACTGTCACAAAGTAGACTCTAAAGGATTAACTTTCCTAGTTAAAATAATTACTTTCATTCTGCATCACTGTTCTAACAAACGTTCTCTTTCAGAATACCCTCCCACTCGTTGGGTCAGTTACCTAATAATGTCTTGTTGAGGGTAGTATGACCTAAGTTTTCAATTCCTCATTTAATAACACCTTTACAGTCTTCCTTCATCCTTAACATTTCCACTCTGACTACTGATAGTTTTTTCTCCTAACTTGTACTTAATACAATCAAGGTAGTTTTATTACATTTTGTAGAAGGAGAGAACTGGGTTCATTTTGGATTGTATTTGTTGTTTTAGTTTTAACACTCCTATCATATATTTTTATGAAGAATTGTATTAATAGTCTGAAACTCTGCTCATTAACAAAATTATCATTTTTTTATTTTGAATGTGCCTATGTGGAATTTCTGTGCATTTTTTTTTTGTTGCTTAGGTGACTGATAAATCTGCAAAGGGGTTGCCCTAAACAAACTTCAAAAATGAGGCTGTATTCATTCCTGAGGGTGGAACTCAAGAAAAACTCCAATTAAAGGCGTTCTTTGCTTCCTCTTTTCTTTTTCTCAAAGGAAAAACCAAAGTAATCTGACAAGGTTTTTAATTTTTTTATCGCTTGGAGTAGAACCCAGGGCCTGTGTATGCTAGGGCAAGTACACTGCCACTAAGCATATCCACAGCTCTGGTCTGTCCAGGTTTTGCCACCTGGCATGGATTTTAAAAAAGGACGTAGACACCTCTTATCTTTCACCATGTACTAAATTACAATCCAAGTGGATTAAAGATCTAAGTATTAAAACAGAAACACTAAACTTGCGGGAAGATAAGTTAGGCAGAACTCTTGAAAACACTGGCATAGGAAAAGACTTTATGAACAAATCCTCAGTAGCACAGGAACTAGCAGAAAGAATCAACCACTGAGATCTTATCTTATTAAAAAGCTTCTGTACTGCAAAAGAAACCATCAGCAGAACTAAGAGACAATCTACAATGTGGGAAAAAAATTTTACCAGCTGCTGCTCAGACAAAGGACTATTATCTAGAATATATGAAGAACTCAAAACAATCAGCCCCCACAAATACAAGAATGTGAATCAAAAATGGGCATCTGAAATGAATAGACATTTCTCAAACAAAGAAGTAAAAGAAGCAAGTAAATATATGAAAAAATTTTTCCACATCACTGGTCATTAGAGAGATGCAGATGAAAACAACTCTGAGATTCCACCTCACCCCACAAAGAATGGCTGCTATCAGAATAAGGGAAAAGAAAAAAATATGAGAAAATGAAAATATGGAAATAAAGTGCTTGTAAATGTGGAAAGGGAGGAGGGGGTGAAGGGAAGGTAGGGACAAGGGAAAAAATGAGAACCAAGACCTGTCATGTAAAGGTACAAGATCCCAATAATCAATGTAACTGTACTGTATACCTAAAATGCACCAATAAACAAAATAAAAAGGAAAAAACAACAGATCACACAATAACAAATGTTGGTGGGGTTATGGGGAGAAAGGAACCCTTCTCCATTGTTGGTGGGAGTGCAGACTGGTGCAACCACTATAGAAATCAATATGGAGATACCTCAAAGAGCTGGGACTAGAGGTTCTTTTTGACCCAGCCATCCCTATGCTGGGTATCTTTCCAAAAGAATTAAAAGAATCATATCACAATGATATATGCATACCTATGTTTATAGTGGCACAGTTTGTAATAGCTAAAACTTGGAAACAGCCCATCAGTTGGAGACTGAATAAAGAAGATGTGGTTTTTCTTTTTTTTTCTTTTTTTTTCTTTTTATTGAGGTTATTGGTACAATCTAGGTATACAGTACAGTTACATTCATCATTGGGATTCTGTACCTTTACATAATAGGTCTTGGTTCTCATTTTTCCCCTTGTCCCTGCCCTCCCTTCACCCCCTCCTCCCCTCCCCATTTACAAACACTTTATCTCCATTTTTTCAGTTTCTCATATTTTTTCCCCTCCCTTATTACCTTGAAGATGTGATTTTTCTATAAAATGGAGTACTACTCAGCCATAAGGAATGAGAAATTAGATTTATTCATAGAAAAATTGATGCATATTTAGGATATAAGTGAAACAAATAGGTCACACATGTGTAAATACTGAATAGTTTCTCTGGTGTGAAAAACTATAATAGTACAGAAGATCCTAATGAGTTAATGGACAATGTGAAATAGGAAGAAAAGGGTTAAAGGTGTAGGGAAAATGGGAAGGGTAGGGTAAATGCTATAAGGGAAAGGAAAAAAATATGAGAAAATGAGAAAAATGGAAATAAATTGCTTATAAATGGGGAGAGGAGGAGGGGGTGAAGGGAGGGCAGGGGTATCAGGAAAAAATGAGAACCAAGACCTGTCATGTAAAGGTACAAGGTACCAGTAATGAATGTAACTGCACTGTATCCTTAAAATGTACCAATTAACTCAATGAGGGTAAAAAAAAGGAAAGGTTGTAGACTCATGTGATGGATAGGGTAAACTAGGACACAGAAGATTTTTTTTCTGGGCTTTATTATTATATTAGCCCTAGATCACCTTACACACACATTACACAATACATAGACACTAAGTTATACATCTAGAAACCAAACATTTGATAATCTCATCTCACATTGTTTCTCTGATTGTTGAATAATATGCAATTAAGCATGTGAATCATTTTTCAAAGTCATAAAACACCAGGTAGTGATTAGGCATATTTATTAAAAAGCATCTCTCTCCATTCCTTCTCTTTCTCTTTTTCTTTGTTCCTTCCTTTGTTCCTCCCTCCCTTCCTCCCTTCCTTCCCCCAAGTGAAAAAAAATGATAAATCAGTAAGGTGATATAGATAATGATTAGCTTTATTAGATCTTTCTATAACATATACATATGAAGTACATATATGAAAACATTATACTATGTACCATAAATATTATAGTTATTTGTAAATTGAAATAAGTAAAATTAATCATGTAATATTTTATTATAATTAAGATTCACAAGCTTAAATCCCACCTCTCCATTGAATGAGAAATAAATTTAGTCAAATTACCTTCAAATACTCAATCCTAGACCTTATGTACATATAATCTTCTCACAGTAATTTATTTACATTGACTATTAATGTTTAGTAAAACCAGTTTGTCACCATTTATGCAATCTATTTGCATAACGTGATCAGCTAAAATCAAGGTCAGTGGACCCAATAATATATTGTTGGTACCTATGTGAAAAAGTTTCTACCATGTGTCATAATGACCAGCATTTTTATAAATTTTCTAAAAAAAAAAAACCTCAATAACACCATAACACAGTTTCATTAGACAACAGACTCAGGGGACTAAAAAGAAGAGCTTCACGTAGTAAGTATAATAACAGTATAATGAAACCCTCTGGGTTAGCATGCAGTTTCAAGATAGCTGATAGTCAAAATAATCTGAATTAAAAAAAAAAGTATAGAATCTTAAGCTCTGTCCGCAGAGATTCTGATTGAGTAGGTGTTTTGTGAAGCCTGAAAATTTATTTTTAAAAGACTTCCCAGGAAATTATAAGAATCAAACACATTTGGGGATGGACTAGTCTAATTACTCTGAGATGCATAATCCCAGGTGCATGTCCTCAGTACTTAGTTATTCAGAGACAAATGAGTACTAAATTCAAGATTCTACAACCTAACAGTATCTTCCACAATGATCTCACATTTCAATGCAAGTAGTATCTCATTGTGAGAGACTAAATTTTATGTCTGTGACACTGATTCTCCATCTTTAGTATTCTTTAGAACCATCTCGGGCACTTCATGAAAATTACACAATATGGTTCCATTCCCAGAAATTTTGGTTCAGTTAGTTCTAGGAGACCAAGGACTCTATTTTCTAATGAGTACCATATCTTATTCTGATACAGATAACCTATGATCTAGTTTAGGTAGTAGTCTTTCGTATTAACATAAATGTATTACCTTTACTATAAATGATCATATTTTCAAATTAGTATTTTTGTCCATTAGGTACCTTCTGTCTATGATATAATTACTTCTTTTAAATTCATTACACTTATTCAAATACTTTTTTTGATATAATTTTGCAATAAATTCATTTGGAAAATTTTTATATTTGTC
>NW_022900951.1:101739607-101751709 GCF_012274545.1 Fukomys damarensis
ATATATTATCTTGATCATTTTAAGCCCCTCCCCCTGCATTTCCCTCTCTTCTGTTCCTCAATTATCTCTTTCAAATATCCAAAAAGTCTGCCTCCTGTTTACTACCATCTCTTCAATTTGATTTTTATTTATATTTTTTGGTTCTCCTGTAAGAGAAACCATGTGATATTTAACTCCAGTGTCTAATGTTTTGCTTAATATTATGGTCTCAAGAGCCATCTACCTTTTAAAAATGACTTGAATCCACTTTTCTTTATGATTAAGTAAAATTACATTATGTTTATGTGCTACATTTCCCTTATCCATTAATCTATTGGCAGACTTTTAGGCTGATTCCATAGTTTAGCTATTGTGAATTGCATGGCTATAAATACGGCTATGCATGCATCACTATAACAAGATGCTTGCTCGCAGAGAATATGATCCTTTGCATAGAAGATCCAAAAAAACTCCATCAAAGAGTTAATAAAGGAATTTAGCAAAGTGGCAGAATACAAAATCAACACCAAAAAAAAAAAAATCAACAGCATACCTGTACACCAATATTGAAGCAATAAAGGAAGAAATCAATTGAACGATCTTATTCATGATAGCTTCAAAAAAATATCTTGGAATCAACCTAACCAAGGAGGGGAAAGATCTCTATAACAAAAAATATGACAAAGATTGAAGAAGATATAGAAAATGGAAAGACATCCCGTTTGTGGCTAGGAAGAATCAATATCGTAAAAGTGCTCCTATTAGACAAAAGTAATATATAGATTCAATGTAATTCACAAAAAATACCAACAGCATTCTTTAAAGAATTAGAAACAATCCCAAATTTATATGGAACCGAAGACCCAGAGTAATCAAAACTATCTTGATCAAAAAGTGCAAAGCAGGAGGCATCACAATCCTGAAATTTGAAATATACTACAAGGCTATAGTAATACAAAATGTATGGAACTGTCACAAAAATAGACCAGGGGAATAGAATGGAAGACAGAGAAACAACCCCTTTTAACTTTAGCCAACCAATCTTTGGCAGTGGGGCAAAAAACATATGCTAGAGAAAAAAGAATATTTTTAAAAAATGGTGCTGGGAAAACTGGTTATACAAATGCAGAAGAAAGTAATTAGATCACATTTCTCACCTTACACTAACATCAAATCAAAATGGTTCAAAGACCTAGCTATAAAAACAGAAACTCTGAAACTGCTGGAAGACAAAATAGGGAAAATCCTTTAAAATATGTATTTAGAATTAAATGAAACTTTCTGGACTTCTGTTGGATTTGTGTATACATAGTTTTGAATTGTTCAACCTAATTTTAGAAGAAATAAAATCATCAGTAATTATTATATGCATGATCATTTGGCTTACTAGAACAAAATAAAATGTTAAAAGTTTCACATACAATTCACTGTGAGCTAAATGTATCTTCCAGATCATCGGAATATTAGCTGAAACTAGATCAACTTTTCTTATGGCCTATTCTTCTGCTTTGTAATATTATTAATAAAAACACAATATATTTTTCTGTCAGTAATTGTCATTACATTCATGTGATTTTTCTTAATATTCTAATTTTTTATTTTTGTATCAGGGATTGAACTCGGGTCCTTGTGCTTGCAAGGCAGGCCACCAAACCGCTGAGCTAAATCCCCAGCCCTTAATATTGTAATATTTAAGTTTAGTCTATGAATGCTGCTTGTATTCAAATCATAACTCAGTGTATAAAAAGAAAAAAGAAAAGCAAAAAAAAAAGTAAAGGAAAGTCTTTTGAAACCCTGTTATCTCAATAGAATCCTATTTAGTGAACATTGCCATATATATTAAAATACATATATATATATATGAATATATATATGTATATATATATACACACATTATGTGAATATCGCATATGTATATGTGGCATATAGTAACTTTCCCACTCTCATAAATATGATTATCACACATATAAAATAGAATTAATATGGCACTATATACACAGTTTAAACATTACACCATATGAGTATTCTATTTGATTAATTTTTAAAATATCATTTTCAGAGTTCTACACTTAATGTATATATATATACACACATTATGTGAATATCGCATATGTATATGTGGCATATAGTAACTTTCCCACTCTCATAAATATGATTATCACACATATAAAATAGAATTAATATGGCACTATATACACAGTTTAAACATTACACCATATGAGTATTCTATTTGATTAATTTTTAAAATATCATTTTCAGAGTTCTACACTTATGGATAAAATAAAAGTCTATATTCAGAAGTAGGAGGTTAGGCACATTTCCTTATACTTGGTTACTATTAAATATTTCTCTATCATTATCCTGTATTAAGGGTTAATCCATATTTGATACTTTGAATATTACCTGACATAGAGCAATTGTTTATTTAATGTTAACAATTACTGCTTATAATTCAATAGTAATTTGGTCTCTTTGTATTAGTAAAAATTACTAACACTTTACTTGGATGAGCAGATAACATACTTCTTGTTTTTCTCTTTAAAACAGAAAAGTTGAATATTATTGAGTATCTGAGTATAGAAAATATGTTGTCATGCATGTTAGTCTGTAAAACATTAATTTATCTCATAGAAAGTCAAAGGATCAAAGAAGGTTTTTATTGTTAATTGGAAACAAACTGTCATTAATATACTGCTTTAAAGGGCACACGTTTCATTAGCCAGTTAAAAAAGGAAAAAAGAAAGAAAATAATTAGAGCTGAAGTGAAGTTATTATATTAAGCTTTATTTCACTAAAATCTTTTCCTCATAGCCCATGGCACCAAATAAAATTAAATATAGAAAATTTTAATAATTCACAATGATATCCTCAATGTTGACATTTTAAAGTAAAAATGCATTACTGAAATCATACTTCAAAATTATTAGTTATAATATTTTAATAGCCAAAAGCATTTAAATTTTAAGAATTGAATAAGATACTACTTATGGATTTAGAAAGATTTAATCACTCTGATAAATTAAAATTCTTTCTTTAAACCACCTGTTCTCTCCTAAAAAATGGCTTTATTAAATATGATATCAAGATTTAGACTCTATTCTAAGGAACTACATCAAGAGCAAAGTGGGATATTATTCTTAATTATTGTTAAAGGCTCTGGACACTTTCATGGATAGACAGTCCACTAATTTGTTTTAGTCTTTCTGGTAAGATTTAAAAAAAATGGTTTGGAACAACTCAGAGTAGACACTATCTGAAATAAAACCTGACAACTGGCCTAAGTCCAATGAAATGCTGAAAATACATGGTACCTGAAACTTTAATGAGTTACCTAATTAGGGATGACATGGTTTAAGCTGCAAAAGTCATGTGGTTGAGTATTTGAGTTATCTTGTTTACATCAATTTCGGTAAAAGCCATAATTTTTCATTAAGAGAAATCTGAATTAAAAGCCTACTCTCACTTCTACCACAACTAAAATATTTCTTAGGAATTATTGATATGCTTTAATTATATGCTTTAGTCATGTATTCACCATTACTCCTTTCCATATGTGAAAATTTAAGAAATAACCAGCATTAAAAGAGGCAATTACTTAAAAATATATTGTTACCAAACAACAGATATTCTCTGACTACATGTAGTCTTTCTCAATATATTAGAGTATAATTAGTTTCAAGTGTCTAATATTTTAAGTGTAACCTTATTCAACCTCATTGCCTTAAGTTATCATTAAAATAAGATTTTGAACATGATGTATACAAAGAATTATAAAACACTTGGAAAATTCATAAGATATGAAATGTAGCAAAAAAGGAAATTAGAATATGGCTGTGTGCAATATTAGATTTAGAAATCTTTAGTTTTCTCGATTTTTTTTAAAAAAGATCGTATGTTATTTTATAAGCAGGAAACACATATACTTAAAAAGAAATTAGTCAATTACTAAAATTAATCTATAATGTTTAAAGACATCCATTTTTTGCGGTTTCATGACAAGATAATTTATTATTTCAACATTATACATCAAGGAACCTGATTCAGAAATGAATTCATTATTAACTCTTTTATATGTTGATGGTGATAATCAAGGCAAAAGTTCTTTATAAAACACATCTAATTCACTTTCCAGGGATGAGATGCAATATCCAACACCCACAGTTTAAAATGTAATTGTATTTTGCCTCACAGTTACAGTCAGTGGTTTGTAGGCTCCAGGTCAGAATTGTAAGGCAAGAAGGCATAGAAAGAAAAATTGCTGCTCACTTCCTGGGTCCAGGATGCATAGAGAGCCAAAGTAGGAGCCAGAAAGGGAGACGCACCCTTCAAAGTCACGTGGGCAGTGACTAGACCCTTCTTCCCAAAAGCAAAACAGGGATAACCTCCCATAATCCAGTAATTTCCAAAGGCCCATGAAGCTTTGGGAGGACATGTAGTTCTGTAAACCATTAACAACACATTGACAGTTTTTAGCATGAAACATTTAATAAAAGCAGGAGATTATATATTTATTCATTTATTTAGTGGCCTGGGATGGTCATTATTTGAAAACTTCAAAATAATATGTTGTTGACTAAATAAAAAAATCAATAATTAGCACATAATATTTGTTGAGATACCTACAAAATTTATTCTTTTATCACATGCAAAGCATTGTCCTATAACTGAGAAGGAAACAGAATTTGCATGGACATGCTTTAAACGTTCTGCTTCCCATTGAACAAAACATCTTCATTTTATATTGCTATGTTACAGTTTTAAAAAATCTAGTTTGCCAGATCTGTTACCCTTTTCATACTGAAAATTTTCATTGCATTGTAATATCTAGAGTACATTCTATTTAATTTATTATATTTTCTTTTGGATGAGTTCTGCTTGTGTAATACTAAATGATATAAGCACACATTAATTATAATGATGTAGTAATACATTTAATACAATTATGTCTACCATTTTCCCCATATGATAGATAGTTAAAGAGTCAATTTCAGAAATAATAGACTGACTTACTGAGTTGTGTCATTCAATTTCTCTATCCATAAGAAAGTATGTCGGGGACTTAGATTTAGAAGTCAGGAATTTGAGGATGGATCTAGATACCCTAAACTACAATTTTTGGACAATATCTAGGAAATAATCAATGGAATCAATGAAATGATGATAAACATCATAGTGATTGTGCTTTACACCTTGAATATTTTGTTTTAATGAATTATGAGGTTAAAGATTATTAAATTATTGATTAGGAAAATAATTAAATCAATAGTAATGTATACAAATAACAAATAAAAATCAGGGTAATTTATGATACCATCAATAAAAAGAACAGTATTTTATATAGTAAAAAACAAAGTCTTGCTATTTAGTTCAAACTGGCCTTGACTCACTATGTATCCAAGGCTCACCTTATGGCAATCCTCCTGCCTCAACCTCCTGAGTGCTGGGATTATAGTTGTGCACCACCAAGCCTGATTTATAAGTACTTTTAGATCTATACAACAGAGTTTACTTTCTAAATCCAATCTTTATTTACATGCACTCACCAGGATTATAAAATATCAAAAAGCAAAACTAGGATTCTTCATTTACAAAAACACTTTTTTTTGAGGTACTGGGGATTGAATACAGAGCCTCTGCACTGAGACACATTTCTGTGTTTTATTTATTTTTATTATTATTTTTAAAAATATTATTGAGTTTATTGGTACTTTATAAGTATACAGTATAGTTACATTCATCATTGGGATCTTGCACCCTTACATCACAGATCTTGGTTCTCATTTTTTCCCCATACCCCTGTCTTCCCTTCACGTCCTTCAAGCTCCACTATTTACGAAGACTTTGTTCCCATTTTTTCCTTTTCTCATAGTTTTTCTTTTCCCTTATTTCCGTTCCCTTACCCTTTCCACTTCTCCTACACCTTTAGCCCTTTTCTTCCTATTTCACATTATCAGTTATGTAAATTTATTTAGAGACAATGTCAGTAAATACCTAAGTTGCCCAGGCTGTGCTTGAGCTTGTGATCTTTCTGCATCAGTCTCCCAGAGTGCTGGGATTATAGGTATGTGCCAATACACCCAGGTTATAAAACACGCCTTTTATATCCATGTTTCAATAATAGGATATGGTGGGGATGATGCTCTTGAGAAATTTCATTAATTTGTTAAATTTAGTAGGCTCTATGCCACAACAGACACAAAGCTAACAATTTTCTACACTTATCCGATCACTTAATGAAGATTTCTTTTCACGACATGTATGTGATTCTTAGATATAAGATAATTTTATGATTTCAACTCATTAATAAATATTTGATATCTGATATTTAGTGTAGATAATTTCAGACTATTATAACATTTACTACTGTGCTACATGTACAGTTAAATTCATCATTGGGATCTTGTACATGACAGATCTTGGTTCTCATTTAAACCCCATTCCCCTACCCTCCCTTCACATCTTCCAACCTCCCCTACTTACAAAGACTTTGTTTCACATTGTTTTCTTATCTCATATTTTCCCCTTATTTATTTTCCCTTACTCTTCCCACTTCCCCTACACCGTTAGCCCTTTTCTTCTCATTTTACTTTATCAGTTATACAATTTGGATCCTATTTATACTTTTAGTTTTTCATGCCAGAGAAACTATTCAGTATTTACACATGTGTGTCTTAATTCATTTAAGAATATGGCCTCAATATGAATCCATTTTCCTAAGAATGACTCTAGTTTCTCATTCCTAATGGCTGTGTAGGAAAACCACATCTTCTTTACCCAGTCTCCAACTGGTGGACATTTGAGCTGTTTCCAAATTTTAAATATTACAAACTGTGCTGCTATAAACATGGGTGCGCATAGGTCACTGTGGTATGATTCTTTTAATTGTTTTGGAAAGGTACCCAGCAGAGGGAGGGCTGGGTCAAATGGAACCTCTAGTCCCAGCTCTTTTAGGTATCTCCATATAGATTTCCATAGTGGTTTCAGCACCCTGCACTCCCACCAACATTTGAGAAGGATTCCTTTCTCCTCACAACCCCGCCAACATTTGTTATTGGTTGATTTCTTGATAGCAGCCATTCTTTGTGAGGTGAGGTGGAATCTCAGTACTATTTTCATCTGCATCTCTCGAATGACCAATGATGATGAACATTTTTCCATATATTTACTTGCTGCTTTTACTTCTTTGTCTGAGAAATGTTTGCTTATTTCAGATGCCCATTTTTGAATTCGAGTTTTACATTGGGGGGGTGCTTTTGTTGAACTCTATATATGTATTCTAGATAATATTCCTTTGTCTGAAGAACAGCTGGCAAATTTTTTCCACATTGTAGCTTGTTGCTTAGCTGTGTTAGTAGTTTCTTTTGTAGTACGGAAGCTTTTTAATAATGTGAAATACCAGTTATTGATTGTTTGTGTGAATTCCTGTGCTACTGAGGATTTGGTCATAATGTCTTCTCCTATACCAATGTCTTCAAGAGTTCTGCCTACCTTATCTTTCAGCAAGTTTAGTGTTTCTGTTTAAATATTAGATCGTTAATCCCCTTGGATTTTAGTTTAGTGCATGGTGAAAGATAAGGGTCTAGTTTTCACCATGCAAATAACTAAAATCCAAGTGGATTAATGATCTAAATATTAAAACAGAAACATTAAACTTGCTGGAAGATAAGTTAGGCAGAACTCTTGAAGACATTGGCATAGGAAAAGACTTTGTGAACAAATCCTCAGTAGCCCGGGAACTGGCAGAAAGAATCAGCAATTGGGATATCATCTTATTAAAAAGCTTCTGCACTGAAAAAGAAACCATCAACAGAATGAAAAGACAACCTACAATCTGGGAAAAAAATTTTACCAGCTGCTCCTCAGACAAAGGACTATTTTCTAGCATATATAAATAACTCAAAATAACCAGCCCCCCCAAATATAAAGACCCAATTCAAAAATGGGCATCTGAAGGGAGCAGACATTTCTCAAAGAAGTAAAGCAGCAAGTAAATATATGAAAAAACGTTCCACATCACTAGTCATTCGAGAGATGCAGATGAAAACAACACTGAGATTCCACCTCACCCCACAAAGAATGGCTGCTATCAAGAAATCAAACAATAACAAATGTTTGTGGGATTGTGGGGAGAAAGGAACCCTTCACTGTTGGTGGGAGTGCAGACTGGTGCAACCACTATGGAAATCAATATGGAGATACCTCAAAGAACTGAGACTAGAGTTTCCATTTGACCCAGCCATCCCTCTGCTGGGTATCTTTCCAAAAGAATCATAATGCAGTGATATATGCGCACCTGTGTTTATGGCAGCACAGTTTGTAATAGCTAAATCTTGGAAACATCCCATTTGCCCATCAGTTAGAGACTGGATAAAGAAGATGTGGTTTTTGTATAAAATGGAATACTACTAAGCCATACAGAGTGAGAAATTAGATTCATTCATAGGAAAATTGATACATTTTGAGGATATACTCCTAAGTGAAATAAATAAGTCACACGTGTAAATACTGAATAATTTCTCTGGTGTGAAAACTATAATAGTATATAAGATCCTAATGAGATAAATGACAGTGTGAAATAGGAAGAAAAGGGCTAAAGGTGTAGGGAAAGTGGGAAGGGTAGGGGAAAGGTAATAAAGGAAAAGAAAAAAATATGAGAAAATGCAAAAAATGGAAATAAAGTGTTTGTAAATGGGAAGGGGAGGAGGAGGGGAAGGGAGGACAGGGATAAGGGGAAAAATGAAAACCAAGACTTGTCATATAAAGGTAAATGATCCCACTAATGAATGTAACTGTACTGTATGCCTAAAATGTACCCATTAACTCAATGAGGAAAAAAAAAAGATTGGCCTGTAGTTCTCTTTTTTTTGTTGGGTCTTTCCCTGGTTTTGGAATTGAAGTAAAGCTTGCTTTCAGGAATGAATTTGGAAGTATTCTTCCCTTTCAATTTCACTGAAAAGTTTAAAGAGTAGTGGCAGTATTTCTCTAAATGTCCTACAGAATTCAGCAGTAAAGCCATCAGGACCTGGGCATTTCTTAGTTGGTTAACTTTTAATTGTGTTTTCAATTTCACTGATTGTAATTTTGGTGTTTAGACTTTTTATATATTCTTTGTTCAACTTTGGTAATTCATAAGTATAAAGAAATCTGTCCATTTCTTCTGTATTTTCCAATTTATTAGAATACAGGTTCTCAAAGAAAGCAATGATGATCCTCTGGATTTTTGCTAGATCTGGTGTGACTTCACCTTTTTTCTTTCTAGTTGCATGGATCTGAATCTTTTCTTTCCTTTTTTTGACAAAATTGGCTAGGGTTTATCAGTTTTATTTATTCTTTTGAATAACCAACTCTTTCATTCATTGATTTTTTTTGTATTGTTGTCTTAGGTTCCATTACATTTATTTCTGCTCTGATCTTTATAATTTCCTCTCTTGTATGAGATTTTGGCTTGCCTAGTTCTTTTTCTTGGAGCCTAAGATGCATCATTAGGTTGTTTTTTGATCTCAGTCTGTTTGCCTAGTGAGGCTATTCAGTGCTATGAATTTTCTATGTAGAACTGCTTTCACTGTGTCCCATAGATTCCTGCATGTTGTACTGGTATTATCATTTATTCCTAAAAACTAACTAATTTCTTCTTTAATTTCCTCTGTTCCCCATTGATAGCTCAGGAGAGTATTGTTCAATTTTCATGTGCTTGTAGAGTTCTTATGTTTTCTTATGCTATTGATCTCCAGGTTACTTTCACTATGATCTGATAATATACATGGGATAACTGATTCCATTGTATTTATTTAAACATGTTCTGTTTTGGAGAATGACTTATGTGCAGCCAAAAAGAATGTATATTCTGATTTTGTGGGGGGGAACACTCTGTAGACATCTTTAAGTCCATTTGTTCAAAAGCCTGGTGCAGTTCTAGTATTTCATTGTTGATTTTTTGTCTAGATTATCTATTAATGACAGTGGGTTATTTAGTTCCCCCACTTCAATTGTATTAGTGCTTATTTGAATTTTCCTGTTCCATAATATTTTTGGGGGGGTCACTAATACTTGGTACATATATATTTATGATTGTTATCTCTTCCTTTTGGGTTGTTTCCTTACAAGGATGTAGTGGCCTTCTTTGTCTCTCTTAATTAGTTTTAGTTTGAAAATTATTTTGTGAATCAGATAGCTCCTCCTGGTTATTTCTGGGCTTCTGTGTCATGGAGAACTGTTTCTATCCCTTCACTGTCAGCCTATGAGTTTCTTTTTGAACTAGGTGTGTTTCTTGTATACAACATACTGTTAGATTTTGCTTCTTAGCTCATTCTGCCAGTGGATTCCTTTTGATTGGTGAATTGAGGCCATTGACATTGATGGTTATAACTGATATGTATTGACTTATCATTGTCATGTTATTGTCCTGTTGTTGGCTTTTTTTACTTTTCCCCCCTCTCCCTTTAGTTTCTTGACTTGCCTAATTGATTTGCTCTGTTGGGCATCATGGTGTTGTGACCTTCATTGTCTTTATCTAGGATATTGCTTAGAATTTTTTGTAATGCTGGTTTGGTATTAGTGATGTTTCTCAGGTGTTCTTTGTCATAGAAGTATCTTATTTCACCATCAATTTTGAAAGATAGTTTTACAGAACACATTGTTCAAGTTTGGAGGTTGTTTTCTCTTAGGGCTTGAAATACCTTTTTTCAGGCTCTCCTTCACCCGAGGGTTTGTGTTGAAAAGTCAGCTGTGATTCTTACAGCATTTCTTTCACATGTGTTTTGTTTCTTTTCTCTAACTGCTTTGTAGTATTTTGTTCTTCTGGGATCTTTACTATTGTATGTCTAGGTGTAGAATTTATTTTTTGACCATGGCTTATTGGAGTCTTAAAAGCCTCACTTATCTGTATGTCAAAGTCTTTCTCTCTATTTGGGAAGTTTTCTGTCATTAATTCTGTGAACAGCTTTTTGAAGTCATTTGTATTTTCTTCTGTTAACTCATAGATTTCTGTAAGTCCTGTGTTTTTCTTCTTTGCATCATCTAGAAGCTGTTGTGTCAATTTCTCATGGTCCCTCAGTGTTTTTAAGAGATCTCTCTTTTCATGGTCACTGACTGCAGTCTTGTCTTCCATATCTGAAATTATATCTTCGCATTCGTTCATCTGGCTGTGAACACTTTCTATAGAGTTTTTAATCTTGATATCTGTTTGAATCTGTTTCTTAGATTCCACTTCTTTCCTATGTTGGGCAGTCAGCTTTCCATTTCTTTCCTATGCTAGGCATTTATGGCTTCTATCATGGTCCTGAGCTCATCTCTTTTTTTTGTCTGTTTCTGTTCTAGAGTCTTTAATCATGACTTTCATTGTGCTCACCATATCTGAGTTATCTGGGAAGTTACTTCTGTTTTGAATTTTTCTAGAGCCTGTTTGATCTGTTTTGTTACTTCCTGTTCTACGAGTTCAGGGTGTTTTGGTGGTTTATTGTGAGACTTTCCCCCCTCGTTTCCCCTAGAGTTTTTCATTGGTGAATGGGAAATCTGTATTTGTGCATTGCTTAAGTTTTTTTCTCATTTTTAATTTTGTTTTAGGGCTGTCCTTGGTTTAATTCCTGGGTTAGTACTTTGATCTTCCTGATATAGCTGGTCTTTAGGTTTTGAGTCTCTAATGACTCAGACACACTCTCATTTTCATAATATCAGAAAGGACAACTCATTAAATCAATCACAACCCTTTAGGCAAATTGATACAATCAGTAACACAATAGCATTAAGCACAGTTTAGAAATAGGCCATTTGTAGTAGTTATTAATCTATCACCTTTAAACATGTGAATTAAATAAAAATCAAGGACCATTCCAAAATGTGTTTATAGTGAATAGACTCTTCATTTTAGCAACTTTACCCTTCAGAATGGAGACTTGGTGTTGGGAGTAGAGGAATAGATAGGTAAAAAAAATAGGAGAAGGTTTCAAGTGAAGCCAGAGCACACAGGATGATCATGCAAACTATAGGAAACTGTTGAAGACAAAAGGGAAAGACAGGATGCAAGAAAAAGCACAAGAATAGAACTTGGGCCAGGGATTTAGCTCAATGGATCTGTTGCATGCCTTGCAAGTGCAAGGTCCCTAGTTCAATCCATGGTACCAAAAA
>NW_022900951.1:101751732-101760650 GCF_012274545.1 Fukomys damarensis
AACCACTCACTTTCCTTTGAAACTAATGACAGTCACATGAAGGAAAAAGAGAGAAGAAAAGAAAAAGAAGAAATCCAAATTAGGGCAGTAATGGGAACAAAAAGGGAGATGAAGAGTAATATAGGGGAGCAGGAGACTGAGTGGGAAAAAGAAGGAAAAATCAAGAATTTGTAGAATGGGAAAAAAATTAAAAATAAAAGTTAAAAGTAAGAGAAAAAAATAAATAAAATTGCAGCGCCTCTTTCAGGGTACATCTCTGCTGTCAAAATGGACATTGTGAGCAGCAATGTGTAGAACTAAGTCAGTTAGTCTAAGCTAGCCAATGGAAGATCCCTGAGATTCAGGCTGAATTCTGGCTGCAAGGCTAAAGTTGAGCTCCTTGAACTCCTTCACTGTGGTACTCTGCAAGGTTCTAGCTGCCCTTCCCCTAAAGATTGCCCATGTTCTGATGGAAGGTGTTGATCCCTCCAACTTACCAACTATGGAAGTCTGATGTGCCTTTGCAGTTGTTCACTTCCATTATATCTTCTGGAGCTCCGTACAATGGCTATTATGGTCACCTGTGCCTCTGTAGTGTGGATTCAGGTACCTAAACAACTAGGAGGCCTGAGAGCATGGTGTGTAGAGGCATAGAAATGCTGCAAAGTCACCCACATGTCTGGGCAGTCCTCGCTGGTCTGCTCCAATGAAGGCCAGGGTACTGGAGGTGCAGGAACAGTGAGCTCCCTGTGACAGTGGGTGTTCCTCACAGGTCTTGTCTGATGAAGGCCTGGTGCCTGGGCTGTGTTAATTTATTTGGGGTATCCTGACAAGGTACTATAGACTGGTTGATATCTTCTAAAAATTCTGAAGGCTAGAATTCCAAAATCAAAGTGTGAGTAGGGTGGATTTCTTCTGATTCCTCTCTTTCTTTGTCTTGTAGATGACCATATTCACTTTGTGCATGCCTGTGTCCTAATCTCATCTCTCAAGGATAGAAATTTTATTTATTTATTTTTATTTTTTTCTCATTGAGTTTATCAGTACATTTTAGGTAGACAGTACAGTTACATTCATCTTTGGGATCTTGTACTTTTACATGACAGGTCTTAGTTCTCATACCCCTGCCCTCCCTTCCCTATTTACAAATACTTTATTTCCATTTTTTTTCATTTTCTCATATTTTTTTCTTTTCACTTATTTCCTTTCCCTCACCCTTCCCACTTTCCCTACACCTTTAGCCCCTTTTTTTCCTATTTCACGTTGTCAATTATACCATTAGTATCTTATGTACAATTACAGTTTTTCACACCAGAGAAACTATTCAGTATTGACCCATGTGTGACTTATTTATTTCACTTAAGGATATAAATTTTATTGTATTAGGGCCCATCCTACTTACCTCATTTTAACTAAACAACTCTTTTAAATTCCCCATCTCCATATCAGGTAATTTTCTCAGATATTGGATTTTAGTATTTCATTATATGAATTTTATAGGAAGACACTACTCAGTAAATAACAGAGACATTAAGTATGCATTCACATATTATATAAGTTATTTTCTATTCACTGGGACACAGTACTCAATACTTGCATTTTAAAGGAAGAACTACTTTTGCTTATCATTTCAGAGGATTCAGTTCCTGATTGCTGACTATAGGGCAGAAAGGGCATGGTGAAAGGACATCACAGAGGGAAGCTGCTCCAACCATGGCAGCTAGGAAGCAGAGAGGGAAGAGAGAAGTGGGGAAAAGGAAGGCAC
Source organism: Fukomys damarensis (assembly GCF_012274545.1). Classification (NCBI taxonomy): domain Eukaryota; kingdom Metazoa; phylum Chordata; class Mammalia; order Rodentia; family Bathyergidae; genus Fukomys; species Fukomys damarensis. Next base: position 101,753,477 of record NW_022900951.1, read on the forward strand.
CTTTATTGGTAACCCCTCTAGTGACTCTCTTTTAGCCAGACCCTGCTTCCTAACTACAGTCAGCTAGCAAACTGTAATGGCCAATGGTATGTTAGGGATCTGGCTAAGGGAAAGTGGATTTGGAGATGATTTAGTTTGTTTGTAATAGGAAATATTTATGTGATGCATATCACTTTCACTTTCATGGGTTTCACTGAAAAACAAGTAGATAGATTTACTCTGACCACCTGCTATACCTACAACATGTAGATGCAAAGCTGGAAACATGTGATATGAATACCTACAGCTTCCTATACTAAAAACATTAAAGGAGTTGACAATTAAGACCTGAAATGTATGAACTCAAAAGCTTTTATATGCATAAGTTTTTCAGTTATTAAATATATAAAGTTACAAACAAAGGAGTAGGTTCTCACTAGTCTAGACATATATTTTCTACTTTTAGGATTAGAGTAGATAGTGCAGTTATTAAAAGACCATACATTTTCCTTTTTGGAAGAAATCATGAAAAATAGAATGTATCTAAGTTTCTGTAATCGTAAGGCATAGATCAATAGCCACATAATAAATGCTGAATATGTTTGCATGTAATAACATGCTTTATGCTTACTTATTAACAGTAGCAGAAAGGGCAATTTTTTTTTTTCTTTTTGAACCGGCGATTGGACTTGGGTCCTTGTACTTGTGAGGCATGCGGCAGAACCACTGAATTAAATACCTGGCTCAGGAACAGGTTTTTAACTAAGTATATGAAGGAAAGACTGAATTATCTTGCTTTTATTATATAATTTATAAAATCATCATCATATGAAGAGGTGATCAACAGTAATTATCAAAAAAAACGTAAATGGATAAATGTCATGCAGTTAAATGACACTTTATTTTTCTTGATTTTAAAAATGTTTATTTGTTTGCTTTTTTAAAAACTAATTTTATTTGTACATCTTAGGTATACAATATGATGACATTCATAATTGAAGATTTGTACCTTCATAAAATATATCTGGATTCTTATTTTTCCCCCTTCCATCCCACTCCCTTCAACCCTCCACACCTCCTATTTATACTTTGTTTTCAATTTCTCATATTAATTTGAAATATTGAATTTGTTGTGATTGATTTCCTAATTTAAATTAACATTCACTTTTGAGTCTAGTTGTGTTTTTACTCAAATACAGTTCTTAAAACTGTATAAAAATTCATTCTCTACAAAAATCTGGATTTGCCCTTGTTTAGGGACTATTTCATGTTGAGATAATATGATTAAAAAAAATGGAATAGTCATGGAAAATCACCGGTCATTTATGACAAGATATTTGTTTTCTTCTTTAACATTTATGTCATATTTGTAGAGATGTTTTGTTTGCATCTATTTTTAATTTTTTTCTCCAAAAAATAATTTTTTTTATAAAAAGGCAGAAATCAGTACTGTATTCAGTGCTATTAAGAATGATTAAACCCGTCTAAGACCAATGGAGCTGTTGCAAATGATTTTGGCTGCCCTGTGGCAGCAATTTCCCACTTATTTGCTAGCAACCTTTGTTTTATTCCTAGCTAAAAGGAAAGAATTATGGTTGTTCTAAGTTACTTTTTGCTTTCCTATTGATTGTGCTAGGTATGGACATGTTACCTAATTCTAGCAAATAAAATGTAAGTAAAAATGTAATGTCTATTTCTGGGAAAGATTTTCCTCTCTGCGAAAATATTGGGGACTATGAAAGTAAAATGTTCCTTCATTCCTCCCATATTTTTTGGACACTGGTGTAAAGATGTAGCATTTGGAGTAGTGGTAACAATCATTTGATCAGAGCAGAATGATTCCGTGAATAGAAGTGATAACCAACCCAAAGGTAGTACTATGATATAATTGAATTCCAAAACCAACTCTGGGGCAGCCTGAGTTTCTTTCTAATGATGAAATATAATGAAATGCCTGTATTTAACCATCTATTGTTCTTGCTCTTGTTTTTCTTGTTCCTGTTTTCTTTTGTAGCTCTCAGAGCATTTCCAATGAAAAAACTGATAATATATGAAAAAAGAAGAAATGCTTTGATGGCAGCTGCTCCCATATCAGTAAATACTTTTCCTCAAAGTGCAACTGCAAAGATATGCATTATATTCTAAAATACCTATTTTAATATTTAAAATGTTTTATTAATTTTCATGTGGCATACCCAAAAACTGCATCTTATTAAGCTATTTTAATGAAAGTTTTATTGAAGCGTAGTTCACATATTTTAAAATTTACCATTTAAAGTATACAATTCAGTGGTTTTAACATATTAACAAAGTTGTACAATTATCATTGTTATCTAATTCCAGAGTATTTTCATTTCCCAAAGGGTCACCATATCTATTAGCTGCAACTCCTCATTCTTTCATCCCCCATTCCGAGGCAACTATCAGTCTACTTTTGGCTGTTATTATTTTGTCTATGATGAGTATTTTATATCTGCTAAGGAGAAATAGATATTTCATACCTTTTTAGAACCACACAGTATATAGATTTTGTGTCACTTTATTAGAAATAGTAAAATATTTTCACAACTCATCCAAGTTGTAGAAGGAATCATTACTTCTTTTATATCTCAATATTATTCAATTTAATTTATATTTCCCATTTTGTTTATCCATTCATCTGTTATTTGACATGTGTTGCTTCCACTTTTCTCCATTGTGAAAATTGCCATTGTGAAAACTTTTTCAAGTTGTCTCAGTTACTTTTCTCATTGCTGAGATTATATACCCAACACCAAGATTTAACTCACAGTTTGTATAGACAGCCGTCCATAATCTGCTGGTTTTAAAGCAGGGCAGCATGGCAGAGTGATGGTGTCATGAAGAAATAATTCATGGTGTGGCAGGCAGAAGGTAGCAGTGGCAAACAATAATGGCCAGACTGCCTTCCCTGTCTCTGTCTTTATATTCTGGGCTACAAGCCTACTAACAGGTGCCACCCACACCCAGGGCAGGGCTTCCATTACTCACACCCAGAACTTTGCCTAATCCGGTTAGTGGACTAATGTAAACACCCTTAATCTCAATGTCACAGGGCCTAGATCCAGCAAGTTCTTAAAAGCCTCACCTATGAATGCAGGAAGCTTTGGCAGGGATATCTCGATACCAACCATAATACAGATTGCATGGCTACTCTCCAACATGCCAAAGCAAGTCCCAGAATCTGGGACCTGGAACCCTTAAATAGGTTTGAAATGTTTGAAAACTACTGAACTGTATGTCATTCCACCTTCCAGTAGGTACAAAATACATACTTATTTCATGATAAATATCAGTATCTTTGTTATCTTCCACTAGATTAAATGCAATCTTTTAAAAATATGCTATTATTATGTGATAGAAACTGTGATAAGCACAGAAGATATCCTAAAAATGAAATGTAATGAGAATATTTAAATGTGATAATTACTGTCTTACATACACATATACACAGACACACTACACAAGCATATGCATTAGGCACAAAATTGTCATTTTAAAGCTAATTTGGTTGATTCATTTGTGACTCCATAAGCAGAATCTCATTATGGGAAGCTAGATGTCAGTTTCCATTTGTTCATTACAATGATTTAATAATGAGAAGAACATTGTAAAATGTTAAGTAATTATTGGCTAACCCAAGAATAAGAGCACAACAATAATTTTTGAAGCCTTCATGGGGTCATTCCTTAAATACATTTGATCTTATTTGAGAAAAAAAAACTGCATAAAATTTCATACATTTGAGACACTGAGAATTTTGTATTTTTGCATTATGATTAAGGTCTTTTTGCAAAAGAAATGTACATTAGTCTAGTTGTTATTGTAATATAATTAAAATATGAAGAGAAAATGAGATCAAGTAATGAAAGAACATAGAGACCAATGATTATAAATTCACAGTCACTAATTATTAAGGCCAACTGCCAAGATGATCCCCAGTGGTACTCATCCCCTGGTACTTTTGCCTTTGTGTAGCACTATTCCCAAAGGGTTTGCCTTTGTGATCAATGGTGAATAGCATAAGTGATAATTAAAAGTAATTGTGATTTCTTTATTGGGCATGCTCTCATCTTCTCTCTCTTTTCTTGGATCATTCACTTTTTTGAAATCTTTTCATGAGCAAGCCTATGACACAGTTTGTATTTTGGTGAACTAAAGGCTTTTTCCAAAATTTACATAAATTAAGTTAGAAATGATTCCTTCAGCTTCCTGTGATGTCTTCGGAGACTACAGCCATTGCCGGCAGCTTGATTTCAACCTCATGAGAGATCTTGAGCCAAAACTGCTATACTAATCTGTTTTTGTAATTCTCACAATTGTGTGATAATACATTTTTATTGTTTAAAAATGTTAAATTTTGTGGTAGTCTGTAGTACAGTGGTACATAAATGCATGTAGATCAAGGAAATATTATTAGGTATAAATAAACAACTTGCTACAGAGTAGATTTTTGAGGGAAAATATAACCATAGAGGCCCCACAAAACTACTATAAGGGAATGTTCCTTATTGGGTGCATTGCATAAAATCGTACTACAACTCTGATCATAAAGAAACCATATGAAATCTATATGGACCAAATTCTCCCTTGGTCATGTAATGATCACAATTTAAATTATTGTCACTACTATTAATATAAATTAACTTTTATATGCTCACTATAAGATATGTATTTTATATTTGATTTTCTTGTATTTATAGCTATTGACTATAATCAGTTCTCATCTGATTCTCACAATAGTTCCATAAGGGAGGCACAAAGCATCATTTTCCCTGTTTGTCTAAGTTTACATACCTAACAAATACCAAAACATAGATTTAAGTATAAGACCTTTTTCAGATCCTGAGTTTATTAAATGGTACATTGAAATAGTTTATATAAAATTATTCCCCAGATATTGTTACCTACTTTTTCAACCCAAATCATTACAGATATGTTTAAATCTCAGACTTGAAAAATGCATTATCCATAGCATTCTAAAGGAAAATAGAAACATTCCACGTGTTCTGAAAACACTGCAACGTTAGCTAGTTTCTTTCAGTGGTCAATGAAACATAAAGAAACTCTATATTTCTTGAAGAGATATATTTTTATTTTGACTTAAAGTTACCATTGTTTTATTCTGGGATCAATATCCCAGGATTCATTAGCATCTTCTTTTCTTTGATTGAAAAACTGAACAATTTTAATTTTAGACTAGTTGCAGCAAATTGCGCACTAGGTAAGAATTCCATTTAGAGTGGGGGGTTAGACTTAGAAGGAGAGGCTTAGATAAGTGAAAGATAAATAAGTCACACATGTGTAAATACCGAATAGTTTCCCTGGTGTAAATAATCTGCAACAACGCATAAGATTACTGACATTTAGAAATGGGAAGAAAGGAGCTAAAGGTGTAGGGAAGGTGGGACGGGTAGGGGAAGAGTAAAAAGGGAAAAGAAAAAAATGTGAGAGAATGAAAAGATGAAAATAAAGTGTTTGTAGATGGGGAGGGAAGGAGGGGGTGAAGGGAGGGCAGAGGTAAGGGGAAAAAAAGAGAATCAAGACTTGTCATGAAGAGGTACAAGATCCCAACAATGAATGTGACTGTACTGTATCCCTAAAATGTACCAATAAATTCAATTAAAGCTGAAAAAAAAAGAAAAAGAATTCCAAGGTACTCCCTTTCAATGCACATGCATAATGCCTTCAACTATCGGAATCCATTGTACAACTATCAGTTGTACAATTACTATATTTAGTGAAGATACATTCATACATAAATATTATTCAAAGTCTATACTTTAATCTTCAATTATTTTGGAAAAAAGGAGTATGTTTATTGGATCACATATTAAAAATTTCTTTAGTTTTGTAAGAAACTACCAAACAAAAGATATGAAGGAAACTTAAATGCATGTTACTAATTAACAAACTAGCTGAGCCATTTTGTATCCTAATTACTAATGAATGTGAGTCCTATTGCTCCACGTTTTCATCAGTATTTGGTGTTCTCAGTGTTTTGTATTTCAGTTCTTCTAATCAATGTGTAGTAATATCTCACTGTTGTTTTAATCTGAATTTTCTTAAGAACATATCATGTTGAACTCTTTTCATATGCTCACTTGCCATCTGCATTTTTTTTTTTTTTTTTTTGCTGAGGCAATTGTTTAGATTTTTTTTGTGTGTGTGTGGTACTGGGGATCAAACTCGGGTCCTTGTGCTTGAGAAGCAGGCCCCGGAATCACTGAGCTAAATCCCCAGCCCCCCCTTTTTAATTGTTCAGATTTTTATCTTTTTAAAAATACAGTTTTTCACTTTCTGTGTTCAATTTAAAAGTTCTTTGTTTATGTTGAATAGCTTCTTTTTCAAATGTGTTTTTGAAAATATTTTCTAAAGAGATGTAGCAATGTTAATTCATTTTTCTTCTTGAAAGCAATAATGATAAAAATAGCAATTATAATCATAACAGTAATAAAAATAATAACAATTGCATATAATAAAAATTTAAACTTTTGTGGAGCTCCAGACCCTAGTTGTAGCATCACTTAGTTCTCACTTATTTCTTTGAAATACAGCATATTTATCTCAATTATAAAAATGAGTATTCTGAGACTTGAAGCTCACCTTATAAATAGTTCACATACAGTATATACAAAATAGGAAACAAATAAAAATTTTAATTAGCTTTTTATTCAATTTTATGACTTTCATCCTTAAACAAGTCAGAGTATTTTAAATGTTTAAGTTTAAAGTAGGCCTTTTCTTTTCTTTTTGCAGTATTTAGAATTGAACCCAGGACCTTCTTACTGAACTACATCCCAGCCCCTTTTATTTATTTTTTTATTTGAAACAGTGTCAAGTCACTATGCTGCCCAGGCAGTGCTGGAACTGGCTATATTCCTCCTGCCTCAGCCTCCTGGAGTTCTGGGATTAGAGGTGAGAACCTGTATTTTTTTCTTTTTATTGAGTTTATTGGCACAATCTAGGTCTTCAATACAGTTACATTCATTATTGGGATCCTGTACCTTTACATGACAGGTCTTGATTCTCATTTTTTCCCCTTGTCCCTGCCCTCCCTTCACCCTCTCCTCCCCTCCCCATTTACAAACACTTCATTTCCATTTTTAAATTTCTCATATTTTTTTCCTCTCCCTTATTACCTTTCCCCCACCCTTCCCACTTTCCCTACACCTTT
>NW_022900951.1:101761208-101781039 GCF_012274545.1 Fukomys damarensis
TATATTTATATTTATATAAAAAAGACCAGTAAGAGCAGTATGTTATGCATCAATAGCAGCAACAGCTTTTCCAGGGAAAACCTGTATTTCTGAATTACATTTTAATAGTTTTTGTTCATTCATATTAATTATATGGAATAATGGGCTTCAATTTGGTGCATTTGTACATACAAGTAACATATTTTGATCATTTCCACCCGTTACCTTTCCCTTCCACTTAAACTCCTATTGCCTTCCTCTTCTCTAGTAGTTTTCTAATTTCATTCTCTCTCCCTCAAACTAAGAAAAACTAAGTTTTTTTAGTTTGCACATATGAAAATAAATATGCAACACTTGTCTTTTGAATTTGGCTTCTTTTGCTTAACATGATGATTTCCAGTTGCATCCATTTTCCTCCAAATGGCACAATTCTATTCTTCTTTATGGTTGAGTAATATTCCAGTGTACGTATATAGCCCATTTTCATCATCCATTTCATTAAAAACTAACAATAGTGCTATTATTTGATCCAACTGTACCACTCCTTAGCATCTACCAGATAGAATAAAAGTCAACACCCAATAGAGACAACTATACACCCATAATCATTCATTCTTGACATTGTTTTTCAGAGAATATCTTTTAAATTTTAACTAACTCCAGCTTATTATTTTTATGTTAATTGGTAGTGCATTTCATGTTGTATCTCAAAATCCACAATCAGATTTCTGCTTATGGACACTGGCAAGTCAGCCTCATTGAAGTCTCTCTTTCCACTTCTGTGATGTCTCAGTCAGTGTCTGAAAGAGCACAAATAGCTGCAGAAGCTGCAGCTTGTCAGAAGGCTGAGCTTTGAAACAGTGGATGAGAGCCTGAGGAACCATTCTGAGCAATGGGGACATTTGCAGACAGTATGGTAATAGGCTGAGAGTTCCAAACACCATTCACACGAGGCTTTGGGTTTATCACTTAGGCCACTATGTAGGATACAAAGGCACTCGTGAATGAAAGTTTGGTCACACAAGGTGGAAGGGGAAATTTATGAAACCAAAGAGGGTATCTCAGCAGATGATTCTCAAAGACAAAGTCCCTACACAACTCTGAAAAAGATCTTTGGCTGTTGACATTAAAGAGATACTGAAGAATATTATTTATGAGATTATTTTGAGTCATACAGAGAATCAAAGTTATTAAAATCATGACTGAGTGAAGTAGTGGAAAGAAAAGGGGCTGTACTTTTATAAACTTTGGCAGCCATGACTCTGTGGATAAGACTGCAGATCAGAAATGCCATATTGTGAATGGCCACAACTGTGAAGTGAGGAAAAGTCTGTCCAAGTAGAGATGGCTAGTGCTTCATAAAGCCAAATACATTGAAAGGATTCTGGAAGACTTAGTAGTGGTCATGGAGTTGGTTCTGATGGCAATGAGAACTTTGTTCAGGAAGGAAATTTTGCTGGTCATAATGATTTTGGTGGTAGCCATGGTGGGGGTGTACAAGGTGGCAGTGAGCATTGTTGCCATCAGAGTGGTGGATTCTTCTCTCAACTCAATAGAATTACGTGGTAGAGAGTCTAAAGAGGACTGAGCAAAAGCATCATAGAGCAAAAGTAAAAAACAACATTTATTGTAAAGTAGAAGCAAAAAGCTTCCAGGCAAATGAATCTGGAGGGGGCCCAAAAAGGGATGCCAAATGGACTTTTTTGTCTAGGAATATTTATACACAAAAATGACTATATGTAACCCAAATTGAGATCAATCTTTGGGTTGACACCAGAACAGTAGGATGTAGAAGTGGGCTTATGAGAATTTGGGACATGTATCCATCTGTAGTATGCTTGCAAGTACCACTAATTGTAACTTTAAACAGCCAATCTAATGAGGCCTTTGTTTACTGAGCCCTCAGGTGTCCTGGCCTTAATCATTGACATGTCCTTCACTGAATCTCTCTGAATCCTTTGGCTTGGCCCTTCCCTGGCCCCATGTCCTGTCTGAGGACCTCCCTTTGTCAGAACACTTCCCACACTTCCATATCCTCAGTGTTGTTCTGAGAAATCATCTCCCTCTCCCATTTAATAGGCTGCTAAGTTATTTATGAATTAATATAATTTCAGAGAGGGACTGGGCTCTCAAGGAAGTCAGTAAAAACTAAAAGACACCAGAATTGTGGCTAAAGGTACTTCTGGAGAAGTCAAAGTCTCAAGGTAAAGTGCCAGTGGCCATACCTGCATACTTCCCTATGGGATAGCTAGAATTTAAGACTATACTGTAATTTGTACGTCCTATTCCATTAAGTCTAGATATGCATCAAGTACCTGGGAGGGTAACCAGATCACCTGGACTGGTTCCTTCTCCAAATGTTCCTGTTTTAGAAGTCATAGATAAGACAAGGTTAATGATGTCAGCCATATATCTTGCTACATGCCCAGCTTCCATATTGGATCAATATTAGCTAAGTGGCTATACTTGTAATCCTATAAATTGATTGTAGAGTGACCCAGGTTGTAGCCATATCATGCATTTGCTGTATTAGTTACTCTTGACAAAGTGCCTCAGTGGAAATCCACTTTTGGGACCCCTCCTGTTTCTCAGGGCCTATGTCTCCTGCAACGTTTTCTTACTCTTAACCTCCATTGTTCCTTGGAATTTATTCTTTGATTTTGGGGGACACAAACTTGGCATATCTGAACATCTAGAAGGTTAGGAGTTATATTTCTCATATATCATTTTGAAGGCCTGAGCATGAACTTTGGGAGGAGGTAGGAGTTTTGTTTTATGGGATCCTAAATATTTTGACAGGATTCTAGATTATGACTCATTTAGGTAACCAAAAATTGTCATTTTTGGTTTGTCAGTTGGTTATGACTTTTCTTTTTTATTAAAATGATGATGGATTTAAGTTGAGAGCATGGAAAATTTTGATGTCTTCATATTTAGGTTTCTTTGATGGGACATTTTTTCACAGGCAGGACCTTCCTTGTATTCCTCTTTTGTATATGCTGCCTTTTACCTTATTTCTAGCATGGTTAAGGAATTTAACTGCATTTCTTTCTTGACATTTCTGATAATTATGAAATGGCTGGTTGTCTTATTTTAGACATCTCTTTGAGTTTCTAATTGCTTTGCAGCTCATGCTCTTGGTTATGGCTGAGGCTAGGAGACAGGTTTTGGCAGTTCACCTCTGCTGTGGATGGTTGTTATCATTGCCAATAAATAGTAATACACTTCTCATTCTTTTTTTAGACTACATAACTCCCATCCCTGGTTTACAAGGGAATTGGACTTCACACTTGTCTATGAAGGCACACAGGATGGTTTTAGTTAACAGTGCCTAGGCAGGGGTTTTCTCTTGCAAATGGAAGAAACAGCAGGAGAAAATACACATCCTGATGCACAATGAAGGAATATCACTGGGTGACACCAAGGGGAGCTACCTCAAAGAACACAGATACTTACAAGCTTTAAACAATATCGTCAAAGCACTTTCTATCTACCTTTGGATTTTTTTCTCTGTTTAACATTCTTTTCAAAAAATTAGAAAGCAGTCATGCAAGACTCTTGATCACTTTTTCAATTTTTTCACTGCAAAGCTTCCCTTCTTAAACATGGCTGTTACAGTGGGAATCAATTTTAGCATGTGCTTTTAGAAACACACTCTGGAGTTGGAAATATGAGTTTTCAGCAAAAGTGTGTGTGCACATCTGTAAGGATTGTTAGTCTAGTCTGCATATCTTCTGGTCACTTTCCAGATAGCAGTCACCAGATCTAGAGCAGGGAAACCTCAGGATATGCCCTGATGGCCCATGAAAACCAAGAGGAATTAAAAGGTGTATTTTGTTTTATCTTTGTTGTTCTGTGGATGGGAAATTCAAGACCAAATTTACATACTCTATTGCAGTGTATTCTTTTTTATGAATTAATTTTATTTGTACATTTTAGGTATACAATATAATGACATTAGTCATTGTAGATTTGTACCTTTATATAATATAACTTGATTCTTATTTTTTCCTCATTTCCTTGCCCTCCTTTCAACCCCTTCAATCCCTCTATATTTACAAAGACTCGGTTAGCATTTTTTATGTCAATTCCATTTCCCTTCTTTCCTTTCCCCTACCCCTCCCACTTCCCCTTTCCATTTTAATCTTTTCTTTCTATTTAACATTATCTATTATACATTTTGGTCCTTATTTACACTTTCAGTTTCTCACACCAGAGAAACTATTCAATATTTACACATGTGTGTCCTATTTATTTCACTTAAGAGTATCGCCTCAATGTGTGTCCATTTAGCTATAAATGTCTTTAATTTCTCATTCTTTATGGCTGAGTAGTGCTCTATTTTATTTTTTTAAAAAGAACCCACATTTTCTTCAGTCTTCAGTTTATGGGCAACTGGGCTTTTTCCAAGTTTTAACTATTAGAAACTGTGCCACTATGAACATGGGTGCACATATATTGCTGTGGTAGATTCGTTTAATTCTTTTGATGAGATATCTAGGAGGGGAATAGCTGCATCAAATGGGAACTCTAATCCTTGTTGTTTGAGGTATCTCCATACTGATTTCCACAGTGGATGCACTAATCTACACTCCCACCAACAGCGGAGAAGTGTTACCTTTTTCCCCACAGCCCCACTAGCATTTGTTATCGGTTAGTTTCTTGATAACAGCCATTCTTTCTGGGATGAGGTAGAATCTCAGTGTTGTTTTAATCTACATCTCTTGAATGACCAGTGATGTTAAACATTTTTTTCATATGTTTCTTTACTATTTCTACTTCTTTTTTGAGAAATGTCTGTTTATTTCAGATGCCCATTTTTTGATTGGATCTTTAAATTTGGGAGATCTGATTTTTTTAAGTTCTTTATATATTCTAGAAAGTAAACCTTGGTCTGAAGAACAGCTGGTAAAAATTTTTTCCCACATTGTTGGTTTTATCTTCAGGCTGCTGTTGGTTTCTCTTTCTGTGCAGAAGATTTTTAAAAAGAACAGATCCTACCTGTTGATTGTTTGTGCTAGTTCAGCTGCGATTGAGGTTTTGTTCAGTAAATCTTTCCCTAAGCCAATGTCTTCAAGAGCTCTACCTAAACTCTTTTCCAGGTAGTTTAGTGTTTCTGTTTTAATTAGATCTTTAATCCATTTGGATTTTAATTTAGTGAATGGGGAGAGATCTAAGTCTAGTTTTAATCCTTGGCAAGTTTAAACCAAACTTTTCCTGCACCACTTATTAATGAAGCTGTCTTTCCTCCAGTGAGGGTGTTTGGCTCCTTTGTCAAACATGAGGTGGCTGAGTGTGTTTGAAGTTGTTTGTGCATCTTCTAATCAGTTCTACTGGTCATCTGGTCGGTTTCTTTGCCAGTGCCATGCTGTTTTTATCACAGTAGCTTTGTAGTAGAGTTTCAAGTTCAGGAATGTGATATCCCCTATCTTGTCTTTGTTGCCTAGAATTGATTTTGATTTTTAAGGCCTCTCCTTGTTTCAAATTAATTTTTGGATTTTTTTTTCTCCAGGTCTGAGAAATATGCTCCTGGAATTTCAATTGAAATTGCACTGAATCTATATAGCAACTTTGAAAGTATGGCTATTTTCACTATATTGGTTCTTCTTACCCAGGAGCAAGGGATGTCTTCCCATTTTCTGATATCCTCTTTGCTCTTTTTTTTCAGAGTGCTATAGTTTTCAGAGTAGGGTGTATGATCTTGTTGATGATGTTCTTCATTCTATTTTCTGATATGTTATTAAGGATTTTTGCTTCTATGTTCATTATTGAGATTGATCTATAGTTCCCTTTTTCAGTTGAGTCTTTCTCTGCTTTTGAGATCAAGGTGATGCTTGCTTCCAGGAATAAATTTGAGAGTATTGCTTGACTTTCAACTTCATTGAAGATTTTATTTTATTTTATTTTTTAGTTTTTTTGTACTGGGGATTGAGTGCAGGACCTTGTACTTGAAAGGCAGGCAGCAGAACCACTGAGATAATTCCCCGGCATCATTAAAGATTTTAAAGAGTATGCCAACAGTTCTTCAAAAGTCTTGTCGAATTCAGCAGTGAAGTAATCAGGAACTGGGATTTTCTTCATTGATAAGTTTTTAATTACATTTTTCTTTGAAGACAGGGTCTCACTATGTAGTGGAGGCTGACCTGGAGCTCACTGTGTAGCCCAGGCTGGTCTCAAACTTGCAGCAATCCTCCTGCCTCAGCCTCCTGAGTTCTGGGATTACAGACATGCGCCACCATGCCCATCCCTTACATTTTCAATTTTGTTGTTTGATATGGGATTGTTTAGAATTCTTAAGTCTTTTTCATTCAACTTTGTTAATTCATACATATCTAGCAATCTGTCCATTTCTTCTGTGTTTTCCACCTTATTGGCATTTAGGTTCTTGAAGGAACAATTAATGATCCTCTGGATTTCTGCTTTTTTTTTTTTTTTTTTTTTGTAATATCACCCTTTTCATTTCTACTTGCATGGATTTTGGTCTTTCCTTTTTTGATAAAGGTGGCTAAAGGTCTGTTGATTTTGTTTATTCTTTTCAAGAACCAACTCTTTGATTTATTGATTTTTTGTATCATTCCCTTAGTCTCCATTGCATTGATTTCTTCTCTGATTCTTATAATTTCTTCCCTTTTATGAGCTTTGCATTTGTTCTGCTCTTCTTTTTCTAGAACTTGAGATTCAGCATCAGATTGTTTATTTGAGCTCACTCTGTGTTCCTAATGTGAGTATTCACTGCTATGAATTTCCCTTGTAAGACAGTTTTCATTGTATCCCATAGATTCTGATATGTTATATTGACATTGTCATTTTGTTCTAGAAACTGTCTGATATCTTCATTAATTTCCTGTGTGAATCATTAGTTATTCAAAGTGTGTTGTTCAATTTCCATGTGTTTATGAAAATCTTGTCATTTCTTTTGATACTGATGGCCCATTTCATCACACTATGTTATGATAATATACAGGGGACAACTTAAATTCCTTTTGAATTTACTTCTGAGTGATTATGTGAACTATTTTGGAGAACAACCCATGTGCAGCAGAAAATAATATGTATTCTGTTTTGTGGGTGGAACACTCTGCAAACATCTGTTAGGTTCATTTGTTCAAGAATTTTATTGAGTTCTAGTATTTCACTGTTGATTTTTTTGTCTAGTTGATCTATCTATTTGCAACAGTCCAATGTTGAATTCCCTCACCACTATTGTATTAATGCGTATATGATTTTTCATGTCCTTTTGGATTTGTTTTATATATTTGAACACATTAGTATTTGGTGCATATATATATTTGTGATTGCCACTTGTTCCTTTGAATTTTTCCCTTTACAAGAGAGTACTGTCCTACTTTGTCCATCTTACTCAGTGTTTGTTTGAAATTCATTTGATCTGCAAGTAGGCTAGCTTCTCCTACTTTTTTGGGGGGGGCTTCCTCTTGCATGAAGTATTTTTTCCACCCTTTAACTTTCAGTCTATGAGTTTCTTTTTGAATTAAGTGTGTTTTTTGTATGCAGCATATTGTTAGATCTTGCTTCTTAACCCATTCTGCCAGTCTATTTCTTCTGATTGGTGAATTGAGACCATTAACATTGATGATTATAACTGATATGTATTGACTTATCCTTGTCATTACTTTTTTTTTTTTTGGATTCTCCTATTTGTTTAATTTCTTGTTGTGCCTGATGGATTCATTTTGCTGGGCTTCTGGGAGTTGTGATCCTCATTGTCTTATTCTAGGATAGTTTTAAAAATTTTTTGGAGTACTGATTTGGTATTTATGAAGTTCCTAAGGTGGTCTTTGCCACAAAAGTGTCTTATTTCTCCATCAATTCTGAAAGAAAATTTCGCAGGGTACATTAATGTGGGTTGGAAATTATTTTCCTTTTGGGTTTTGAAATACTTCACTCCTGGCTTTTCTGGCCTTGAGAGTTTGTGTTGAGAATTCTACTGTGATTCTGATGGACTTTCCCTTGTATGTGATTTGTTTCTTTTCTCTAACTGCTTGGAAGATTTTGTTCTTCTCTTGGGTTTCTGGAATCTTAACTGTTATATTCATATGTATAGATCTTTTGACCAGGGATAGTTGGAGTCCTATATGCCTCACTTATCTGTTTGTCATGTTCTTTCCCTGTGCTTGCAAAGCTTTCTGCTGTTACTTCTTTGAATAGATTTTGTACATAATTTGCGCTCTCTCCTGTTTCTTCATTGACTCTGATCACTCTTATGATATTCTTCTTTGCATCATGTAGAAGCTGTTGGATTGATTTCTTGTGGTCCCTTATTATTATTAAGAAAATTTTCTTTTCCTGGTTACTAATTCCAATCCTGTCTTCTATATCTGAAATCCTGTCCTCACATTGGCTCATTCTGCTGTGTAAAGTTTCAACAGAATTTTTAATCTCCTGGATATCTGTTTGCATCTGTTTTATAGTTTCCATTTATTTCCTATGTTGTGATTCCATCATGTTATTCAGCTCCTTTAATATTTTTTGCCTCTGTCTGCTCTAAATTCATTAATCATTTCTGGCACTATGGACACAATAGCTGTTGTTATCTGAGAAATTATTTTTGATTTCATTTTTTCCAGATCCTACTTTGTTGCCATGTCAGGGAGTTCAGGTGGTTGAGTATCAGATTATTCCATCTTGTTGCCATTTGTGGTTGTCTTAGGTGATCTGGGAGTCTGGTTTTAAGACTTACGTGTTTTCTCATTTCAATACATGCAGCAACACACCTAGTGGAAAAAGAAGCCCACAGACTGAAAATGAAAGGATGGAAAACAGTTCTCCATGCAACAGGAGCCCAGAAAAAAGCAGGGGTAGCTATCTTATTCACAAATAAAGTAAATTTCAAACCAAAACTGATTCAGAGAGGCAAAGAAGGTCACTACATCCTTGTAAAGGGAATAATTCAAGAGGAAGAGATGACAATCATAAACATATATGCATCAGATATTAATGCCCCCAACTATACAAAACAAATATTAAGTAACATAAAAAAACAAATAAGCACTAATACTGCTTCAGTTTTGTTGAGGTGACTTTTTGCACACCCAGTGCTCTTCAATTCTCAGCCAGCCACTGAGGTGCCTTTTCTCTGCTGCTCACCTCTGTTTCAATTACTGGGTCCAGAATGGTTGCTTTCTGGCTCCCTGTGCTGCCATGTTGTCCAGGTGGGATTCTGGCTGGGGTGCACTTGGGATGGTATCTTGGCATGCCTCTGGGTGGGGTCTGCTGCCCCTACATAGCTGTTTTCTGTAAGTCCTTTGGCTGGGGGCTATGCCCCTAAGTCACTGCTATCTGAGTGGGCTTCTGGCTGGGGTCTGCACACACTTATCTATGGTATCAGGGTGTGTCTCTGGCTGTTGATTGTGTCCCTATGCAGCTCTTTCCTAGGCAGCCTTTGGCTGGGTATGTGGGTCCTAGCTGCTGAGGTTTCCGTGGGGCCCTGCCTGAAACCTGCCTGCAACTGTACCACTCTGGTCCGTGGGGGTTTCTCACTGGGGTCTGCATGCATGTATGGATCTTTGTAATGTAATCCTTTTTTGGGGGCGGAGTACTGGGGGTAGAACTCAGGCCCTTGTGCTTGCAAGACAGGTAGTGAAACCACTGAGCTAAATCCCCAGCCCTGTACTGTATTCTTAAACACTGTCAGTTTTTCAACCCTAAAGAGCTGTTTAATATTTTTCTGCACCCATGCATGTCTGGTCTATCACCTGGAGGCAAAATGGAATACAGAGGGAAGTGTTGACTGTGGTATTGTTTTACAGCTTGAGCTGTACCATTAGAAAGAAGGGGGGCAGTCAGAAGTGCCTTATGTTAGCACTTTCTTTGCCTTAAGAGACAATCCAGTCATTTGTTCAAAATATATATGTAAGCCACCAGAAAGCCAGATGCCTTTGGTCCTTAAGGCAAAATCCAATGCATCTACCATTACTGAGCCTCAAGTTCCCCTCCCCCTCCCTTGTCCTCTGTACCCTAAGGGCAAAGATTAAGCTCTTCAATTACTTTAAATTATTAACTATTAATCAGGAAACAGATGTGTACCCCCTGAAAACAGTTGGAATACTTGTAACAGTTTATCTCTTTAAAGGGGACAAGTTACATGTGACTGTAGAAGCCCATCTATATAGTTGGCCATTCCAATAAGATAAACTGTCACCATAGGTACATTTCTTAAATGTGGTCTTTGATTTCACAGGATTATTTTTCCTTTCTGAATATTTTTTCCATTAAGTTTATTGGTGCATTTAAAGAAAACAATACAGTTACATTTATCATTAGGATCTTATACCTTTACATGATCTGTCTTGGTTCTTGTTTTTTCCACAAACCCCTGCACTCCCTTTGTCTGCTTCACCCTTTGCTATTTATAAAGACTTTGTTTCTATTTTTTCATTTTTTCACATTTTTTTCTTCTCCCTTATTTCTATTCTCCTCCCCTTCCCACTTTCCCTTTGGTCATTTTCTTCCTATTTCACAATCTCAATTATACCATTAGAACCTTATTTACACTTCTGGTTTTTCACACCAGAGAAACTATTCAGTATTTACTCAAGTGTGTCCAATTTATTACACTTAAGAGTGTAGCCTCAATATGCATCAATTTAGCTATGAATGTTTCTAGTTTCTCATTCTTTATGTCTGCATAGTATTCCATATTATAGAAAAATCATATCCTCCTTGTCCAGTCTGCAGTTAATGGGTATTTGGGTTGTTTCCAACGTATAGCTATTGTGAACTGTGCCATTATAAACATGGGTGCACATATATCACTGTGGTATGAAACTTTTGATACTTTTCAAAAGATACCCAGCAGAGGGATAGCTGGGTCAAATGGAACCTCTGATAATAGTTTGAGGAATCTACCTATTAATATCCACAGTGGGGGCAACAGTCTGCACTCCCACCAACAATGGAGAAGTGTTCCTTTCTCCCCAAAACCCTGCCAGCATTTGTTATTGGTTGATGTTTTGATAGCAGCCATTTTTTCTGGGGTAAGATGGAATCTCAGTGTTGTTTTCATTTGCGTCTCTCAAATGACTAGTGTTGTTGAACATTTTTTGAAGTATTTATTTGCTGCTTTTACTTTTTTGTCTGAGAAAAGTCTGTTCATTTCAGATGCTGATTTTTAATCGGGTCTTTGTATTTGGGGTGTCTGATATTGTTCAGTTCTTTATATATTCTAGATAGTAATACTTTGTCTGACAAGCAGCTGGTAAAATTTTTTCCCACATTGTAGGTTATCTCTTAGCTCTGTTGGTGATATATCTTACACCACAAAAACTTTTTAATATAATGAGATCCCAGTTGTTGATTCTTTGTGCAAGTTCTTGTGCTGTAGAGGATTGGTTGATAAAGTCTTTTCCTATGCCAATGTCATTGAGAGTTCTATGTAATTTATTTTCCAGTAAGACTAGTGGTTCTGATTTGATATTTAGATCTTTATTCCACTTGGGTTTTAGTTTGGAGCATGGTGAAAGCAAAGGGTCTAGTTTTAATCTTTGGCAAGTTGAAAGCCAGTTTTCCAACACCATTTACTAAAGAGGCTATCTTTCCTTCAGTGAGGATGGTTGGCTCCTTTGTCAAGGATGAAGTAGCTAAGTACATCTGGTGTTGTTTCTTCATGTTCTTATCTATTACATTGATCCTTGGGTCTATTTCTTTGCCTGTACCATGCTGTTTTTAATCACAGTGGCTTTATAGTATAGCTTCAAGTTGTGAATTGTGATACACCCTGCCATGTCTCTGTTGCCTAGAATTGTTTTTGCTATTCTAGGTCTCTTCTGATTCCAAACAAATTTTTGTATTATTTTCTCAAGTTCTGTGAAACATAGTGTTGGGATTTCAATCAGGATTACATTGAATGTATATAGATGTTTTGCAAGTATGGCCATTTTCACTATGTTGATTCTTCCTACTCAGGAGCAAGGGATGTATTTCTGCCTTCTTATATCCTCTTCTCTTTTTTGAGAGTGCTGTAATTTTCAGTGTAGAGGTCTTTTGTCTCCTTTGTTAGGCTGATTCCTAGATGTTGCATTTGTTTGTATGTTATTGTAAAAGCAATTGTTTCCCTAATTTCTCTCTCAGTGAGTCTATAATTTGTGTACAAGAAGGCTATTGATCTTTGAGAATTGACTTTGTATCTTGCTATTCTACTGAATATGTCAATTAAGTCTAGAATTCTTTTGGCAGGGTTTTTTTTTGGGGGGTCTTCTATGTAGAGTATCATATCCACAGCAATTAGTGACAGTTTAAATTTTTCCTTTCCTATTTTATTCATTTTATTTTTTCCTGTTTTCTAATTGCTGTGGCTAATGTTTATAGAACTATATTGATCAGGAGTGGTGATAGTGAACATCCTTCTCTTGCTCCTGATTTTAGCTTGAAGGTTTTCAGTTTTTGGCCATTTAATAGAAAGTTGGTTGTTAGTTTTTCATAGATAGACTTTATCAAGTTGATATAAAGACCATCTATTCCAATTTTCTGAGGGTTTTTCTCATGAATGGGTGTTGAATTTTGTAGATTTCTTCTTGGGCATCTATTGAGATGATCATATGTTTTTGTCTTTGACTCTGTTGATATAGTGTATTACATTTATTGATTTATCCCTGGGAAAAATGCAACTTGGTCAGGGTGTATTATCTTCTTGATGATCTTCTGGATTCTTTTTGCCAGTATCTTATTGAGGACTTTTGCATCATTGTGCATTAAGGAGATTGTCCTGTATTTCTTGTTGGGTTGGGCCTTTCCCTAGCTTTGGAATCAAAGTCATATTTGCTTCCAGGAATGAATTTGGAAGTATTGTGTTTCCAAAAATAAAATTATGAAATGGGAAGGTGCTGGGACATTAAAAAGTAACGAATTGGCCTATAGTTCTCTTTTTCAGTTGGGTCTTTCTCTGCACTGGGGCTCAAGGTGATGCTTGCTTCCAGGGAAGAATTTGGGAATATCAACTCCTTTTCAATTTCATTGAAGTGTTTAAACAATAGTGGCCATAGTTCTTCTCTAAATGTCTAATAGAATTCAGCAGTTAAGCCATCAGGACCTTGGCTTTTCTTTGTTGGTAATGTTTTTAATTCCCCTTTTTAGAATGGAATGTAATTGGGGCATTAACACTTTTGATATCTTCTTTTTCAACTTTGGAAGTTCATATCTATCTAGGAATCTGTCCATTTCTTCTGTATTTTCCATTTGATTAGAGTACAAGTTCACAAAGTAAGTATTGCTGATCCTCTCTATTTCTGCAGGATCTGTTGTCACTTCACCTTTTTCTTTCCTAATTTCATGAATTTGGCCTTTTCTTTCCTTTTTTTATGGGGAGGTGCTTTTTTGAGACATCATCTCGCTATCTAGTTGAGACTGACTTAGTACACACTATGTAACCCAGGCTGGTCTCAAACTCATAGAAATCCTCCTGCCTTAGCTTCCCAAGTGCTGGGATTACAAGCACATGCCACCATGCCCAGATTCTTTCCTTTTTTTTGATAAGGCTGGCTAAGGGTTTATTGATTTTATTTATTCTTTCAATAAACCAACTCTTCAATTCATTTTTTCTATAGTTTTCTTAGACTCCTCAATTGTATTAATTTCTGCTCTGATCTTTATAATTTCCTTCCTTGTATGAACTTTTGGTTTGTCTTACTCTTTTTTTTCTAGAAGCTTAAGGTTAAGCATTGGGTTGTTTATTTGAGCTTGTGCTGTTTTCCTAGTATGAGCATTACATTATGAATTTGCCTCATAGAACTGCTTTCATCATGTCCCATAGATTCCTGAATGTTGTATTGGCATTATCATTTAGTTGTAGAAACTGTCTAATTTCTTCTTTAATTTCCTCTGTGACTCAATTGTTTTTCAGCAGGGTGTTGTTTAATTTCTATGTGTTCATGAAGCGCTTGTGGTTTCTTAGACTATTGATCTCCAGTTTAATTGCACTATGCTCTGATAATTCACTGGGGATAGCTTCAATTCCTTTGCATTTACTTAAGCATGTTCTATGAGATAGCATGTGGTCTATTTTGGAGAATGACTGTGTGCAACCAAAAAGAATGTATATTCTGATTTTGTGGCATGGAACACTCTGTAGACATGTACTAAGTCCGTTTGTTCTAAGACTTGGTTCAGTTCTGTTATTTCATTGTTGATTTTTTTTGTCTCAATGATCTATTTGTATTAGTGGAGTATTGAGGTCCCCCACCACAATTGTATTAGTGTTTATTTCATTTTTCATATCCATTAGTATTTGTTTTGTGTAGTTGTGTTCATTAGTATTCAGTGCATATATATTTATGATTGTCATTTCTTCCGCTTGTATTGTTCCCTTTACAAGGCCTTCTTTGGCTCTCTTAATTAGTTTTTGGTTTGAAATCTATTCTGTCTGCAATAAGATAGCTACTCCTGCCTTTTTCTGGGCTCCTGTCACATGGAGTACTGTTTTCCAACCTTTTACTCTCAGACTATGAATTCCTTTGTGGATTAAGTGGTTCTCTTGTATACAGCATATTGTTGGATTATGCTTCTTACTCCATTTTGCCAGCCTGTTTCTTTTGATTGGTGAATTGATGCCATTAACATTGATGGTTATAACCTTTATGCATTAAGTTTTCATTGCCTTGTTATATTCCTGATGTTGGTTGCTTTATTTTATTGTTTTTCACTTTCTCCTTTTAATTTCTTGCCTTGCCTGTCATATTTTGCTGTGCTGGCCCTTACAGAGTCGTGGTCTTAATTTTGTTTTTGCAGGATATTGTTTAGAAGTATTTGGAGTGCTGGTTTGGTGTTCATGAAATTTCTCAGGTGTTGTTTGTCATTGAAGTATCTTATTTCCCCATCAATTTTGAAAGATAGTTTTGCAGGATACATCAGTCTAGGTTGGAGGTTGTTTTCTTTTAAGGCTTGAAATACCTCACTCCAGGCTCTGCTTGATGTGAGATTTTGCGATGCAAAGTCTGCTGTGATTCTGATGGGTTTTTCTTTGCATGTGATTTGTTTCTTTTCTCTGTTTATAGTATTTAGTTCTTCTGTTGGTTTTCTGGAATCTTGACTATTATATGTCTAGGTGTAGATTTTTTTTTATCATGGCTAGTTGGAGTCCTATAAGCCTCACTCATCTTTATGTCAAATTCTTCCCCTTTGTTTGGGAAGTTTTCTGTCATTAATTCTGTGAGCATTTTTTTTGTGTCATTTGAACATTCTCTTGCTACTTTATTGATTACTATTAGTTTTATATTATACTTCTTTGCATCATCTAAGAGTTGTTGGATTGATCTCTCATGTTTCCTGGTTTTAAGATATTTCTCTTTTCATGATCACTGGCCAAAATCCTGTCTTCTATGCCTGTAATTCTATCTTTACATTCATTCATCTTGCTGCAAATGCTTTCTATAGAGTTTTTTTTCCCAAAACCAATAAGCAGATTTATTTTTTTCTCTCATTGAGTTTATTGGAACATTTTAGGTATACAGTACAGTTACATTCATCGTTGGGATCTTGTACCTTTACATGACAAGTCTTGCTTCTTATTTTTTCCCCTTTTCCCTGCCCTCCCTTCACCCCCTCCCCCTCCCCCTTTACAAACACTTTATTTCCATTTTTTCATTTTCTCATATATTTTCCCATATTACCTTTCCCCTACCCTTTCCACTTTTCACTTTAGCCCTTCTGATAAGCAGATTTAATACAATCCCAAACAAAATACCAACAGCATTCCTCACAGAACTAGAGAAAATAATCAAAATTTGTATGGAACCAGAAGAGACTCTGAATAGCAGAAATAATCCTGAGCAAAAAGAGTAAAGCTAGAAGTATCACAATCCTGAGCTTCAAGTTATGCTACAAGGTTACAGTAAAAAAAAAATAGCATGATATGGGCACAAAAACAAATCTATTGTTCAATGAAACAGAATAGAGGATGCATAAACAACCCCAGATCCATTTAGCTATCTGATCTTTGAAAAAGGGGCCAAAAACACACACTGGAGGAAAAATAGCCTCTTGAAAAAATGATGCTGGGAATACTGGCTATTCACATACAGAAGATTGAATGTGCACCCATCTATCTCATCATGTACTAAACTAAAATAAAAATGGATCAAAGACCTAAATGTTAAAAGCAGAAACAGTCTGTTGGAAGAGGCATAGGCAAGTACTTTCTGAACAGAACCTCAATTGCACAAGAAATAACTTCAAGAATCAAGTCTGTTGAAAGAGGCATAGGCAAGTACTTTCTGAACAGAACCTCAATTGCACAAGAAATAACTTCAAGAATCAACAAATGGGGTTATGTCAAATTAAAAAGCTTCTGAACAGCAAAGGAAACAGCCAACAGAATGAAGAGACAGCCTACAGAATGGGAAAACAGTTTTTCCAGTTATTCCTCAGATAAAAAAATAATATCTGGAATATATGTAGAACTAAAAATAAAAATCATATTCCCCAAAATAAAAGACCCAGTTACAAATGGGCCATTCAAAGAAATAGATACTTTTCAGAATAAGTACAAATGGCCAACAAATAAATGAAAAAACTGTTTAACATCTCTGGCTATTAGAGAAATGCAAATTAAAACAACACCGAGGTTCCATCTTTAGAGAAAATATCTATCATTAAGAAATCAAATAATAACAAATGATGAAGAGGCTGCGGTGAAATAAGGAGCCCTTCTATATTGTTGATGGGAGTGCAAACTAGTGCAACCAATATAGAAATAAGTATGGAGATTTATCAAAAAACTTAAACTAGACATTCCATTAGACACAGAAATCTAGAATAGTATGTCTAAACAAGAGCTAAAGATGTCATATTATAGCAGTATAAGCATACCCATGTTTATAGCAGCACAATTCATTACAGCTAAATCGTGGATGCGGCCTATATATCTATGAATACATCTGTAAACATCACTTTTAGGACTGCTTTCACTGTATCCCATAAGTTGTGGTATGTTTCCTGGCATTGTCATTTGATTACAAGAACTCTCTAATTTCTTCCTTGATTTCTCCTGCGCCTCATTGATAATTCAAGAGTGCTTTGCTTAATTTCCAAATTTTTTTTTGAATTCTTTTCATTGAGTTTATTGGTACAATCTAGGTATACAATACAGTTACATTCATTATTGGGATCCTGTACCTTTACATGATAGGTCTTGATTCTCATTTTTTCCCCTTGTCCCTGCCCACCCTTCACCCCCTTCTCCCTTCCCCATTTACAAACACTTTATTTCCACTATTTCAATTTCTCATATTTTTTCCTCTCCCTTATTACCTTTTCCCCACCCTTCCCTCTTTCCCTACACCTTTAGTCCTTTACTTCCTATTTCACGTTATTAATTATCTCATTAGCATCTTGTGTACTATTATAGTTTTTCACACCAGAGAGACTATTCGGTATTTCAGTTAAAGAAATCTCTGTATGAACATTAAAAATAGGGAATCTTAAAATAAAACTAAAAAGGAAAGTAAAAGAGAAAAGGCAATGATGCAAGATTAAAATAATCCTTCTATAGAGTTTTTAATCTCTTGGCTATCTGTTTGAATCTGTTTCATGGATTCAATTTCTTTCCTATATTGGGCATTCAAGGTTTTCATTTCTTTCCTATACTGTGTAATCATGGTTTCCATCATGGTCCTTAGCTAATGTATTTTTTAAAAATCTGTTTCTGTTCTAGAGTCTCTAATCATGTCTTTCTTTTTTTCTTTTTGTTGAGTTTATTGGTACATTTTAGGTATACAGTACAGTTTCATTCATTATTGGGATTTTGTACCCTTTACATGACAGGCCTTGGTTCTCATTTTTCCCCTTGTCCCTGCCATCCCTTCACCCCTTCCACCCCTCCCCGTTTTCAAGCACTTTATTTCCATTTTCTCATATGTTTTTATTTTCCCTTATTACCTTTCTCCTACCCTTCCTACTCCCCCTACACCTTTAGCACTTTTCTTCCTATTTCATATTGTCAATTATCTCATTAGGATCTTACGTACTGTTACAGTTTTTTCACACCAGAGAATCTATTAGGTATTTACGCATTTTATAATCATGTCTTTCATTCTTCTCACCATCTCTGTGCTTATCTGTGAAATTATTTATTTTTTGTATTTTTCTAGAGCGTCATTTAGCTCTACTGTGCTTTCTTACTGTTACTGTGCTGTAAGATGGTTGACTGTAAGGCTTTTCCACATTGGCTCCAAAGTTTACCTTTGGTGGGGTGGAAGTCTGTGTTTGTGGCTGTTTAAATGCCTTCTCATTTCTATTTTTGTCACTGGTCCTGTCCTTGATTTAATTCCTGTGTTAATACTCAATCTTCCAGATATAGCTATTCTTTAGGTTTTGAGTCTCTAATGTCTCTGAGGCAATCTCATTTCATTATAGGGAGGACAACTGATAAGATCAATCACAACAGCTTAGCCCAAGTAATACAATGAGCAGCACATAGCATCAAGCACAGCTTAGAAAATGACAATTCATTGTAGTTAATAATCTAACACCTTTAACTGTTTGAATTCAATCAAACCTGATTACCACCACAAAATATGTTTCTAGTGAATAAACCTTTCAATATAGCATCTTTACTCTTCAGGATGGGGATTTAGAAGGAGTTGGGGAGGGAGGGATAGATAGATAGGATAGAAAAAGTTTAGAAGTGAGGTCAGAAGACAGAGGACGATCACACAAACTCTAGGGAGCTGCTGAAGAGAAGAGGAGAAGGCAGAACAAAATATACCCAAGAAGAGAACAAAGAAACAGCAATAGGGAGGCTAGCATCTGAAATCACTTCTTTTTAAAACTAATGACGAGCTGGCATGGTGGCACATGCCTGTAATTCCAGCACTCAGGAGGCTAAGGCAGGAGGATCCCTGTTTGTTTGAGACCAGCCTGGGCTACATAGTGAGTTCCAGGTCAGTCTTAACTACATAGTGAAACCCTGTCTCAAAATACCAAAAAATAAAAAATAAAAATAAAACTAATGGCAATTGAGAGAAGGAAAAAGAGAAGAAAAGGAAAAGAAAGAAAATAAATTTGAATTAGAATAGGAACAGGAACAAAAACGGAGAGTAATGGAGATCAAGGTGGGAGTGAGAGACTGAGAGAGAGAGGGAAAGAAAAGAAGATTAAAAAAGGAAAACATTGAGGTTACCAGAGGTTCACAAGCTGCTGCTGGGCTCCTCTGCTGCACTTGATCTAAGATCTAAAGTCTAAGGTCCTTCTGATTCTCATTACAAGAGGTCTCTGTTAATGATTTATAGGAAAAGTTTTTACCAGTCTATTTATAGACACAAAACTAAAAACTGTAACGGGGTTATCTAGTTTTATTTTGTCAAGACATCTGGGAGTGCATTGCAATTTATATTGTCTGTGTATGTTTGTTCAATCTATGATAATATCTGGTTACAGCACCTTCACCTGCTTTGCTTAAGAAATACGTATATATGTATACACATAAATGTATATATATACATATATATATATATATTCTTGTTGAGATTTCCATGGTCATTTTTGAGATTTCCAAGATCATTCATGTAGGTTTTCAGGGTAGCCAAACTCACTTAAAATAAGGACTGACAGGCTCAAGACTTGCATAGGAATATAAGCGTTAAAGTTTGATAACATAAATATTACATATCATATGAGTTAATATGTATTTTTCTATGTCTTAACTTTTAAGTATATATTGGGCTCCAAAAGCTTTACTTAAGTTGTTATATAAACACTCAAGACATAATCTCAAATGCTTTTGGTTCATATAGTTTAACAATATGTTATTTTAAATATCTAGTAAGAGTAAAGATGTCTTTAAAGTTGGTAATATATTTCAATCCAGGTTGTTAGATAACCAATATAATGTCAAAGATCAGCC
>NW_022900951.1:101781200-101801443 GCF_012274545.1 Fukomys damarensis
TATAGATTTATATAATATATATTTTGTCATTTATATTACATATAACTTAAAATGTGTTAACTGTTTTGATGAGTTATCTAAAGGAATTATTTTGGGATATATTTAAAAGTTTAAATGTTGTGCCTAAAGCAATATGTTTTTCTAAATTATTGATATGCTCTTGGTTAAACTCACATGACTAGATTTAAAGGCAATGATTCTATATTTTACAAAAATAAAATTTTTGTGTTTCTATTGCTAGGATTTTAGTTACTAAGAAGTGAGCTTTAAGAGTAAAAGAATATTTGATTATTTTTTAATTAATTAATTTTATTGGTACATTTAAAGTGTACAATGCAGTGTCATTCCTCATTGGAAATTTGTACCTTTACATAATCCATCTTGGTTCTAATTTTTTCCCCATTCCACTGACCTCCCTGTACCCCTGGCTATCTACAAAGACTTTGTTTCCATTTTTTTATGTTCATTCTATCCCATCTTTCTTTTCCCCTACCCCTCCCATTTCACCTTCTGTTTTGCACCTTTTCTTCCCATTTCAAATTATCTATTATAATTTTAGTCCTTATTTACACTTTCAGTTGATTCTTATTGTATAAAATGTTTTCACAATCAGTTCATGATTGGTTAAATATATATTATATTATGACATAACTTGTATTTGTGTATATGTATATGTGTACATCTAAAAACAAGCTATACTGTGAGTCTATGATTTAAAGTTGTTTATAGAATTAGGAGTATATAAATGTAATACATACAAAGTAGCTAATAGGCGCTCTCTTTTTTACAGCATATGTTTGGGCCTTAAACATACAACATGATCAAATTTAACATCTCTTCAAATTTGGTCCTGACATCTAAACTTGATCTACATTTATTGGCTTTATCTAAAAAAGCATTTTGCTAATGTAAAAATGAGATACATTTGTATATTGGGTAATAAGTGTATTTTCAGTCATTAACACTCTTTCCTAGACTTACCAGAGCTGTAAAATTGTCCTAAATTCTTGTCAGTATAGTTATACTTTAAAAAACTTGTTAAAGGATTCTAAAATTTGTCTTAAAGGTAGAAACTAAATAAATATTTATACACAGCTGTGATATCATTTATTTGCTAACCTTATGGTATATTAAATGGTACATTTATGTTTCCCAAGTGTATAGACCTTCAAAGAACTAGAAACATCTTACAACACTGGTGACTTCCACCTAAAGTTGTTTATGGTGGTAAACTTTTTAGGCTCAAGTGTCTGGCTTTACCTTGCTTGTATTCTAGCTATTTGTGATGAAATGTATATGACAATACAGCAGGAGTCCACCAGCCAGATGATGCAGATACTTTTTCAAGGCTTGTGCTTTATGATTATGTGTATACCATGTACGTGTTAGAATACTTAGAGATGCTCAAACTCTATGCAGTCCAGACATTGTCACTAAAAATTACAGACTGAACATTGTTCATCTATAAAGTACATTTATAGACAAGTATATTCTACTTAGCTGTTATTCTGGTAACCAAAAATGGTTAAAAGTTAAATTAGGTGAAAGTTTCATGTCATTTAATATCTTCTAATTAGATAAATATAACTGACTAAAATTTTATTCTATACTAAAGTGAAGAGTTAAATGTGTTTCAGAGATAATAACAAAACTGGATAGTTCTAATATAGTAAACTCATCATAATCATTATGCTAAGATGTTATGTTTTCCTTTATCTCAATTTTTCCTGTAAAATTTTGTAATTATTTGGTAGTATTCTTCAAGGATTTAACTTCTAAGACAACCATGATTGGTAAAGAAATAATAGTGTATTTGTAATACTATGTATTTCAAGGTGCTCAATATCTAGATAAGATCAAATAATTAAACCTATATAATTCTTACCACAATTGAAATAACAGATCCTTTAATCTAGGTGTTCAACAACTGAGGTTTTGAGACGAGAGCTATGAAGATAACTGGACTAAGAGCACAGCCAACATTTTGGCCCTGTCCCTCCAAGATCAGTAAGGAATCCAGACACGAGAGAACCTTTCTATAATATTCTATAACTCCTGTGAGTCACCCAATCTCCTGAGAAGGGAGATTATTGGACCCCAGAGAGCGGGAGTCAACCAATGTACAGTGTGCTAAAATGTATTGGCCACAGAGAAAAAAAGTTCCCATGCTTCCATGAGAAATCACATTGTCAAGCAAGACTGTCATACATCCTATTGGATGACACTGAAAGAGAACTGGAGAAGCTCTGTACATGTTTACAAAAGTAAGCACAGAAGGACCTTAACTGACTTTGATAGACAGCAGGAGAGTAATTTTGATTAACACAGGAATCATTTTAACTTGGTTTTACACACCCAGAAGGAAATTAATACCAAAGACACATAAAAATAATAGAAATATAGGCTAGGTGTAGAAAGGGGGCTCTAGTCACTGACCCCTCCTGGCAGTTTTCTGTAGCTGACTACTGTTACGGGTCAGGGAGATTAGAAAATTACAGTAGAAGCCATAAAAACTCAATGAGAGTATTTAAATTCATTAGCTAAAATTGTCTTGCAAAACCACTACATTCTTTATCTTTTTACAGCTACAATTGGAGGGACTTGTGACAAAGAAATATCAGATTTATAGATAATCTTAATCTGTAGAGAGGTCTAGGAACTCACTGGTTACAATCACTATTCTAGTCCCATAAGAGCCATGCCCTTATGTGTCTCTTTTCCCCAAATTGTCTTTCCATTCTAGTCCTCATGATTTGGTTGTATGTGCTTTAACCTTGGAGAACTTTTTTACTCCCATCTAGAGCCTGCCAAAATCCAAGCAGTCATGCAGATGGAATCAATGCCAAATGTGCCAGATCCCTTTTACCTGGACCCACTAGATCGACCTTTAAAGGGTGTACATAACTGCTAAACTGTAACATGACTTCTGTTTAATGCCCTTGAGATCAGTCCTTTGGAAAAGGCCCTTGGCTATGGTCTCCCCTATACCAAATCTTCTCAGCTGGAAGCAACTCGATTGAAACTTCAGCCATTCTCCCTTAACTGCAATTACGGATGCTTCACGATAAAGACAAGTATTATTGACAGCTAAATTAGATAAAAAATAATAGAATGTCAGAGAAGGACAGGGCGCTCAAGGAAATCAGTGAAAAATAAAGATAGCAGAAAAAAAATAAAGACATCGGAATCATAACTAGAGGCACATCTAAGGAGGGCGGGGGGCGGTGGATTTAGCTCAGTGGTTAGGTGGCCTGCCTTGCAAGTGCACGGAACCGAGTTCAATCCCTGGTACCAAACAACCAACAAAACAAAACAAAACAAAACAAAAAAACCAAAAAAACCCCACAAACATAAAGAGGGCAAGGCTTCAAGATAAAGATGCAATGGATAAGCAGGACATGAGACGATAGTGTAATTAGTATCATCCAGTCTATTAAGTCCAGATGTCATCAGACATCTGGGTTGGAGACTGAAAAACCTGTACCCAACCCTTCCCAAAATGTTCCTTTTTAAAAGTCATAGATAATCCAAGGTTAATGGTGTCAGCCATATACAGAAACTGTCAAAAATGTATACACAATTCAGGAAAAGAAAAACTTGTATAAATATCTTAATATTAAATTTATTGAGATGTCATGAGATTAATACAAGTTATCTTTGGTCTCTATAATGACAAGAGTTGCTCAAAGTGGTTTTCTATTAGCTTGCAGACATTTATTAGTACAGCAAACTGATGTTTGCACAACCTTGGTCACTGAGATTGCTGCACATGCATTTTCAATGTTTACTCTAATGACTGCCAGTGTAGTGGACTTTCTGTGATATACACCATCTTCTAGTTTCCTCACACAAGAATAACACTATCTGTTGAGGAAACATTATAGTATTTTTCTTTTCCTGAAGTATATATACGTTTTGGGGGACAGATCTTACGCATTGTGATTTTGCTATATAAATTATCCTGGACAAAGGGCCTCAATAGTAAACCACTTTTGGGACTCCTTCTGTTTCCAGGAGTTATCTATCAATAAAAGTTTCCTCCTCTTAAAATCTGTGGTTCCTTGGAATTTATTTAATTTTGGGTGACATGAACTGGGCATATCTAACATTTGGCATGTTGGGAGTTATATTTCTCCTGTATCAAAAACATTTATAATCAGTATGTTACTATCCATAAAATATTTTAACAGTTCGATTGATATTTCCTTGAAACTATAGCTTGAGGAAGAACTGATATCTTTACAGTATTGATACTTTCTATACACAAACATGAAATTTCTCTCCAGTTTGTACACTTCTTCCTTGGTATCCTTCATGAGAATTCTGTAGTTTTTCTGATATAGAGATTATTATTAATTTATGTATTATTTTATTAGTACGTGTTTGCCATTCATGTTTAAATTCCTTGTGTGGAGTTGGTACGTGTACATAACACATCTTAATCCATTTTTTCATCCCCTTTTCCTTCCCCTCTCTCTGCATTCCCTCTATCTCTTGATCCCCTTATCATTTTAGAAAGATCTATCTCACTATGTCTTATTATACATCTTTCATTTTGCTTTTTATGTATTTTTTCTTGTATAAGGACAATCCATGCAATATTTAAGTTTTTGTGTCTGATTAATTTCATTTAACAGTTTCTCAAGGTGCATCCACTTTCCAACAAATGACTCATTTATCATTCTTTATGGCAGAGTAGTACATACTTCACTGAGTGAAAATACCACATTTCCTTTATCTAGGCATCAGTTGATGGACATGTAGGCTATTGTCAATGTTTATCTATTACAAATTGTGCTGTTATCAATATGGATATGTGTGTAACAATACAATATGATGTTCTTAAATATTTAGGGGAAGATACCTAGAAAGGAAAGAGTGGGGTCAATGGAATTTCTAGTTTTAGTTTTCTGAGGACTCTCCATACTGATTTTCAAAGGGATTTTATTAATTTACAATTGCACACACAATGTAGCAGTGCTCCTTTAACCCTGAAGGCTCTTCAACATTTTGATGATGGCCATTCTTGATAGGAAAAGATGAAATCTATAGATTTTGTAAAAAAAATGTTAATTTTACACCTAGCAAAAATTGAGAAGGAATACTAATATAAAAAGCAATACATTTTAAAATCAAATTCAATTTGTTTATTGCTGGCATACAAAAAATGGATTGACTTTTTAATATTAACATTTTTCCTTGCAAATTTGCTCAAATTACATATTAGTTCCATGAATTCTTTTCTCAGTTCAGATTTTCTAACACATGAACAAAAATAATTTTGTTTATTGCATTCAAATTTGCATACATTCCATATCCATTTATTTTATTAGAAAGAATTTTCACTATGATATTGAAAAACAATGGCGAGAGAGGACATTCTTGCTTTGTTCTGATCTTATCGAGAATGCTTTGAATTTTACATTAAGTATAATGTTAGATATAGATTTTTTTTTTCTAGATTTCCTTTATCACATTGAGGAAGTCCTTTCTATCATGGTCATTTTCTTTTCTTTTCTTTTTCTTTTTTTTTTTTTTTGGAACCAGGGATCAAACGCAGGTCTTTGCACTTTCAAGGCAGGTGGCAGAACCACTGAGCTAAATCTCTGGCCCAAGGAAGCCCTTTCTATACTTCACTTAATACAAGCTTCTGTCATCCATGAGAGTTGGATTTGTCAAAAACTTTTTTACATCTATTGATAAAATAATTGATTTTTATTCTTTAGCCTCTTGATGTTACTGATTATATTAATTAATTTCCAAATGTAAAAGTAGCCTTGCACATTTAGGCTAATTACCACTTGATAATGATGTACAAATCTTATATATCGTTGAATTTTATTTTCTAATATTTTATTGATGTTTCTGTACCTTGTTAATGAGAAATATTGGCCTATAGCTTTCTTTTTCTTATATTTTAAGGTCTTTGCTTTTAATTTTAAGGTAGTGATGACCTCATAGAATGTGCTACTATGTATTCATTCTGCTTGGATTTACCAGTAAATGCTTCCAGGCATGATTATCTGTTTTGATAGTTATTAATTATGGATTTAATTTTAATAAGCAGAGGTCTATTCAGATTGTATTTATTTCTACTGTGCTATTCCAAATTGCATTTTTCAAAGAATTGTTGCAGTTCATCTGTATTATTAAATTTGTGGACACCCAGATTTTTTATCATATTCCTTTATTATCACTTTGATATCCATCAGAATTACAGTGATAACTCCTCCTTCATTTCTGATAGTATTAGATTTTTTCTTCTTCATTTTCTGCTTAATAAGCCTGGCTGGAGGTTTACTGATTTTATTCATCTTTTCAAAGAACTAGCTTTTATTTAATTAACTTTATTTTTCTGTTGATTTCCTGTTCTGCATTGTATCTAGGTCTTTCCTAATTTTTATTGTCTCTATTATTCTGCTTAGTTTGGATTTAATTTTCTCTTTTCTTTGTAGTGTACTACTGTTAAATAGTAAGATTATTGAGTTTAGGTCTTTCTTTTCTTCTAATATATACATTCCTTGCTGTATGTTTCCCTCTTAGGCCTGTTTTCTGAGTACCCAAAACACTTTTACTTGTTGTTTTTTAAATTTTCAATTATTATAAAATATTTTGGAAAAGTTCCCATGTTTTTCTTTGACTCATGTCTTATGTAGGATTTTATTGTTTAATGTACAAATCTTTTGGGATTTCCCATTTTTCTTTTTGTTGTTGATCCATAGTTTAATTCCAGTGTAATGAGAGAGCAGACACTATATAATTGATGTTATTTAAAATTTGTTAAGGGATGGTTTATGGCCACGGATTCGAACTATATGAGTGTTTGATGTGAGCCTGAGAAGAATGTGTGTTGTGCTGGTATTTGATAAAGTCACTACAGATGGTAACTACATCCAGTGAATTGATGGTGCTATTTAATACAATTAGTTCCTGGATTTTTACTTGGTGGATTTGTCCATTTATGATAGACTATTATGTAGATTTATATGTTTCTATGTTGCTCCTGTTAGGCAAGTACATGTTAAGAATTCTTCATTTGTTTGTTTTTTGGGACGTGATTGCAATATGTAGTTCAGGCAGACCTTGAACTCACTGTGCAGCAGAGGCTGGCTTCAAACTCATGGTGAACCTCAATTTCCTGAGTACTGGCATTACAGACATGTGCCATCATACCTGGAAATAATTATTTTACTTCTTGAATTATTTACCATGTTATCCTTATATAATGACTCTATGCACCCCTCAAAACTTTCCTTGTTTTTTTTTTTTTTGCCTAAAATTAAAATAGCTACTTGTGCTTTCTTTTCATTAATATTTTCAAGGTATGTTTCTCCTTTCATTTTTATGTCTTTATATTTAAAATGGATATACTATAGACAACATATAGTTCAATCTTGTTTTTTGATTAATATCTACAGTAATTATCTTTTTCTATTTATGCTCTCAATCATTGTTATAATTTTTATCTTCCCTATTTCTTGCCTTTTGTGATCTTAATTTTATAGGACCCATCTTTTCTCCTTTCTTAGTGTAACACTTCTTTCTTACTTGTTTTAGAGGCTGCCTTTGAGTTTGAAAATACATATATCACTAATACAAGTCGTTTTTCCTCTGCTTGTTGAAAGAAAGAAAGGATTTTTGTTTAGAAGCAAATGTGAAGATTTGAGCGGGCAATTGGGAATAAAAGCCACAGCAGTGTGAGCACCCCCAAAACTTGGCCTTTGTCTAGACTAAGCCATTGGCAATTTATCAATTATGCTTTAGATTTTCTACTCACGGAAGTTTCTGTTCATGGGCTTCTTCTGCTCTGGTAAGCTGTGATTCTCTGTATCCACCCATCTCTGTCTCCAGTTAGTAGGGTAATTTTTTGCCCTATTATCTTAGTTCCCTGACAGGTGATAGAAAATTTGATGTTTAAGTTTATTGAGGGTTTTACTTGTTAAGAGAGAGTGAATACTGTAAACTCCACTCATTTCAGACAGAAAATGAAGATTGGGAGACACCATTTTCATGCCTGGTGTTTATTCAGTGCTAAAAAGAAAGCAATATATTTTCATCAGGATGTTCCAAAACACAATGAGTGCTTCTTGTTGCACATTGTATTCCAATGGTTTGCTTCCATTCTATATTAAATTTACTTAATAATTGAAGACCAAAAGCATCTGATGAAGAAACATTTAAAGACGGTTTCATTCTTCTCATCTTAGATGCTTTGGCATGACTGAGGAATGAAAATGCATTCATGTAACACTGCTGGAAATGGGCAGCAAAGTGACAACAGGAACTTGAGATTCTTGCAGTGGAATGTAAATTCCATTTTTTCCTAGCAGCAGTATATTTATGGATTCATAACTTTCTGTCACAATGTTACATTTTACATTTGAGTCTGTGCAAGAAATGGCTACATGAAAATACTTCTGTGCTTTGTATTAAACCAAAATGGGGTCAATGACCATTATATTCCATATTGGTCAAAGTCTTAGTTACTTTTCTCATTCCTGAGACAACATATACCACAACCAAAGTTAAAAAGGAAAGATTTATTGTAGCTCAGCTTGCAGAAGTTTCAGTCCATATTTGGCTGGTTCCAAGTCAGGGTGGTATGGCAGAGGAGCAACACAGAGCAGGCAAGAAGAAGGCAGCAAGCAGCAATTGACAAGAGATCCAAAAAGCCTTCTTTCTACTCCTTATTGTTTGTCTAGGCTTCTTGCTATTAGGGCAGATAGAACTCACACCCAGGGAGGGCCTTCCCGTTGTCCACTTCCAGAACTAATGCCCAACCAATTAGTGGAGAAATCTAGTAATCACATATCCTTGATCCCAGCACCACCCACTTAATCCCAGCATCACACATTCTAGATCCAGCCACCTCTAAAAAGCCCTATCTATGACCTTATGAGGCTTTGGAGGGGACACCTAGATTCAGGCCATGACAGTCAGCTTTCCAACTGCTGTAACAAAATGCTTGACATACACAATTTAAAGGAGAAAATTGTTTATTTACCTCATGGTATCAGAGGTTTCAGTCCATGGTCAAGTGGCTTCAAGTCAGAAATACCATAGTAGAAGGGCACAGTAGAAGAAAGCTGCTCAATTTGTGGTACTAGAGAAGCAGAAGTAATGGGAAAACTACCATAAAGCAAGGGGATAGGGACCAGATATAGTCCTCAAAGTCATGCTACTGAGACCAACCCAGAAATGAGATTTATTAATCTCTTAAACATCTCTCAAATCAAAAAAATTGACAACCAATTTTAGCCATCATATATTACTCAATTTCTAGGTAATGCTACTTAAGCATGCATATAATGCTTTAACACCATTAATATTTGTTTTTGCAAATAGTTATTTTTTATTCTTTATATCAGACAACAAGAACTATATGAAATCATAATGTTTCTCAATATCTATGAGTTCAGAAAGATTAGCATTAAATTTGTGCTCAATTGCAACTAGATCAAGCAATATCTCAGTAGGATTCAATGTTTCTACTAAGTGGCATTTGATCATTACATATGTTTTATCATTTAACTCAATTCAAGTAGTTTTAATAGGTGATGGTATTATCTGTTAATACTAATCAATTTACAGTAAGCTAATACTTTTTGGAATAGTTTTCAACAAAAATACTATGAAGAGAAGAATACAAAAATAGTTTGAATTGGAAAGGACTAGAAATGGAAATATGTTTATTTTCAAATACATTTGTTTATTTTTTAAAAATCTACATATATAATTTAAAGACCTATAATAGTGTTGGGTATTTGGGAATTCTGCAATGCTAGTGCCTGGTGGCCTAGGCAAGAAGGTTGCTATTTCAAGGCCAACCTGGTCTATACAGTGAGTATCAGACCATCTGGCCTACAGAATGAAACACTGTCTCAGAACAAAACAAAAATATTTCTGCCTATTTAAGAATTTTGTCAAAGTAACTAAGAATATAATGGCATTAGTGTTTTGTCGTCTTACTAGCAGGACAAATGTTTCTAAGGAAAGGCTAAGGGTTAAGCTTGGAAGTCAATGTGGAATTATTGATGAATTTATCATGGAAGTAAAAGTTTCACTTCTTTATATCATTCCTTGAAAGCAACTGAGTTGGCAGTAGTTTTTCCTCAAGATTCATGCCTTGTAGCTGTCTTATAGACAAAATGTCTTTACAATTGGCTTCTTCTCCCATGTAAAGAACCACTATTCTTGTGCAAGTATTCCTGTATGAGCTCTAATTGTTCATTTCACAACAACTAATTTTATGTCATATGGGTAACAAATGCGGAGTCATTATTTCTTTTAAATTGGAGACAATTATCCACTACTTATATAAAAAGTAAACTGCATGTGGGCCCCAGAGTAACTGTCAGTATTGACTAAATTGACAGAGCAATGTACTTAACTCTTCATTTCATTTGCCTTTGTACATATATCCATATTGTCAACTGGCTCAGTTAACTCACTGAGGAATTAATTTTCTATGAATAGCTAACTTGTAGCATGATGCAATTTAATAATAGAATGGATTCCTTCACAGTGGGTAAACTTTGAAAGTAAGGATAATAGCAAATTTGGTACCCAAGTACTTGAGAGAAATTATGATTATGTTCATTTTAACTATTTCAATGACTAAGGCAGATTTTTTTCCATTAAGTATTTATTGAGACTTGCTCCATGTTTTTCAAAATACCAGGTCTGGGATGCAATTTAAAATGTCAAGTGTTAGCCTTTAAAATTTTATAATCCTGTGAGAAAATCAGACAAAGAGATAATTATATATATGTTAACTGCAATCAGTGAAAGGATTGTATAAAATAGTTCTTTAAAATAATGGAGTAGCACCACGTAAAGTGTACTTGAGATAAGCATATCAAATTAGTAATGTAAGATAGGCATTATCATTTGGAAGCACTCAGAAACATTTAGTAATAGCCTGGGACAACTCAGTTTATCCATTAATATTTTTTTGTTCACCAACTCATTAATTAACTGAAAGTATTCTGTGAGCCACCAATGTTCTGTTTTAATGATGATCAAGACAGACTAGACACGATACTTATATGTCTTATATGAGATTCAAAATGTGAGAATTTAGAGGAGAAAATATCTCTGCTATTTTTGCAAGTCTAGTAGGGAAAAGAAACCATAAGGAGCAGAGCTGACAGCCAGCCCGAGTTCATTGCCCTTGTCCATGAAAGGTAACTCTGCTACATTCTGCTGGCCAGGTTATGGAGAAAGGGGAGGGCTTTAGTGACAGGCCTGCATGAGTTGCTGATATATTTTCTAGGTAGGAGCATACTTTGAAATACTTCAAGATTGTAAAGGCAATGTAATGAGTAAGAAAAATGAATTAATTCTAATTAAAAATTCTAGGGGTAACTAATTAG
Organism: Fukomys damarensis; assembly: GCF_012274545.1. Classification (NCBI taxonomy): domain Eukaryota; kingdom Metazoa; phylum Chordata; class Mammalia; order Rodentia; family Bathyergidae; genus Fukomys; species Fukomys damarensis. Next base: position 101,792,576 of record NW_022900951.1, read on the forward strand.
CATGTGATGTGTCTATTTGAAACAGCTCTTAGGGCCTAGCTAATTAGCAAGTAAAGTATTTTAAATGAAACCAGCACATCAAGGTTGGCCAATTTGCACAAAAATTTAATAATAACTTTTGATTGGAAAAATAGCAATGTCTAAATTGTTTAGCAATATAGAAAAAAGGCAAGACTAATTTTTTTTATTTATTAATTTTATTGAGTTTATTGGTACATTTTAGGGATACAGTACAGTTACATTCATTGTTGGGATCATGTACCTCTACATGGCAAGTCTTGATTCTCATTTTTTCCCCTTACCTCTGCCCTCCCTTCACCCCCTCCTCCCCTCCGCATCTACAAACACTTTATTTTCATCTTTTCATTCTCTCACCTTTTTTTCTTTTCCCTTTTTACTCTTCCCCTACCCATCACACCTTCCCTACACCTTTAGCTCCTTTCTTCCCATTTCTAAATGTCAGTAATCTTATAAGAATTTTATGCATTGTTGCAGACTAATTTTTTTAAGGAGAGTTTTTTTATTAATATATGTTTGTAGTACAAGTAGACTACAATCATTGTGGCGAGAGGATACATGTACTTAATACAACTTATTTATTTTTTATTCCCTCTGAAGAGCATCATAATATTGATTATTCTCAAAGCAGGCTGGAAAGAGTTAACCCCACAATTGGCTTGTTTTGGGAAGTAAGTCTGGCTGATGCTTACATGCCGAGATCAGAGTAATCCGTGCCCATTCTATTCCCAAAACTAAAACCTTCTGAGTAGAAGGACAATGTTCTAATTACAATCATATATTTTGTCTGCTCTTTTCTTCATTCAAGAATGTTTTGTCCTTTATTGGCCTTGTTTACATTAATTTCCATAGATACTGCACATAGCTTGCCTTTACCCCAATAAAAGTTGATCCCAAATAAGTCAGTGCCAGGGTGACCGATGCTGGTGTACCCCTCCCTCCTCCTCTAATTTCCTTTCTCCCTTGTAATTTTTGCTAGTAGTTTAAATCTTAGTTCACGTTTATGGCACATAAAACCCAGATTCATTGATGTTATTTGGGCCCTGTACATGGCATATTTTCACTCTATTTCCTCTTCTCCATTGCCTCATCCTCCACCCTTGGTTCCCTGGACCCCTTTCATCTGTAGGAGATCCAGCCCCTCATTCTATCCTTCTCTTATTTTTCTCTTAGTTCATGTTTTGGCTTTCTCACATGAGAGATATCATATAGTATTCAAGCTTGTGTGTCTGATTTAGTTCCCTAAATATTGTATTTTTTTAGGTCTATTCATTTTCCTATAAATATTTCAAATTTGTCCTTCTTTGTAGCCTAGTAGTATTCTATTATATATAAATACCACATTTTCTTTATCCAGCCACCTGTTGATAGATGTACATGCTGTTTGAAAAATTAAGTTCTTTTTTTTTTTTTTTTTTTTTTTTGGTACCAGGGATCAAACTTGGGTTCTTGTGCTTGCGAGGCAGGTGATGGAACCATTGAGCTAAATCCCTGGCCCTCCAAAATTTAGCTATTATGGATTATGGTGCTATAAACATTGGTATGAATGTATTGCGATAGTATGATGTTTTAAGGTTTTTGAGGAAAATATCAAGAACGAGGATAGCTGGGAGATTTGGAAATTCTAATTTTAGTTCTTTGAGAAATTTCCATACTGACTCCCATAATGGTGATACTAAAATTTACACTTCCACCTACAATGTAGGAGAGTTCCCTTTTCCCCAGAACCATGCCAGCATTAATTATTTTTTGATTTATTGATGACTGTCATTCTTTTCTGGAGAAAGATGAAATCTTAGTATTTGTTTTAAATTTGCATTTACCTAATGGCCAGAGATGTTGATCATTTTTTCATATGTGTTTTGGCCATTTATACTTCTTCCTCTGTGAAGTGTTTGCTCATTTCACTTGCCAATTTCTTGACTGAGCCTTTTATTTTGGGTGGTCTAATATTTTTGAGCTCTTTGTATATTGTAAATATTAGCCCTCTGAGGAATAGCTAGCAAATTATTTTATATTCTTCAAGCTTTCTCTTTACTAATTTATTCTTTCTGTACAGAAGCTTTTAAATTTGATGCAACCCCATTTGTCAACTCTTGCTTTTCCTTCTTTGTGCAATTGCAGTTCTATTTAGAAAATCTTTTCCAACACTTATGACTTCAAGTCTTTATTTATTTTATCTTCCAGGGGGGTTTCAATGTTACTGCTTTAACATTTAGATCTTTGATACATTTTTATTTTAATTTAGTAGATGTTTAGAGATATGGATCCAGTTCAATCTTCTGCCAACACTTATCCATTTTTTCAGCACCATCTGTTGAGTAGATTGTCTTCCCTCCTATATATGCTTTTGGCCCCCTTGTCAGAGATCAAACAGCTGTATGTGACTGGGGATGTATCTGCATCCTCTATCATCTGGTCCATTGATCCACATGTCTGTTTTTGTTCCAGCACCATGCCAACTTTATCCTCACTTCTCTATAGAGTAGCTTAAACTTAAACTTTCTTTATATAAATGAGGTGTTTGAAAACTGCAAGCTCAGAAATTAATATCCTATGTTCAATGCTATAGGTGTGAAGCTCTTTGACCCTCTACTCCCACCTTATTGAAAATCTTACAACTTGGAAGGAGCACAAGGCTTTAAAATTCTCCCATTTATACCAGGATAATGTAATTATGCTTTCTTTGGAGTAAGTCTTTCATGCAAGTTTGACTTGAGGATTTGAGATCCGGCTTGTTTTGTCTATTACCTATAAATGAGTTGTCAAATAAGTGTCTACTTTTGTTAGAATTTGATCTGAGATTTTTTTTGTACTTGTAGTCAGATTTTTTAGATTCAGAATACATAGCCTCTATTTTTCTCTAACTACTGGAGGCTACTAATTTTTGTCAGAGGAAACTGACAGTCACAGAACTGTCAAAATAGTTCAGGCATGATTGTTATCGTGAGAAATGTATTGCCAATGGGGACTAGAATCAACTATTTCCCAATTGTCAAATTAGCCATACCAAGAATGTTGGTGGGGATGGTCAATGGAAGAATGGGACCGATGTTCCTGAGGAGACGCAAATGACAGGTATATAATTCCTTATAGGCCCATCTTTTGAGGGCCAATTAGCCAAGAAGAATAGCACTTTGTTTTTACTCCTTCATGCTTTACAAAGACTGCTAGTGTTCATCATTTTCATTCAAGCAATAGCTATTTTTTCTTTCCCACTTGAGGCATTTAGCTATTAACCTAAACTTTGTCCATTTGTTATTGCATACTGAAATTGACTTTGTATGGACCTCTGGATTATAGATTTAATTGAAACCTTTAAGAGCATTGAAAATTTTATGTTCAACTTTTCTGGTCATTTTCAAATTTATCTTTTCTATTATTTAACTTTGTCATTTAAACTTTTTTTTTCACTTTACACGATTGAAAGTTATATAACATTAAATTTGGGCTAAGTAACTATTACCTTGTTTTAACCTACATAACTATACTTTCTGCCCCTTTGCCTTAGCCCGAGGAATAACCTCTTGCTGAACAGGTACTTCTTTGGTTATTCTCATCATTTTTTTGCATGATTTCATCAAAGAGATAGGTAGCAACTGGTGACTAGTTGTATATTGACAGCCAGTTTAAAAGAAGTATTCAATATAGTGGCAGTTTTTATCTGAAGATTCTTGAAACACTTTAGGATCACTGATGGAATGAAACTTGGGAGTAGGAAATGGTATATCAGGCAGCCAGAGTAAATATGACTATGATACATAGATACTATTTAAAAGTCTGGGGAATATAAGTGAGAAAAAACTTCTTGTAAGTATAGGCTTAATATTATTATTCCATGAAATTCTTCCTTACAAAAATGAAATTGTGAAAAGTTATTTATCTGAGCAATATGCTGCTCAACTAGCTGTCTTTTTCAAGATAAGATATCACTTATCTCGATAAATATCTTTATTCTGAGCATGAAGAATCACTCAATGGCCATACTGCCTGGTTATCAGATGATTACTTAGGAAAACACTTTAAAAAATTTGCCTTGCATATTCAGCACTCTAAACACTGATACAACAACTTTTCTCCAATTCCATTTCTTTCTGTATTGGAAGACATTTCTTAAACTAAATATGCAAATTTTATGAATATCTACCCTTGATCTTTCCTCTCCAAGACACATAACAATCTGTTGTTATGTTTTCTTTTATTACAAGTAATATATTCAGTTCTATTTGACCAACAGGTTGTTGCGGTGCTCTTTTTTGGACTTAGCATTCACAAGTGGTTAGTTTAAACCAGGAGGACAAACAAATGTTTTGTGAGCATACACAATATTAGAATAGGAGACAGTCAAGAAGAACATTCACAGAAACTGAGAGAAAGGAGATGAGCTAGAGAAGCTTACAGAAATGTAAGTGGAATATGATATTATCATATCTCATTGTCAAGAACTGAGTGTTATTTTTGGTGGGATAATTATAATTGTCATGCATGATAGGTTTAAAATAATATGTATTAAAAGGACATGACTAAACGTACTTATAAGAAGTTTAGGAAACTTCAAAGAAAACAGACATATATTTCATGTCTCTCTCTATATATAGTAATTAAATGTGCTTGATAAGTCTATACCAAATATAACTGAATTCCACTGAGAAAAAAATATGTTTTTTCATAGGGGAAAAAATACTCCAAGTAAAATTTAGCTTACTGAAGCATCTACTGGGAGAAGGGAGATTCAAAATAATAAGTTATGTAATGCCTGGAATGATTTAAACCAAAATACAGCATTTAAAAAAAATAAATGTTCATCTTGTCTTTCAACTACTTAGCTTGGATTTCATAAGGCAAAGAAATGGTCAATGCATTTTTGAAATAATGGTCATGGGAGAATGTGTTCCAGTAACACTTTATTTAACAAAAATTCAGCAGGTTGGATTGGCCCATGGGCTATAGTTTGCAGACCATTGAATTAGATTAAAGAAATATTACAAAACTGAAGAAGTACTTAGCAAGCCAAAATAGTCATGATAGTTGCTGACATAGTGTTTATGAATAGTGTCTGAAATTGCAGTGTCTAAAGATAGCTCTTTATAATTCTCCAAAGAAAAATATTAAAGGGCTGAAGTTGGTATCTGATTGCATGCATCCTGATCACCACACTGGATCCTTCTATACCAAAATAAATATGCTGTGGCATGACACTATGCTTTGTACAAATATATACTTTCTAAATTAACAAAGCATGTCAATTTTTGAATTTTAGTCAGTACTTGCTACTTTGCTATTCAGATTTATTGAAATCAAAATGCAAAAATTAAGGTAATTACTAAAAGTTTTAAAAGATATTTAAATTAATCCATTGACTACTTTGAATTAACATTCAGACTTTAATAATACTTACTTCCCAAAGAATTTTGGATAATGTTATTCTTGGGAGGAGGTAAATAGGGGGAAAGGAGGTTGCAGTGGGTCTGTCTTGTCAAACTCATCTCTAGAATTTTTACAACTGACTTTGTAATACATTTTAACTCTCTTAAACTATGAACTATGCACATTTCATAAATTAGGTGATTGAAAATACTGTGTTTCAGGTATCATTGATAACGTCAAAGTGGAAATAAAGATATTTAGTAGTAACATAATAATAATAGGATGTATTCATTATAAACCAAGCAATGAAGCCTGACTTTAAGGTTAAGACATCTACAAAAAAAATAAGATGTCTGTAGGCTTTTCTTCTGTTTATTTAAATATGAAAGTTCACTGTCATAGCATTGCTTATGCCTTTTATTCTAGGTCACATTTTCTGGTTATTTATCACCTGTTGAGTAAGATATGTTTTGTTGCTGGGGCAAAATATCCAACACAGAACAGTTAAAGGAAGGAAGGTTTATTTTAGCTCGTAGTTTGTAGAGGTTCCAGTCCATAGTCAGCTGGCTCTAAGGCAGGGCAGCATGTCAGAGGAGAAATAACCTGTGGCATCATAGACAGGAGGCAGGAAGAAGTAGCAGCAAGCCTTTCTTTACTTCTTTATTCCATTCAAGTTATAAGGCTGCTAGTTAGTGCCACTCACTCCCAGGCTGAGTATTCTGTCTTTAGCAAATCCATTCAACCATGCTCACAACCATGCTAAGCCAATCAGTAGACTGATTCAGTTATGTCACACCCTTAATCCATATTCACATACCCTAGATCCATCCACCTCTGAAAAGCCCACCCATGAGGGTATGAGATTTTGGGGGGAATTCTAAATACAAGCCATAACCCCTGATGTTATTGCTTAGAAATGTATTTTGATTTAGAATTAAGAAAACAAACAAAAAAATGTAGGCTACATTGCAAATTACAAGCCCCATGATTTATATTGTAATACAATATTTACTCCCAACAATAAATCTCATGAAAAAGCAGTTATCATCCCATAGTAAAGATAAGAAAGTAAACTGAAAAATGACTATGAAATTATGTAATAGTAATGGAGCTTAAAAGTGGTAGAATACTTCAATTTCATAACTATTGTAATATACAATTTCTAAGTCAGAAGACTATTGAAGATGAGGGTCGAGAGTGCTACAATACAACCAATTAAGAATTAACTGTCAAGGAGGTGGCCAGTGCTAGTCTTATACTGAGTGTTGTAGATTTGACATCTATTTCCTACACCCAATAAATTATTTTATCATTTGAAAAAAAGTTAAACTATGAAGAAATATACAAGAACTGCAAATATCCAGGTATTTTGTAAATATAAATTAACAATAAATGGGTTTAAAAATCTAACCTATCACCTGACCAGTGATTGCAACAGGATGAAATGTGAGCATTTTAGAAACATGTGGAAAATATTTCATTGTAAACCATTGCAACCTCCCTAATGAACATAGATGCAAACATACTCAATAAGATGCTGGCAAAGAAAATGCAGGGGTCATCAAGAAGATCATACACCCTGACCAGGTCAGATTTATTCCAGGGATGCAAAGATGGTTCAACATACATAAATCAATAAATGTAATACAATATATTAACAGAGTCAAGGACAAAAAAACATAAGTAGATCCAGAAAAAGCATACATCACAATCATTTGTAGAGTCAGAATATCCTGATCAATATAGCTAGGGTACATTCAACCTCTTTGTTGAATGTAAATGAAGATCACTTTCTTTCTTTCTTTCTTTTTTTTTGGTACCGGGGATTGAACTTGGGTCCTTGCTCTTCTTGCAAGGCAGGCCACGGAACTGCGGAGCTAAATCCCCAGTCCTTTCCGTCCTTCCTTCCTTCCTTCCTTCCTTCCTTCCTTCCTTTCCTTCCTTCCTTCCTTCCTTCCTTCCTTCCTTCCTTCCTTCCTTCCTTCCTTCTTTCTTTCTTTCTTTCTTTCTTTCTTTCTTTCTCTCTCTGTCTCTCTTTCTTTTGCTCTCTCTCTCATTCTTTCTTCTTTCTCAATTTCATTTTCATTTATCTATCTTTTGCTGTTTTTCAGCTTTAATTGAGTTTATTGGCACATTTTAGGTATACAATACAGTTACATTCATTGTTGTGATCTTGTACCTCTACATGACAGGTCTTGGTTCTCATTTTTTCCCCTTGTTCCTGCCCTCCTGTCACCCCCTCCTCCCCTCCCCATCTACAAACACTTTATTTCCAACTTTTCATTATCTCACATTTTTTTCTTTTCCCTTATTATGCTTCCCCTACCCATCCCACCTTCCCTACACGTTTAGCTCCTTTCTTCCCATTTCTAAATATCAGTAATCTTATTAGGATCTTCTGTATTATTGCAGATTATTCACACCAAAGAAACTATTCAGCATTTACACATGTGTGACTTATTTATTTCACTTAGGAGCATATCTTCAATACGTATCCATTTTCCTATGAATGAATCTATTTTATCATTCTTTATGGATGAGTAATATTCCATTTTATAAAAAAATAATTGCAATTAGACATGAGAAAGAAATAACGGAATAAAGATAAAAGAGGAAGAAGTTAAACTGTCAATATTTGCAAATGACATGACAGTCTCCATAGAAGACCCCAAAAGCTCCCCAAAATCTTATTGATTTATTAATCAAATTCAGTCACATAGCTGGGTACAAAGCGAACGGTCAATAATTGATAGCATTCCTGTACACAAATAATAAACGAACTGAGAGAAATTAGGGATACTGTTAGAGAAGTAATTGGCAAGTGACACACAGAGAGGCAGTAGAATGGAAGTAAAATAAAATAGTTTACTCCATCAATGGAGATCGATCACACCTAATGGTGGCGCCCTGATCAACCCGCCTACTGGGTTGCAACTCTTTCTTTTATAGGATTTTACAGCCTTGATCTTATTCAGTGGGTTACATTGCATTTTCACACTTCACATTGCTGATGCCCAAAACATGGTGGCAAGGCAGTTGAATTTCATTGCCACTCTTTGTAAGGGGAAGTTACCTTTAAGATTAATCTATTCTGGCCAAGGGGAAGGAAGGTATCTTGTCAACAAAGCTAACAGTGTTCTTTCCATTTACAAAACTTTTTAGAGACTAGATGCCTCTGGTGCGGGTTAAAACAGAGCAAGGGAGCTGCCTGCCTACCTGCCTGCGATCACCTGGCGGCGTGCACGCGAGCTCCCAGCCTACATGCGAGCTCCCGGCCTGCCCAACAACAGACCCAGGAAGGCCCCAAAGACCCCGGAGGGGGTTTCTTCAGCTGCCTGCCTGCCTGCCTGCCTGCAATCACCCGGCGGCATGCACGCGAGCTCCCGGCCTGCGCACGAGCTCCTGGCCTGTGCAACAACAGACCCAGGAAGGAAGGTAGCCGTGCGGGCGCCCTTGAAACACCCACACGACACCCCCCCCCAG
>NW_022900951.1:101805949-101847380 GCF_012274545.1 Fukomys damarensis
GAAACTGGATAAAGAAGTTGTGGTTTTTCTATAAAATGGAATATTAGTCAGCCATAAAGAGAGAGAGTATAGATTCATTCATAGGAAAATGGATACATATTGAAGATATACTCCTAAGTGAAATAAATAAGTCACACATGTGTAAATATCAAATAGTTTCCCTGGTGTGAATATTATGCAACAATGCATAAGATTCTAAAGATTACTGATGGAGGGCAGAGGTAAGGGTAAAAAATGAGAATCAAGACTTGCCATGTAGAGGTACATGATCCCACCAATGAATGTAACTGCACTGTATCCCTAAAATGTACCAATAAGCTCAATAAAATTAAAAAAATAACAGAGCAAGGGCAAAGTTATCTTACATTGTGACCTTTCCTAGGTTTTTGCTATTAAAGTTTTCCCTATCAATACATCAACTTTCACAATAGCATAAAAATACTTAGGAATCAATCTAACAAAGGATGATAAAATATCTTTACATTGAAAACTACAGTATTCTGAAAAAGGAGATAATTGAAGAGGATATCAGAAAATGGAAAGACATCCCTTTCTGGTTGGTAGGAAGAACCAACATAGTAAAAATGGCCATACACCCAAAATTATTATACAGATTTAATGCAATTTTAATAAAAATGCTGATAGCATACCTCATAGAAGTGAAGAAAGTATCTTTAAAATTTATTTGGAATCAGAAAAGGCCAGAATAACAAAAACAATTCTGAAAGACAAAGGCAAGGCATGGGGTATCACAATTCTTGACTTGAAATTACAGTCCAGAGATACTGTGATAAAAACAACATGATACTGTCCTAAATAGACTTGTGGATTATTGGAACAGGTTAGAATATGCAGAAACAACTCCAAACACATTTATCATCTTATCTTTGACAAAGTGGCCAAACATCTTCACTAGAAGAAAGATACTCTCTAATAAAAGGTGCTGGAAAACTTGGCTTTCTACATGCCAAAGACTAAAACTAAATCCATGTCTCTCACTATTCACTAAACTAAAATCTAAATTGAGATCTATATATTAAAACAGAAACACTAAATTTTCTTGAAGAGATAATAGGCAGAACTCTTGAAGGCACAGGCATAGGCAAAGACTTCATGAACAAAGCCCTGATCTCAAAGGAAATATTATGAAGAATTAACAACCACAAACTCACCCTATTAAAAAGCTTTAGTATAGCTAAAGACATCACCAACAGAGCAAATAAACAACCAACAGAGTGGGAAAAAATTTTGGCAGCGGTTCTTCAGATGAAAGAGTAATACCTAAAACATATAGAGAACTGAAAAAAGTCAGTCCCCCAAATTGAAAGACAAACTTGAAAAATAGGTATCTGAGAATATATACTTCTCAGACAAAAAGGTATAAACTGCAAATAAATATATGAAGAAATGTTCAGAATCACTCATCATTGAAGAGAAGTAAATTAAAATAATCCTGAGATTTCATCTCCAGAAAGAATGGCTGTTATCAACAAATCAACCAATGACAAATTCTGGTAGGGATGCATGTGTGTATGTGAGGAAAGGAGTCCTTCTCCACAGTTTGTGAGTGTATACTGATGCAAGCACTGTGGAAATCAGTGTGGAGATTCATAAAAAGACAGGGACTAGAGCATCCAACTGACCTAGCTGATCCCCTTCTTGGAAACTTCCCAAAAGAAATACAAGCATTATGCCACCTTGATATATGGACACATTTGTTCAGAGCAGCACAGTTTGTAATAGTTTAATGTGGTAACAACCAATGAATAAGGAAGATTTTTAAAAACTCAATGGAGTACTACTCAGCCACAAATTTGAGACATTTATAGCTAACTGGATGCACTTAGAGATCATATTCTTAAGGGAAATAAATCAGAAAAACATCTTTAAATATTGCATTGTTTCTCTGGAATGAGAATCTAAAAGTGCAAAAAAGTACCAAACTATATAATAGATATGTGAAATAAAAAGAAAAAGTTCAAAGTGGAAGGAGGACTATGGAAGGGGGTTGAGGGAAAGGAAGATAAAAAATTGAGAAAAGAAGAAAAAAACACAAACGAAGCTTTTGTGTATCGGGAGGGATTACTATTTCACAAAATTACAGATTTTTGTCCTTATTTACATTATGAGTTTCTCACAGTAGAGAAAAAACTTGATATTTACACGTATATGCCATATTTATTTCACTTGAGTATGGACTCAAGGTGTATTCATTTAGCTATGTCTCTACTTTATCATTCTTTATGGCTGAGAAGTATCCCATTTTGTAAAAGCAAAACAAAACAAAGCAAAACAACAACAAAACAATACATCTTTAGGCAGTCACCAGGTAATGGGCATTTGAGCTGTTTTCAAAATTTAGCTATTACAGACTGTGCCACTACAATCATGGGTGCACATATATCACTGTACTATGATGCTTTTAATTCTTTTGGGAAGATACCCAGCAGCAGGGGAACAGCTGTGTCAAATGGGACTTCCAATCTAGGTTGTGGAGAAATCTCAACACTGATTTCCACAGTAGTTGTACCAGTCTACCCCACCAATAATGGAGAAGGGTTTCTTTTTCCCACAGCTCTGCCAACATTTGTTATTGGCTGATTTCCTAATAGCAGCAATTCTTTCTGGAGTGAGGTGAAATCTTAGCATTGTATAAATTTGCATCTCTTGAATGACCAGTGATTTTGAACATTTTTTCTATGCTTATTTGGTGTTTCTGCTTCTTTGTCTGAGAAGTGTCTATTCATTTCAGATGCTGATTTTTGGATTGGGGTTTTATTTTTTATTTTTCTTTTTTAATTGAGTTTATTGGTACATTTTAGGTATACAGTACAGTTACATTCATTATTGGGACCCTATAACTTTACATGACAGTTTTTGGTTCTCATTTTTTCCCCTTGTCCCTGTCCTCCCTTCACCCCCTCCACCCCTCCCCATTTACAAACACTGTATTTCCACTTTTTTCATTTTCTCATATTTTTTCTTTTCCCTTATTAGCTTTCCCCTACCTTTCCCACATTCCCTACACCTTTATCCCTTTTCTTCCTATTTCACAATGTCAATTATCTCATTAGGATCTTATGTACTATTATAGTATATTCACATCAGAGAAACTATTTGGTATTTGTACATGTGTGACTTATTTATTTCACTTAGAAATATATCCTCAATATGTATCTATTTACCTATGAATGAATCTAATTTTTTATTCTTTATGGCTGAGTATTATTCTATTTTATAGAAAAACCACATCTTCTTTATCCAGTTTGAATTGGGTTTTTAAATTTTGGGAGTGGTTTTTATAGGTTCATTATATATCCTAAGTACTAGACCTTTGTCTGAGTAACAGCTGGTAAGAATTCTTTCCCATATTGTGGGTTGTTTCTTCACTCTGTCGGCGGATTCTCTTTTTGTGCAGAAGATTTCAATAAGATGATATCCAGGGCATTGATTCTTTTTGCTACTTCCTATGAGACTGAGGTATTGTTCAGAAAGTCTTTTCCTACACCAATATCTTTAAGAGTTCTACTTACTCTATCTTTTAGTTAGTTCAGTGTTTGTGTTTTAGTAGTTATATCTTTGATCCAATTCCATTTGCACGTTGAGCAATATGGATCTAGTTTTAATCTTTGAAACCCAATATTTCCAGCACCATTTATTAAAGAGGTTTATTTGTTTGTTTATTTGTTTCCTTCAGTGAAGGTGTTTGACTCCCTTGTCAAAGAGGAGGTGGCTAAGTATTTTTGGAGTTGTTTCTGAATCTTCTCTTTTGTTCCATTGATCCTTGGGTTTTTGGCAGTACCATGCTGTTTTTGTCACAGTAGCTTTGTAGTAGAGTTTCAAATTGGGGACTGTGATACCCACTGCTTTGGCTTTGTTGCCTAGAATTGCTTTTGCTATTCTAGGTCTCTTCTGGATACAAATGAATTTTTGCAATGTTTTCTCTAATTCTGTGAAATATGCTCTTGAAATTTCAATTGGTATTTTACTGAATCTATATAGCAGTTTTGGAAGTATGGCAATTTTCACTATTTTGGTTTTTCCTACACAAGAACAAGGAATGTTTTTCCATTTTCTAATATTCTCTTACATATCTTTTTCTAGAGTGTTGCACTTCTTTTTTGCATCCTTCATTAGAGAGATTCCTAAGTATTCCATTTTTTGGATGCTGTTGTGAATGGAATTGTTTCTCTAGTTTCTCTTGAAATGACTCTGTTGTTCCTGCACAGGAAGGCTATTGATTTTTGATTATTGACCATGTATTCAGCTCTTCTACTGAATTTGTTTCTTATGTCTGGAAGACTTTTGGTGAAGTTTTTCTGGTCTCCTATATAAAGTATTGTGTCATTTGCAAATAATGATAATTTAACTTCTTCCTTTCTTGTCTTTATTCCTTTTCTTTCTTTCTCTTTTCTAATAGCTAACTCTTTCTAGAACTATATTAAATAGTAGTGGTGATAGTAGACATCCTTGTCTTGTTCCTAATTTTAATGTGAAGCATTTTAATATTTGACTATTTAGTATGATGTTGGCTACTGTTTTTTCATAAATGGCTTTTATGAGATTGGGATGAAAATCATCTATTCCAAATTTTTCTAGGGATTTTTTTATCATGACTGGATTTTGGATTTTTTCAAATCCTTTTTCTGAATCTATTGAGGTGATCCTATGGTTTTTGTCTTTAACTCTATTAATATAGTGTATTACATTTATTGATGTATGTATATTGAACCATCCCTGCACCCATGGGATAAATCTTAGTCAGGGTGTATGATCTTCTTGATAGTTTTTTGCATTCTGTTTAACAATATGCTACTGAGCATTTTTGCATCTATAATCATTAGGGAGGTTCTCTTTTTTAGTTGGGTCTTTCGTTGCTATTGGGTTCAAGATGATATTTCTTCCAAGAACGAATTTGAGTGTACTGATTCCATTTTGATTTCACTGAAGCGTTTAAGCATTAGTTGCAATAGATTTTGTCTTGCAAATTTAGAAGTGAAGTTATCAGGATCTGGGGTTTTCTTTGTTGGTAAGTTTTTAATTAATGTTTTCAGTTTTGATTGATATTGGATTGTTTAGAATTTTTAGATCTTTGTTCAACTTTGGTGATTCATATTTATCTAGAAATATCTCTATTTTGTCTGCATTTTCCATCTTATTGGAGTACAGATTCTCAAAGTAGTTATTGATGATCCTCTGGATTTTTTCTTTGTAGTTATTTTTTAGAATTTGGTCACTCACTGGTTTAATATTCATGAAATTCTTTATGTGTTCTGTTATTTTTCCATTGATTTTGAAAGATAGTTTTGTAGGATACATCAATCTGGGTTGGAGTTTGCTTTGTTTCAGTGCTTGAAATACTCAATTCCAGGTTCTCCTAGACGTGAGGTTTTGTCTTATGAATTCCCCTGTGATTCTAATGGATTTTCCTTTGTATGTGATTTGTTTCTTTTCTCTAAAAGCTCTTAATATTTTGTTTTTGTTGCATTTCTTGGATCTTGACTATTATATGTGTAGGTGTATATTTATGAACACAGCTTGTTCAAGTTATATATACTTCATTTATCTTTATATCAAATTATTTTTCCCTCTTTGGAAAGTTTTTTGTGGTTGCTTCCATGAAGAATTTATATATGTCTTTAGTGTTATCTCCTGCTCCTTTATTGACTTCAGTCAATTTTTTTCTTTTTCTTTTTTGCATCATCTTATAGTTGTTGGATTTATTTCTCATGTTCCCATGCTATTTTTAATATTTTTTTTCATGTTCACTAATCACCATTCTGTCTTCTATATTTAAAATTCCATCCTCACATTCATTTATTCTGTTGTGGGAATTTTCAAAGGAATTTTTACTTTTTTGGATATGTGCTTGGATGTTTTTCATGTTTTCCAATTCTTTCCTATGCTAGGTATTCATGATTTCCAACATTTCTTCAGCTCCTCTATTTTTATCTGTATCTGCTGTAGTGTTATTAATCTTATATTTCATTATGGTCACCATCTTTGTTTTTATTTGAGAAATTGTTTCTGATTTCTTTTCTTCCAGAATCTCTTTGGACTGTTTTTATACCTTCATTGTCAGTGGTTCAAGGAGTCCAGGTGGTTGACTTTTGAATTGTTCCATCTCATTGTCTCCCTGGATTTGCCTTTGGTGATCTGGAACTCTGGTTTTGCACCTTGTTTAGGTCTCTTATCATTTCTACTTTGTTGTTGTTGAGTTTGCTTTATTTCCTGGTTTTATGCTTGAATATTGCTCTTTGCAAGTATCTTTATTGATACAATTTAGAACTCTTAGGATATAGCTACTTTTCAGGTTGTCTTCCAGTATTGTTGGTCTTTGGGTTTTGTGTCTGTAATGGCCCTGAGACAATCTCAGTCTTAGTATTCCAAGAAGGACAACTGATTAGAACAATCCTGTCACCTTGGCCAAAGTAATCATCATCAAACACAGCCTAGAAAATGAGAAACTGTGGTAAGTATTAATCTACCACCTTTGACCCCATGTGCTAGAATTGAGCTTATGTATAAAAATCTAGAAGCAACAAGTAATATGCTTGCAATAAATAAGCCCTTCAATATAGCAAATTTGACCTCTGAAAAGAAGACTTAGAAAGTGTTTGGGAATAGATAGAAAAATGGTTGTGCACTATGTTATGATAATATATATACTGGTGCAATCACTGTGGAAATCTATATGGAGGTACTTCATAGAACTAGGATTAGAGGTTACTTTGACCCAGCTATCCCTCTGCTGTGTATCTTTCCAAAAGAATTAAAAGAATCATACCACAGTGATATTTGTGCTCTCATTTTTTATAGTGGCACAGTTTGTAATAGCTAAAACTTGGAAACAGCCCATCTGCCCATCAGTTGGAGTCTGGATAAAGAATATGTGGTTTTTCTATAAAATGGTATACTACTAGCCATAAAGAATGAGAACCTAGGGTTGTTCTTAGGAAAATGGATGAATATTGATGTCATACTATGAAATGAAATAAATAGGACACAGATGTGTAAGTACCAAATAGTTTCTCTGGTGGGAAAAACTAAAAGTGTAAATAAGATCCAAATTGTATAACTGATAATGTGAAATAGGAAGAAATGGCTAAATGTGCAGTGGAAGTGGGAAGGGTAGAGGAAAGGAAATAAGAGAAAAGAAAAAATATGAGAAAAGGGTAAAATGGAAACAAAGTATTTGTAAATAGGGGAGGGTGGAGTGTATGAAGGGAGGGCAGGGGAATGGAGGAACAAATGAGGACAAAGATCTGTCATGTAAAGGTACAAGTTCCCAATGATGAATGTAACTGTACTGTATACTTTAAAAGCACTACTAAACTCACGGAAAAAAAAACATTTGCATCTGAAATGAACAGACATTTCTCAGACAAACAAGTAAATTCATGAAAGAAACACTGAAATTTCACCTTACCCCAGACAGAATCAATGCTATCAAGAAATAAACCAATAACCACGATGGCAGGGTCATGGGGGAGAATAGAACACTTCTCCACTGTTCGTGGGAGTGCAGAATGGTTCAAACATCATGGAAATCAATGTGGAGGTACCTCAAACAACTAGGATTAGAGAGTCCATTTGAATTAGCTATCCCTGTTCTGGGTATCTTTCTAAAAGAACTAAATGAATCATACCACAGTGATATATGCACACCCATATTTATAGTGCCACAGTTTGTAATAGCTAAAACTCTGAATCAACCAAAATGCCCACCAACAGTAGATTGGATGAAGAAGACATTTTTTTTTCTATAAAATGGAGTACTACTCAGCCATAAAAAACGAGAAAGTAGAAACATGTATAGCTAAATGGATACAAATGGAGGCTATACTCTTAATTGAACTCTTAATTGAAATAAATAGGACACACTTGATTAAATTCCAAATAGTTTCTCTGTTGAGAAAAACTAAAAGTGTAAGTACGATTCAAATGTTATAACTGATAGTGAGAAATAAGAAGAAAATGGCTAAAGGGGAAGTGGGAATGAGAGGGGAGAGGAAATAAGGAAAAAGAAATAATGTAAAAAAAGGAAAAAAAATGGAAACAAATTCTTTGTAAATAGGAAAGGGTGAAGGGGGTGAAGGGAGAGCAGGGCTATGGGGAAAATATAAGTACCAAGACATATCATGTAAAGGTACAAGATCCGAATGAAAAATGTAACTGTATTGTTTGCTTTAAGTGTGCCAATAAACATACTGGAGTAAAAAATAGAAATGGGGCCTGGTTAGGTTCAGGTCACTGGGTCTTAGCTCCTCCCTCTCCTGTCTGTTTTCTGATTGCAGTGTTATGAGCTTTTGTTCCTCCTTAGGCTTTCAATCTTAAATTTTCTGTGTTGTTGCCAGCTGACCATACATGGAAAGAGATCTTGTAAGCTAAAGAAAAGCTCTCCTCCTTTAAACTGCACATATTGGGTATCATGTCACAAGAATGAGAAAATGACTAAATGGCTTTAGATACTAGGAGTAACATTGCTATTGCAGTTACCTGATCTTGTGGCTCAAGAAACCTTTGGAACTGGCACGCAGGATGAGTTTGAAAATCTTTGGAGATGTCAACTCTAAAACCTCTAGAATGCTATAAAGCAATCTTAATGCGAGATTCTGGTCATTGCTCAAAAGACAGAATGCTGGAAGAAGTTCAGATGGTAATGTCTAGTCTCTGGCAGCTTTAGTTGCAAAGATCTCCATTAGTAGTTAAGCTCAAGGTCACTTGAGATTTGGTTTGGCAGAAATTTTGTTTACATTTGCTGGAGACTGGACTAATAAATATGGTAGAGAAAACTTCAAGGCAAACCATTATTCAGCTTGGTTGCAGCATGGGTACTGCTGGCAGCTTTTTGCCAGATCTACACTGAAAAACAGGAGAAAAAGGAAAAGTTTTCAGTTTTGCCAGAAAGAAAGTACTTACAAAATTGGAGTGAAGGAGAAAATAGTTTTTGAAAAAATAGCATTAAAAAGAAGCCAAATACTTTTCATTAGGGCAGTAATAAAGATGGCTTGAGGGTATGTCGGGAATTCACAAGACAGTATCCTTCACAGGTCCAAAGGCAGAAAATTGAAAGACTTTGTTTTGAGAAATCAACCTAAGAGAACTCTGCTCCCTCATTGGTTTCCCAGTATTCAGTTCATGGTGTTCAGCCACCCAGGGACTTAGAGGCCTCTGCAGCCATGATACAGGGACCCAATATTCTGCTAAATCTGGTATAACTTGGCATCACCCACATGGTGTTAGTTTTATAGGAGTGCAGATTGCAAGAGTTATGGGGCATGGAAGGCTCCACACAGATTTCAGAAAAAATCCTAAAAGGCCAGGCAGTGTGCCCTTGAAAGGGCATTGTGTAAAGCTGTGAAGGTGAACCTCTAAGTTCAGAGGGAAGCCCAGTAAGGTGGAGATGCAAAGAATGAGGATTTTCTGCTAAGAAACACCACAGCAAATGAGCTGACCCCAAGAGAGAGGCTTTGAGATCCACACCTAGTGATGCCACAGGGGTATGCTTAACCAAGTCATTGGAAGTTCACATTTCTTCACAATTTTTCCCATGCTGAACATGAAACTACAGGATATAATGTTTGTCCTGTTGATTTTGTTCTTGCTTTGGTTCCATTTCTTTCTATCCTCCTATTTATCCCCCTTTGAATGAGAATGTTTAAACTGTGCCATTGTATGACCATGGTGTTTAACTTTCTTTTTCATTTTTATAGGGTATCACAGCTAAGTGCTTACCTTGAGTCATAGAGGAACTTTGGACTTGGACTTTCAAACAAAGTTGACACTGTTAGCATTTGCTATCTCTTAGAGATAGACAAAGCATGCTTTATGTAAAATGATAGACATTAGTCTTTTAGGGGCCAGGAGAGGAAGGTTATTTCCTAGATATGGGGTGTCCAACAAAGGCTCATGTGTTTGGAAGATGATTGGATTATGGGGGAACTATATTATCAGTTGGTTAGTTCACTGGTGTGTTTATACCTTAATATGCTGTTAGGAGATGAGGTCCTGTTTAGAGATGGATCAATGAGGGCATGCCTGGGGTGAGTGTACCTCCCTTCATGGTCCTTCCTTACTCTCTCTACTTTCTGACTGTGATGATGTGAGCAGCTTCCCTCTTGGCTCTCCCATCATGATGTTTCTACTTTGCAGACAGCTGATTATCCATGGAGTGAGATATCTCAAGCTATGAGTCAATATTATTCTCTCCTCCTTTGTGTTTCAGCAACAGGAAAATGACTATGACACCTATAAAATTTTCTTGCTTGCAAGATGTATTCATTGAGATAAGAGATTCTCATATTTTCTGATCAACAGATACTTGCTGAAAAATTTTAAGTAAATATTCAAATAAATAGTGAAAAATTACCTGATTTGTCTTTTACTTATAAAAGCATGTATGCATATACACACCATATGCTTGAAACAAAAAATGTTTTAGAAGACTACTTAGGCCTTTTATGTATGATGTACCCATAAGTTCTTAAGAATGCTATTTCTAACCTAATTAAAGAATACTATTTCCTTTAAAGCTGAACAACTTATCCCAGTTTCCCTGTAACCTTCTTGGTTTTCACTCCAGTTTTATGTCCCAGTTTTATTAAGGAATGTCCTTAATTCCCATAAAGCATCCAGGGTAGTTACTGCTATTGTTATGGCTCTCTTTCATTTCTACAAGTCCCTTTCCTTGTCCTGATTTGTTCCCAAACTCCAGCTTGGAGCATTGATCTAAGTTCTTTCTCCTCTATGAAGCATTTTCTTCCACTCTCAGATAGAGTCAAGTGCTCCATCTTCTGTGATCCAATGGAACATTTCCGTTATCACTTTTACAGAATTTACCTCAATATATTTTAATTTTCTGCATCCTCAGTTGTTTCTCCCATTAGATAAGAGGCCCTTGGGAGTAGTAAGGGTGCATTTGCCTGTGTGTCTGTGTGTGTGTGTGTGCTTGTATGTGTGTTTACATCTGTTTTGTTAGTGCCTAACATGGTGCTGGGTACATAATGAGTAATCAATAACATTTGTTGAAAAGATGAATGAAGCATTAAATCTAAAACTGCTCTTTGTCATGAAGATTGGAAAGTGAACTAAGTACCAATGGTCAATAATCCTTCACTTTAATAGAAAATCAGATTAGATAGTCTTAGCTTCTTTCTGAAACACTAAACAAATCGACTTAGTCTCTAAATGCAGGGATGAATTTAACTAATTACTAGATTCCTTATTTCACTCTAGCCTTCTTTTATTTAATGGGATGTGTTTTCTTTAAATTAAATACATAAAATCCATTACAGTCAACAAATAAATGACTTTCTTTTATTTTGACTACAGGTTTCAATATCTCAACATAGTTATAGATATGTAATGATACTCAAAACTCAAAATTATGATATACATACTTATATACATTTAAGTATTTATACATAAGGTTTCTTCCTAACCATGTTGATGTCACTATGAGTTGAGTTTTAATAATAGAGATGGAATATTACATTTTTATGTTTTTTTGAGACAGGATCTCACTATGTACTTGAACTCAGTGATCCTCCTGCCTCAGCCTCCCGAGTGCTGGGATTACAGGTGTGCACCACCACGCCTGGCTTGGAATATTAAATTTTAGATTTAAGTTTGGATTTATAATCAAATTAATTAAAGTTTGTTTTGAAACTACCTGTCTAACATGACATAAAACTGATGAATATAATCAATTTATTTAAT
The DNA here is from genome assembly GCF_012274545.1 of Fukomys damarensis. Lineage (NCBI taxonomy): Eukaryota > Metazoa > Chordata > Mammalia > Rodentia > Bathyergidae > Fukomys > Fukomys damarensis. The sequence continues at coordinate 101,817,671 of NW_022900951.1, forward strand.
GTGATAAAGATATCTTGGTTGAAAGGCTTTGATTTTCATGAAGAAAGGAAAATCATGAAAGTTTTAGTTTACACCAAAGAATTCATTCATGTGTATTGAAGTGTATAACTTAATAGATTATGAGTTTTGTTTAATGACTATGAAAGTAGTATTTTAGAATTTAACATTGTTGTGATTTAGAAAATTGACATATTTGAAATTATATAAAGAGCTAGTTGTAAAATTATTGTACATTATGCAAATTTTCAGAGATCAACTTCTTTTAAATCTTTATGATGTTAGGGGCTGGGGATTTGGCTCAGTGGTTCTGCCACCTGCCTTGCAATTGCAAGGCCCTGAGTTTGATCACCAGTACTCCCCCCCAAAAAAACTTTACGGTGTTATACTCTAAGCCAAATCAAATCAGACTATTACAATGACTTCTGAATCAAATTACCAGGAGATAGGCTAAACTTCACAGGTTGTAACGGCACAATCTTCCAAAACACCTAACTCATTTCATAGACCAGCTACAAGTTTAGGGGCTCCCATTCCATTCACATTTCCAGCCAAAAGATTTATAGTTTTCCCTTCTCTCATTACTTTCAGTAATTAATACATTTTGTAGTACTTATAAAACTGCTATTGTAGGATGACAATTTTGTAATAGCAAAAATGATACAAATCAAGAGAAACTGAATGAGGAATTTCATTTGGTGTGGCCTAGGAGGACCTCAAATCTAAAGATTCCCATATTCTTTTCCAGTGAGTCAAGGACATATCAGTTTATAGCAGTGTGTCTATGATATTGTTAATCAGAAAGTGCTCCTGAGCTTCAGTATACAAACTACTAGAGTTTCATTATTTAGGCATGATAGTTTGAATCACTGGTTAAGTAATGTAACACAGCCTGTTGCCTTCTTCTCTTACACAGAGGTTACTCAAAGCTCCAACTCTTTTAACAACAAGGCTGGTTTGTTGGACAAAGTCAAGTTCTATCCTACTTCATCTTTTCATAAATTGTATAGGAGCCCACCATGAATCCCACACTCTTATCCTTGGACCAGACAGGGAAATTGCTGGAAAGTCTGATAGTGGAGGGCCCACAAGGGAAATATTAAAGAAGTATTCAAAGTTTTCAGTGGTGGCTGGCTAGAGTATAGTACTTAACGACTCCACTGTGATTTATTTTGCACTTGGTTCTTGGGAAAAGGGTTTAATTTTACACAAGCAGTGTTATCATTAGCTTGCTTTGTTCCATTTTATGACCAGCATTTCCAAGAATAGCTGACTTGGCATATGAGCATGAAGGAAGATTCTCTACAAATATCATCATTTTGCCCAGTTCCTATTGTTCCTTTGATAATACTTATCTGAATAGTCAAGTCTTGGCAGGCTTACAATATAGCCTTGGCTTGGAAAGACTCCTGTGCATGTAAAAGTAACATTTCAGGAATATGGTAAAAAATGCTCTATTTTTTAATCAGAAATTATACAACTGCATAGGTTCAATTCCTATTTTCCCACTCATTAGCTATGTGACCTTGGTCAAATTACTTGGCTTCTCTATGTCTCAATTTTTTAAATCTATTAAACAGACATGATACTAATATTTACCTCATATATTTTAGAAAAAAGTCATGTAATTAATATATGTAAAACACAAAAATTTGAAATAGAAGCACTCAATAAATGTTGACAATTATACATTTAATTTGAACATAATGAATATTTTGTTAGCTCAAATATAACAATAGTTCTCTAGAACTAAAAATTTTAAAATGATGTAATGTAAACTTCCTTTACTTTAATTAAGAGATTCCCTGTTTTTTTATTTTCATAAGTAATATGTTTCCACTATTTTCCTCCAAATTATGAATGCAAGAAACAAAATACAGATAGTTTATAAGTGAAAAAGCTGCTAAGAGAAGTAAAATGACTCACTTCAGATCATGCAGTAAGCACAATAATTAGAATCTTAACTTCATATCTCACAACCCAATATTCTTTTCACAACACTGTATTATATTAAACTGAGTGAAGTTTTATCTTTCCCAAGGTAATTCCCCATCAGAAATGTTGTAATTAAAAAAAATTTTTTTCAGCTTTAATTGAGTTTATTGGTACATTTTAGGTATATAGTACAGTTACATTTATTGTTGGGATCTTGTACCTCTACATGACAGGTCTTGGATCTCAGTTTTTACGCTTGTCCCTGCCCTGCAGTCAGCACCCCCATCTACAAACACTTTATTTCCATCTTTTCATTATCTCACATATTTTTCTTTTCCCTTATTACGCTTCCCCTACCCATCCCACCTTCCCTACAACTTTAGCCCCTTTCTTCCCATTTCACAATGTCAGTAATCTTATTAGGATCTTATGTATTATTGCAGTTTATTCACACCAAAGAAGCTATTCGGTATTTACACAAGTGTGACTTATTTATTTCACTTAGGAGTATATCTTCAATACGTACCCCTTTTCCTACGAATGAATCTATTTTCTCATTCTTTATGGCTGAGTAATATTCCATTTTTTAGACAAACCACATCTTCTTTATCCATTTTCTAAATGATGGCCAAATGGGCTGTTTCCAAGTTTTAGCTATTACAAACTGTGCTGCTATAAACATGGGTGTGCATACATCACTGTGATATGATTTTTTTAGTTCTTTTGGAAAGATACACAGCAGATGGTTCGCTGGGTCAAATGGAACCTCCAGTCCAAGCTCTTTGAGGTATCTCCATATTGATTTCCACAGTGGTTGAAACAGTCTGAACTCCCACCAACAATGGAGAAGGGTTCCTTTCTCCCCACATCCCTGCCAATATTTTTTATTGTGTGATTTCTTGATAGCAGCCATGCTTTGTGGGGTGAGGTGAAATCTCAGTGCTGTTTTCATCTGCATCTCAGGAATGATCAGTGATGTGGAGCATTTTTTCATGTATTTACTTGCTGCTTTCACTTCTTTGTCTGAGAAATTTCTGTTCATTTCAGATGCCCATTTTTGAATTGGGTCTTTATATTTGGGGGAGCTGATTGTTTTGAGTTCTTTACATATTCTAGATAATAGACTGTCTAAGGAGCAGGTGATAGTTTTTTCCCACATTGTAGGTTATCTCTTAGTTCTGCTGATGGTTTCTTTTGAAGTACAGAAGCTTTTTAATAAGATGAGATCCCAGTTGTTTATTCTTTCTGCTAGTTCCTGTGCTACTGAGGAATTGTTCATAAAGTCTTTTCCTATGCCAATGTTTCCAGAGTTCTGCCTAACTTACCTTCCAGCAAGTTTAGTGCTTCTGTTTTAATATTTAGATCTTTAATCCACTTGGATTTTACTTTAGTGCATGGTGAAAGATAAGGGTCCAGTTTTAATCTGTGGTGGGTTGAAATCCAGTTTTTCCAACACCGTTTATTAAAGAGGCTATCTTTCCTCCACTGAGGATGGTCAGCTCCTTTGTCAAAGATGAGTTAGCTGAGTACATCTGGATTTGTTTTTGTGTCTTCCAATATGTTCCACTAATCCTCAAGCCTGTTTCATTGTGAGTACCATGCTGTTTGTATCACAGTGGTGGTAGTACAGTTTCAAATTGAGAATTGTTATTCCCGCTGCCTTGTGTCTGTTGCCTATAATGGCTTTTGCTGTTCTAGGTTTCTTATGGTTCCAAATGAATTTTTGTATTCTTTTTCTAGTTCTGTGAAATATAGTGTTGGAATTTCAATTGGCATTGCATTGAATCTGTATAGCAGTTTTGGTAGTATGGCCATTTTCGCTATGTTGATTCTTCCTACCCAGGAGCAGGGGATATCTTTCCATTTTTTTATATCCTCTTCAATTTCTTTTTTCAGAGTGCTATAGATTTTGTTGTATGTAGAGATCTTTTGCTTCTTTTGTTAGATTGATTCCTAGATACTTCATTTTTTTGGGTGCTATTGTGAAGGGAATTGTTTCCCTAATTAATCTATCAGTGAGTCTGTTATTCATGTACAAGAAGGCTATTGATTTTGGAGTGTTCACCTTGTATCCAGCTACTCTACTGAATCTTTCAATTAAGTCTAGAATTCTTTTGGTGGAGATTTTTGTGTCTTCAATGTAGAGTATCATATCATCAGCAAATAATGACAGTTGAACTTCTCCCTTTCCTATTTTATTGCTTTAATTTATTTCTCTTGTCTAATTGCTGTGGCTAATGTTTCCAGAACTATATCGAAGAGGAGTGGTGATAGTGGGCATCCTTGTCTTGTTCCTGATTTTAATTTAAAGGTTTTCAGTTTTGGGCCATTTAATTTGATGTTGGCTGTTGGTTTTTCATAGATAGCCTTTATTAAATTGAGATATAGACCTTCTATTCCAATTTTTCCAAGGTTTTTATCATGAATGGGTGTTGAATTTTGTCAAATGCTATTTCTGTATCTGTTGAGAGGATCATATGGTTTTTGTCCTTGACTTTGTTAATATAATGTATTACATTTATTGACTTACATATATTGAACCACCCTTGCATCCCTGGAATAAATTCGACTTGGTCAGGATGTCTGATTTTCTTGATAATCCTCTGTATTCTGTTTGCTAGTATCTTATTAAGGATTTTTGCATCTATATTCATTAAGGAGATTGGCCTGTAGTTCTGTTTTTTAGTTGCATCTTTCCCTAGTTTGGGAATCAAAGTGACACTTGCTTCCAGTAATTAATTTGGAAGTATAGCTTCCCTTTCAATTTATTGAAAAATTTGAAGAGTAATGGCAGTAGTTCTTCTCTAAATGTCTTGTAAAATTCAGCAGTGAATCCATCAGAGCCTGGGCTTTTCTTTGTTGGCAAATTTTTAATTACATTTTCAATTTCGCTGACTGTAATTGCGGTGTTTAAAATGTTTTTATCTTCTTTGTTCAACTTCGGTAATTCATAAGTATCTAAAAATCTTTCCATTTCTTCTGTGTTTTCCATTTTATTGAAGTACAGGTTCTCAAAGTAGCTATTAATGATCCTCTGGATTTCTATTGGATCTGTTGTGATTTTGCCTTTTCATTCCTGATTGCATGGAACTGAGCCTTTGCTTTCCTTTTTTTTTTTTTTGATAAGATTAGCTAACGGTTTGTCAATTTTATTTATTCTTTCCAAAAACAAACTCTTTGTTTCATTTATTTTTTGTATCTTTTTTTTTCTTTAGTTTCCATTGCATTTATTTCTGCTCAAATCTTTATAATTTCCTCTCTTGTATGAGCTTTGGGTTTTTCTGGCTCTTTTTTTTCTAGGAGTCTAACATTTATCATTAGGTTGTTTATTTGAGCCTGATCAGTTTTCTTAGTGTGGGCATTCAATGTTATGAATTTTCCCCATAGAACTGGTTTCATCGTGTCCCATACATTCCTGTATGTAGTATTGGAATTTTCATTCATTTGTAAAAACTGTCTTATTGCTTATTTAATTTCCTCTGTAATCCATTGATTGTTCAGGAGAGTGTTGTTCAGTTTCCATGTGCTTGTGAAGTTAGTACAGTTGCTTGTGCTATTGATCTCCAGTTTGAATGTGCTATGATCTGATAATATACAAGGGATGACTTCAATTCTTTTGCATTTATTCAAACGTGTTCTGTGAGCCAATATGTGGTCTATCTTGGAGAATGATCCATGTGCAGCCAAAAAGAATGTATATTCTGATTTTGTGTGGTGGAATACTCTATAGACATCTATTAAGTGCATGTGTTCCAAAGTTTGGAACACATTATTATTTCATTTGTTCATTTTCTGCTTAGAAGATCTGTCAATTTGCGATAGTGGGGTATTTAAATCCCCCACTCAAATTGTATTAGTGCTTATTTGGTTTTTCATGTTACTTAATTTTTTTTTATATAGTTGGGGGCATTTATATTTGGTGTATATATGTTTACGATTGTCATCTCTTCCTTTTGAATTGTTCCGTTTACAAGGATGTAGTGGCCTTCTTTGTCTCTCTTAATCAGTTTTGGTTTGAAATTTACTTTGTCTGTGAGTAAGATTGCTACCCCTGCTTTTTTCTGGGCACCTGATGTGTGGAGAATTGTTTTCAATCCTTTCACTTTCAGTCTGTGGGCTTCCTTTCACACTAGGTGTGTTTCTTGTATACAACATATTGTTGGATTGTGCTTCTTGATCATTCTGCCAGTCTATTTCTCTTGATTGGTGAATTGAGGCCATTAACATTGATGGTTATAACTGATATGTTCTGACTTACTATTATCATATTATTGTCCTTTTGTTGACTCTTTTTACTTTTTCTCCCATCTCCTTTTAGTTTCTTGCCTTGCCTATTTGATTTCATCTGTTGGGACTCATGGTATCTTGACCTTCATTGTCCTTTTCTAGGATATTGTTTAGAATTCCTTGTAGTGCTGGTTTGGTGTTCATGAAGTTTCTCAGGTGTTCTTTGTCGTGGAAGTATCTTATATCCCCGTCTATTTTGAAAGAGAGTTTTGCAGGATACATCAGTCTAGGTTGGAGTTTGTTTCCTTTTAGAACTTGAAATACCTCACTCCAGGCTCTCCTTGACCTAAGGATTTGTGTTGAAAAATCTGCTGTGATTTCCTTTGCATGTGATTTGTTTCTTTTATCTTACTGCTTGTAGTATTTTGTTCTTCTGTTGGATTTCTGGAATCTTGATTATTATATGTCTAGGTGTAGATTTTTTTTATCGTGGCTAGTAGTGTATTTTGTTCTTCTGTTGGATTTCTGGAATCTTGATTATTATATGTCTAGGTGTAGATTTTTTTTATCGTGGCTAGTTGGAGTTCTATATGCCTCACTTATCTGCATGTCTAATTCTTCCCTTCTGTTTGGGAAGTTTTCTATCATTAATTCTGTTTTTGAGCGACCTCTTTTTTTCATGGTCACTGACTGCAATCCTATGTTCTCTATCTGAAATTCTATCTTTGCAATCTTGTATTCTGTTATGTACACTTTCAATAGAGCTTTTAATCTCCTGGATATCTGTTTGAATCTGTTTTATGGATTACATTTATTTCCTTGTTGGGCATTGATTGTTTCCATTTCTTTCTTATGCTGAGTCTTCATGGCTTCTATCATGGTCTTCAGCTCATCTATTTTTTGTCAGTTTCTGTTCTAGAATTTCAAATCATGACTTCCATTTTGCTCACCATCTCTATGGTTAACTGGGAAATTATTTCTGATTTGAATTTTTCTAGAGCCTGATTGATCTATTTTGTTACCTCTTGTGCTATGGGTCCAGGGTGTCCTGATGGTTTACTATCAGAATTTTCATCCTCATTTGCCCTACTGTTTGCTATTGGTGAACTGGAAGTCTGTCATTGTGTCTTACTTACGTGTTTTCTCATTTTTATTTTTGTTGTAGTGTTGTCCATGGTTTAATTTCTGGATTATTACTTAAATCTTCCTGATGTAGTTGCCTTTTAGCTTTTGAGTCTCTGATGACTCATAGACATATTCATTTTCATAATATCAGAGAAAACAACTCATTAAATCAATCACAATCCTTTATTCCATTTGATACATGCAGCAGCCCAATAGGATCAAGCACAGCTTACAAATTGACTGCTTGTGGTAGTCATTAATCTATCACCTTTAAACCATGTGAGTTAAATTAAGAAGCAGCCCAAAATATGTTTGCAGTGAATATGCTTTTCAATATAGTGTCTTTGCCATTTAAGATGGGGGCTTAGATTGAGTTAGGATGAGAGGAGTAGATAAGTGAAAGAATTGGAGAAGGTTTCAAGTGAAGTCAGAGGATGTAGAATGACCACACTATCTTTACAAAACTATTAACTTCAAATGGGATAGACAGACTGCAGGAATAAGGACAAGAATATATACCCTTAAGAGTAACAGGGAGTCACCTTCCCTTGAAGCTATGCAGCCATGATTGAGGTAAAATGACAGGAGAAAAGAACATAAAGAAAAAAAGAAAAAAATGATAAAAGAAGAAGTCTGAGTTAGGGCAGGATCAGGAATAAAAAGGGAGATGAGGGATAATATGGTGGAAGAAGAAATTGAGTTGGATAGAGAGGACAGAAAAAAGAAAGAAATGGTAATGTGGAATGAGGAAAAGAAAAAAAAAAGAATTTGAAGGGCCTCTTTCAGACTATGTCTCTGTTGTCATATTATACCACATGTACAGCCATGTGCAGAACCAAATCCCCTGATCTCAGCTAGCCAATGCCAGGTCCCTGTGACTCAGACTGACCTCAGTCCACAAGGCCTAAATTGAGTTTCCCAATCCATAGGATTGAACTCCACTAAATTATATTACAGGTTTCCCCTACCCTTTCTTTAAAGATGTTCAAAGTTAGGAGCTCAGAAAAATACACTTCATGACCACCTATGCCTCTGCAGATTGGGGCCAAGGACTGGCCCAGTCAAGAGGTTTGAGAACTGGGAGGGGGAGTCAGGTCGTGGGGGTGTTTCAAGGGCACCCATGTGGCTACCTTCTTTACTGGATCTGGTGGTGTGCAGTCAAGGAGGTCGTGAACCCCGGGATTCAAAAAATTGATATGCTGAACAAAACAGTATAGAATTATTTTCACTAAGAATATAAATGAGCATACTCCAAACTCTTCAAATGTGAGTATATTGTGGAGATGCTTCTGGACATATCTCATGGTGAATATATTTTTATTTAGTTTTTTTCCATGTTCTTTTAAATTGATTTCTTTATTCTTCAGAACATTTTCTTTCTTTCTTTCTTTCTTTCTTTCTTTCTTTCTTTCTTTCTTTCTTTCTTTTTTTTTTCTTTTTTTGGTACCAGGGATTGAACTCGGGTCCTTGTGCTTTCAAGGCAGGTTGAGCTAAATCCCTGGCCCCTTTTTCTTTTGCTTTGGTAATTGAATGGTTAATTTTTAATTCAGCACAGCTTGCTGAATTGTAAAGAAAAATAACTAGTGTGAAAGTGATAGATTACACCCACAGGGAACTTTCACATGGTTGCTTATTCTTCCAAACAAGTAGTCCCCAAGATAGTATAACTAAAAAAAATAGGATGAATGAAGAGTGCTAGAAATCTGCTGAAATATTCTAACTCAAGTGCTGTCTTCAGTGTTTTCATGGATGTTGTTATAAGGGCTATCATGATCCTGAAATGAAAAAGACAACATTTTAAAAATGGATTCTGTGTATTTAAGTCTTCAGAGATACAAATAATTTGTTCATCAGTTGGAAATTGGATACAGAAGATGTGGTTTTTCTATAAAATGGAATACTACTGAACCATAAAGAATGAGAAATTAGAGTCATTCATAGGAAAATGTATACATATTGAGGATATACTCCTAAGTGAAATAAATAAGTCACACATGTGTAAATACCGAATAGTTTCTCTGGTGTGAAAAGCTATAAATAGTACATAAGATCCTAATGAGATAATTGACCATGTGAGATAGGAAGAAAAGGGCTAAAGGTGTAGGGAAAATGGGAAGGGTAGGGGAAAGGTAATAAGGGAAAAGAAAAAATATATGAGAAAATAAAAAAATTGAAATAAAGTGTTTGTAAATGGCGGGGGAGGGAGTGAAGAGAGGGGAGGGACAAGGGGAAAAAAATGAGAACCAAGACCTGTCATGTAAAGGTACAAGATCCCAATAATGAATGTAATTGTACTGTATACATAAAATATACCAATAAACTCAATAAAAGACAAAAAAAATCTTTACAAAGCTAAAAAATTAAAAAAGTAAAAAAATGGATTCTGTGGATTTAAGTCTTCAGAGATACAAATAAGTATCACACAAAATAAGTGTTTTAGTGGGTGTAATGTTGGACAAATCTAGGGACTTTTAATTATTTAACTTTTCATGACCATTAATATACCTTGGAATACACCTCCTGGAACATGGGGAAATACTGCTTCAATATTTTGTTAATGTAGAAGTTCTCCACTTGGAGTACACATTTTAGCTGAAGTTTTTAAATAAGGGAATTATAGATCCACTGGAAGTTTTAAGAGCTGGAGAAGTCCTGAGTTTCATTTATTAATTTCTTCCAATGATAATATCCGGGAGATTATAACACAATATAATAGGCAGAGTATTAGCTTTTATGCAATGTACTTCTCCTATTTAGGTATCTCCAGTTTTGTACCTATATGCCTATTTTAGTGTGTACGTGTGTGTTTACATGGGTATATGTATGCATGCATGCATGTGTGCATGTTACTTACATAGTTTTATCACATGTATAGGTTTTTGTATATGGATTTCATAAATTTTATCAGGAAATTATTCCACTTATTTCTACTATGCTTACTGAAATGTAGCATTTCTTTCAATTACCAATTTAAGTCTTTAAAAATAAAAACAAATTTATACGAGTTGAGTTATTAGTTCCTGTGATACTTTATCAATAGAAATCAAGTTTCTTGTAGTCATTTCAAAGTATCATTTATGTTCTTCATTACTTCAAAGTTAGAGTAGTTAAGAAATGTACCAATAAGCCTTTCTAATTAGTAGTTTTTGATTATATGCTTTACTATATCACAATTTTTTCAAATACTTTGATAAATTTATTTTAATATAGCTTTCTTATGGATTTTATTTATTTAAAAGTATTATTTTGAGAAGAGATTCGGATTTCACCATACTGTCAAAGTCACTCATAGCAGTAAAAAGTCTAAGAATTATTAGTCTACTGGGGAAAGCACATTGTAAAGAGGTATACAAGATTTATAACTCTGTATTTTTGCCCAACTTAGCCATGTGTGTAAAACAATCCTTAGTTTCCTCAACAGTAAATAGGAAATGAGTTGATTTCAATGGTGTTATGGCTTGTATCTAGATGTCCGCTTAAAGCCTCATGTGCTCACAGATGGGACTGTGTGGAGGGGGCTGGCTCTAGGCTGTGTGATATTGGGATAAAGGAGTATGATAACTAATCTGGTTTAGCACAGTTATGGGTGTGAATAATGGCAGGTCCACCCCTGGTGTGGGTGCACCACCCAAAAGGCTTGTAGCCTGGATGGAATAAGAGGAAAAAGGAGGCTAACTGCTACTGCTTCCCTGCCTGCTCTGCTATGGACTGCTTTTTGCTTCCATGCCCCTCTGCCATGCCACTCGGCTTTGGAGCCAGTTGACTGTGGACTGAAACCTCTACAAAGTAGAAGTAAAAAAAAATATTTTTTCTTAATTACTTTTCTTCTTGCTGAAACAAAATACCCGACACCCAAAGTTAAAGGAAGAAAGGTTTACTTAGCTCACATTTTGTAGAGGTTTCAGTCCATAATTGGCCGGCTTCAAGTTATGTTGGTACATGACAGAGGGACAATAGTTCATGGTGGACAAAAGGGAGCAAAGCAACAAGGGAATTTAACAGTGTCTCTCAACCTCTTTCATCTTATTCAGAACACTTAGGGTGTGTGGGCCTCACATCCTTAATCCTAGTGCCCCCAGACCTAACACTGCATCGTGAATCAATGGCACACTCTAGATTCAGCTACCTCTGAAAAAGCTCCACCAATGACTATATGAGGCTTAGGGGGGATGTGAACACAAGCCATAACACCTTTCCTTTAACTTTGAGTATCAAGTACTTTATTTTAGCAACAAAAAAATAAGACAAATTGTCACCTGATGTTTATAAAGTCCTCAGAATTTGCTACACAAAACAAAGAAGTCATCGCTCTACCTTATTCATAAACTTTATTATAATAAAAAATAAAGTTTATCTTTTGAATATTTAATGATATAAAGGGAATGTTGAGATTTTTCAGAAAATATCTTTAGACAATTCATCTATTCGCTCAAATATAATCTTATGACCACACTTCACACCAAAAAGAACGAAGCGCTGGGCCAGGGATTTAGCTCGGTGGTTCCATGTGGCCTGCCATGCAAGTACAAGGTCCCAAGTTTGATCCCTGGTACCAAAAATAAAACAAAACAAAACAGACAAAAAGAACAGAGCACAAGGAGTTATGTAACAACACAGGAAGAACAACTAAAATAGTCTTAAAATTATTATTAGTGAAAGATAAGTAAGTACCATTTGAATAAGCCTCGCACAGACTCTTAAGAGAAGACATTGTTAGGAAAACATATGAGTACATGAAGTGAGTAGTAAGTCCACGGTACACTTGGCAAACAAGTAGTTGTCTACATATTATGAGAAGGTTATAAGATGACCATGAGAGACAGCCAGGGCCCTGTTTTTACCAGTGATCTTTTATTCATCTTAGGTCATGATAAAAATCATCATTTACTTTACCCTGAAGTAAGTGGTAAATGCCATGATCTCATTTGTATTTAAAAGGATACTGTGCTAGCAGGTGAGAGGAATAGCTATAGAGAAATTAGATGGAAAGTACAGACACTATTTAGGAAACTTGCATCAATCCAGTTTTTACAAATTGAGGACTTCAAATAAAAACCTAGATGTAGAGATATAGACCAGGAAAATATTTGATAAATGTGTAGGAAGACTCAACAAAGGCTCCTAGGTTTCTAGGTTAGATGACTGTTATTCAAGAAATGTAAGAAAATCACTGAAAAATAAATAAGGAAAATTAGAAAGTACAAACTATTGGTTCAAACTTAGGTTTATGTTGGGAAAAATTCCAGAACATCTAGATGGAAATATTCACTCGTTTAGTAGAAATTTAAGTGTGAAGGTCATGAGTAAATTTCAAACTGAAAATACACATGTGGGAGTCACATTTAGATACATTGTGAATTGATTCCACTGGAGTGGACACTGTCATTTGGAGAAATCATGAAATGTGGAAAGAGACTGAAAATTTTATGGCAATGCATTCCATCCATTTAGTTTATGATGTTTATGATGTATTGGTTTGTTAGTTTAGCTACATATGTGTCTATTTAATAAATACTTATATTCAGTATATTAAGTGAACTTTGGAGACCATTTTTTGAGTGGTAGTCTCCATAAGAAAGAACATGATATTTTATATTTTTGTATATACTGCCAAAATATCAATACTATAAAGACAAGAAAAGAATGTATACACATAAAATCTCTAATATTTTCAACAATAAAATGCATCACCTTGTGTACCCCATCAGGTATGCACACCTTAATATGGAAATTAGAGATGAGAGATATGGAGATTAGATATAACAATGGAAACTTTTAATCTTAAAGGGTAAATAAATAAGTGGTATGAGTATTCCAAGAACAGAAGGCCTCCTAAGAAAAGATATATAGATCAACAGTTATAAAACATAAGCAAAGATTTGCTGGAGCATGAAATGCAATCAGTAAATAGCAAGAGTTAAGATGAAAGAATTGGGTAGAAGTTATGTTATCAGAGCCTTTTATGAGATTTTCTTTCTTTTTTTTTTTTTTCTTTTTGGCACCGGGGATTGAACTTGAGTCCTTGCGCTTGCAAGGCAGGCCACACCGAACCGCTGAGCTAAATCCCCAGCCCTTTATGAGATTTGATTGTATCATGAAGTCAAGGGGGAATCAGGGAAGGGTTTCGGGTAGGGGAATAACCATGCTTCTGATTACATTTGGTTCCACCAGTGGTGGTGATAAGATTTGGAGTGGATGAGAGTGGAGAGAAGGATATAGATAGAAAGATGCAGAAAATTTGTGAAAATAAGTGAAATGAATTATTTCTATTGCAGAATAGATGGTTAATGGGTGGCTTGGTCACTGTCTTCCAATATAAAGAAAATGTGAATTTTTTCCCATGTTTGATCACTGAGGAGGGACAATAGAAGAAAAGGTAAAACAAGAGAAGTTTATGCTGATTACCAAGTTAAAGTTCCTTGATTATTAGAATGATGTTTTGTGTAAAATTTTTATATCCAGATTTCAAGAGGAGAATAAATTAGTATCTGCATTATGAGAGATACAACACTTGTTAACAAGTATCAGAGAGTATGGATGTGGGGCCATTTATGCAAGTTTGTTAAAAAAAAGCCATCAAAATATGAAGGCTAGATTCAGCTTGAGGGTTGTCAGTTTACAGGATCTGTGATTTACTCATTCACTTGATTTTAGGAAGAGACCTGATCAAATTAAACAGTACTAAGAGGCCCTGTGTTGCCTTGTGATTCTCTGAGAACCTGATTAACTGAGTAAAGTGCATCAAATGACAATTTACTAGGAGCTAGTTAGAAGGCAAGAGAACTAAAACATCACTTCTGCTGTTTAGAAACTTAATGTGTACTTTGGGGAAAAAAAACTAACAATATAAATGAAAATACAAGTTCAAATTAACTTGTGATTAGTCCATGAACTTCTGTTGAGTCATATCAGGTGCTGTACCACATTTAAAACCAGTGTCACTGGAAGGTTTTATCTTTTGATATCATTTTTGAGAAACTCGGGACCACAGAAATAAATGCGTGTCAGAATGATTTTTTCCCTGACAACTACAATTTTGACATATGTAGTTTTGGTATTTTAAAGGGCAAAAGCTGTAAATGAATAACAATGCCATTAATTCTGTTTGATAAATCACAAATTAAGTCAACATTTATTCAAAATATTATTCACTTTGAATAAAACAGTTTGTAGATTTAAAAAAATAAAGATGTTCTAGAATGTGTAGTGGGTAAAGTTAAAAAAATTTAATTTAATTTTTAGAGGATGTCTCGGTATTATTTCAGGCTGGTCTTGTACTCACTACGTAACCAGGCGGACCTCAAACTCACAGCAATCTTCCTGCCTCAGCCTCCTGAATGCTGGAATTACAACTGTGCACCACCATACCTCGTCTTTCATTTTTTTATTTTTTCTAACATAAGTGTTCAAAACTGTTTTCTTTAATGCAAGCTGAGAGGCAGTGTAGTGCACTGGAAAGAGCACCGGATTGAGAATTGACCTTATTTTCTTCACTTTTACCTCTGCTCTAATTAGTTCTGTGATTCTACTGATGAAAATATCATCATATGTTTGGGGGGTGAGTTGGAGAATTGGAATGAGTCCCATTTCTGATATGCTATGTGGGCAATCTGTTGCACATCAATGTGGGGACATTGAGGGAACAGTGGGATCAATGAGACTGGAGCCCAGTGGAGGTGTGTGAGACGAAAAGATGGGCATGGTGGGTTACTGGCATCTTGATGATACTGTTCTCCAAGATCAAAACAAATCAGATAAATCCTTACTACTTTATCCTAGGAAAATATTGATTCAAAACTTACTATATGAAAGCTCCTTAAATGGAAAAAAACAATAAATGCAAAATAATACTGATGAAAGGACTAAAACCAAGTCTGTAAGCAAAATTCAACTGCAATGAATGTTTGATACAATACAATTGATAATATGCCATTTGGGTAAGCTTGCAGGTCAGGATAGCATGACAAAACTGTGGAAGACAAATATAACAATATGTAATGTCTTGATTCTCCTTTCACACTGATAGCTGAGCTTTAGAAGTGAGATATACAAGCGTCCATATATATATATATATTACAGTTACATGAAAAGCTATGAAACTAAGGAAGAAAGACAAAGGAGAAAAAACATTTATTGAATGCCTGTTATTTGTGGAAATATTTAAAACTATTTTCACATGGGGGCTGGGGATTTAGCTCAGCGGTTCGGTGGCCTGCCTTGCAAGTGCAAGGAACCGAGTTCAATCCCCGGTAAAAAAAAAAAAAAAAAAAAAAAAAAAAAAAAAAAAAAAAAAAGAAAAAAGAAAAAAAAAAACTATTTCCACATGTACTCTGAGTAATATGGAAAGTAATGAAAACCAGTGTTTCTTGAGTCAACTGAATCATCATACTCATGGGGAGAGTTGATAAAAATCTCTCAGACCACTTCTTGAAAAGTAGTTTCCAAAGGAGAAACTCTGGTAATCTATATTATTTGCATGGGGTATACGTGATTCCTATGATTGATCAACTTTAGAAATTATTTCTGTAGGGACAGGGATTTAACTCAGTGGTTCCACCACCTGCCTTGCAAGCACAAGGACATAAATTTGATTCCCAGTACCCCCCAAAAATCTTATTTCTGTAGCCTCATCAAGGTCATAAAGTACATATACATAGATTTTAAAATTTAGCAGTGTTTCAAAACTTACTATAATTTCCCACATATAAACCATAACCTCCTGGTTAAGATCCATTTGGTTCTTGTATCTTCTAAATTTTTCTGCATTTCTATAATTTTTTGAGATAAAATTTTCACAAAGAAAGACAAGATTTATTACGTCCAAGTGAGATATTTTAAATTTATTTTTATTAGTGTATATTTCTGATGTATAATAATTACATTTATTTTGGGGAATGGGTACATATACATGCTTCATTTGGCCACCTTTACTCCCTTTTTTCCCTATCCTACCCCCAATCCCTTCCTCAGATTCATTTCCAATCTCCAAAAATGTACTATAATTTCTCATAATCTCTCCTTTATTGTGCTCTTTAAAATTGTTCATATTTGGCCTTTCGTATTTGAGAGAAACCAGATGATATTTAACCTTCTGTGTCATATTTATTCATTTTTCTTCATTGTTGCATTCATTTAACTACAAAATGACTTAACTTGATCCTTTTTTATGACTGAGTATACTGCTCTGTTGTGTGTACATTTTATATTATATTTTATTGGGGGTGGTACCAGGGACCAAACTCGAGATCTTGCTCTTGCCAGGCAGGCGCCATGTCACTGAGCTACATCTCTGGTGATATTCTATATTTTCTTATTCATTCATCTATTGATGGGAATATAGGTCACTTGCATAATTTAGCTTTGTGAATTGTGCTGCTATTAACACACTTATGCATACATTATTGTAGTAGATGTCTTTAAATCTTTTGGAGAAATACTCAGGAGAGGTATCGGTAGGTCAAATGGAATTATTATTTTACTTTTTTTGATGAATCTCCATAATCTTTTCCATAGTGGTTGTACTAGTTTACCTTCCCATCAGTGATGAAGAATGGCTAGCCCCACACTCTTGCCAGTTCGTGTTAGTTTTGAGTCCTTGAAGATAGCTATTATTTTTGGAAAAAGATGCTGACTATTTTTCGTATACTTGCCTGATTGCTCTTTACATATAGGATTTCCAGTCTGATTTCTTTTCATAATCTCTAATTCTTTACTGAAATGTCCATTCACATCCTGCATTGTATTTCTTTAATTCAGTTCACCTTGTGCTTATGTCTTCCTTGAGATTATTGAATAACTTATCAATGAAATCCTTATCTGTTTATTTACATCTTCTTTGAGCTATTGAGGTCTTATGTATTTGCATTTGCTTATTTGTTTCTTCTTAAAGAAATTCAAACATTTTAATTCTTTGGTTTTTCAGTTCATTGCCTAAAACTTCCTCTCCTTCACTGCCAGTAAGATCAACTTTTGGGGAACAAATAGATTTGGAGGTATTCTGTTGCTTTGTTTTCTCGTGTTTCTAGTTTTTTTGTGTTGGGGTTTGAAGTTGAGTTATGGTAGAAAACTGTCACCTTGTGAATATCTCTTTAGTTGTTGTATGTCTCCTTGCGATGTCATATTGTCTTTGATTATGTTTTGGTATTTGTGTACCTATTTTACCTAGTCAACATGTTAGGAACCATTTTGATGACTGTGTTGCAAGGAAAGAACTGCCAGTTATATTAGCATGTATGAAAGCAATCATATATTTATCATATAATTTAAATATTATTTTTGAAATTTCATACTTTTTTCAATAGTCCAAGAAGACAGCATAATAGTACTGATGCTGAAAAATATGGAATGCTTTATGAACCTATATAATATTAATCTCCTGTGTATCATTTCAATTTTAGAATATGTGCTGCCAAAGGGAGTACTCCAAGGGTTTTTTGAGCACAGTAAGAAGGTAACTTTAAAGAGATTGATGTAAGTGATATACTCCTTTGGGTGGACAAGTACAAATTTTTGTGTCTCACAAGCATAAGTGCTGATAAAATCTGAGTTTCATAAATCTATAAGTTGTATGCAACTGACAAGTGGGTTCACAATATAGCTACAAAGTTGGAAGTTTAACAAACAGTATAGTATATTACATAGTGAAATTCTAAGGAGAAGGTGGTAAAGGAACAGTAAAGTCAATCTCTTAGGATCTCTATAACTTTCTCTAATATGAAGAGATGAATTCAACCAGGGTATCTGGGAGCACCACTTTGCACATATCTCTGACTTAAATAAATTAGAAGACATGTCATCTTCATTAAAGAATGTTGGCTTTTAATGATGAATTCACATGGAAGTGGTGAGATACAACATGCATTTGAGGACAATACTCTAAATGGGTTCTTAGTTCTCTATTGTCATCTAAAGAACCAGTGTGTGAGCCTGTTTAAATTTCCCTCGCTGGGCATCCAGGAAGTCTTTATTATAGCCACCAGATTTATTTTCTTCATAGAACTTGCTATGCATATATTTTGCTTTTTGCTTTTTGGTTGTCTATGTCTGCTATTCTCTCCCCCGCCAAACAAGATGCAAACTCCTTGTGCTTGGTTATTTTTTCTGTACTGTATTATTAGCTCATAGTACATAATATAACTTATTAAATATTTGTTGAATTCCTGATTATCTTAAAGATATCAACTTAACATGTTGCTGTGGTCAAAAATCAGGAAAATAATGAATGTAGTTGGAAAAACAATGGTGGTGTCATGAGTGACAACAAACCAAACTCTCCAAGACTTGGAATCCAGACTCTGGAAAAGAGTGACTTGTAGAAGAAACAAAAAGAGAAGCTCCCCAAGTTTCAGGAGGTTTCTGACCAAAAAAATTATTAATAGCAGAGAAGAAACAATATAATGCAGAAAAGAGAAGGTAGCTTCTTCCTAGTTTCCCCAGACCACTCAGATGCAAACAACTTGCACTTGTTAGTGAAACAGTGAAATGAAAAACTTCTCTGGACTAGAACAGTGGTGGCTGTGATCTGCATGGAAAGCACAGGACTCTGCTAACAGTGTGTCCTTTTACAAGCAACAGCTGGTGAGTATCTCTAATGCAAGCACCTGCATACACCTGGAGAGAGGGCTTGCAGTAACAGCATTCAGGGTAAGGGCTTTTGAACCCAGATCCTGGTTTAGCCACTTGGCTCCACTCCACAGCTCCCAGCGTTACAGTCCCAAAATAACAGGATGAAGGACATCCCCTGGAGACAGCTGTCACAAAGCAGGTTGGAAAAAGACTTCCAGGGTGGTTTGACTAAAGGACACAAACTAAGTTCGCATGGCAAGAAAAGAGACTTAGTCTGAGTTGCACATGGTTTGAAAGTTATATCACTGGTGTGCTGGTTCTACTGCCTGCTGATGCCTGCATCCAGCATGATTCTGGTGTCTGACTGCCTTCTTTATCTGCTGCTGTGAACAGGGACACTTCTTGACTTTAACACTGCCCCAGAATTGTATTCTAGAAGGAATTCATCCATCCAAAATAATAGAGAAATTATTTTTGTCTTTTTATTTATTGCTTCCTTCTTATTCTTTTTTCTTTTATGAGTGTGTTTTTTTGTCTTTTTTCTCTTTCTTTCCTTTTCCTCTTCACTAATTCATAGAAGATAGGGGAATTCTTTATCATTTTCTTCACCTCTTTTTTTGGACATAGGTCTCTTTCTTATTTTCAATGATTTTTCTTTATTTATCTATCATTTTCTTCCTGTACTACTTTTTAATTTGCCTCGCTTTAACTTTTCTCTTGTAATTCTATTCATCATATACTTTATTTCCCCCTTTTCATTAACTATTTTTCATCAGTTTTTTTCTGTTACACGTACCTAAGAATGTAAATATCCATCTGCCTCCATTAGAATATTTGCTTAACGTTTTCTCCTCCTACTCATATCACATAGTTTAAGGTTTCAAATTGTTCTTCTTGCATTCTCCTATTTCCAGTTCCCTGTAATTTCATTTATTTATTTATTTTTCTTTTGGCACTGGGGATCGAACTCAGGACATCTTGCTTGTCAGACAGGTGCTGTGCCACTGAGCTACATCCCCAGCCCCCCCCCCCAGTTTTTAATAGTATAGCCAGAAAGCTTTATTAGTCTTTAAACAGTTGTTGACTACAAAGTAAGTGTTGAATTCTTTGCTATCATTACAGGAGCTATAGCTGTCACAATTAGTGCATGTTCACTGTGGGTCAATACTTGCATTGTCTTGATGTTTATGCTATAATTGTAGATTTGTTATCCAGAGTTAAGGGTGGTGTATATATGATTCTCATGATATGTTAATATTCAACTTGCCTTGAATGATCCTATTATAGCTGATTTGTTTGATCTTGGTTGCATAATGATTGAAGTATGTGAAGGCAAAACAACAAAATAATTCTCCAAATCTCCAGACTCCCAATTCCCCAAAAAGTCAATCTAAGGGGGATTAAGGGGGAAAAAACATAAGCCATGCACCAGAATTATGCACATGGATAATTAGATCAACTGGGTATTGAGTAGGAGAATATAGATCAGTGGGTACTCAGTGGAAGACAGAAAATATAACTAAACAAGTAAAGGATATAATAACCAAAATGATCCAGGAGCTTTCAGAAAGCATTACTAAAAAGGTAGATGAATTCAACAAAATGGTACAAAACATAAATGAGAAGTCTAGCAAAGAACTAAAGCCCCTAAAATGGTTTTAACAAGAAATATAGGAGATTGAAAATATGAGTAGCAGAAGTGAGAATGTGAGGACAGAATTTCAGAAGTAGAAGAAAATAATACCTTCAAAGACTACTCATGTGACTACACAAAGACACATTAAAGACAACTAAAGAACTTGAAAAATGGATCCAGCAGCTGCTACAGGACATTAAGAAGACTAATATAAGAGTAATAGGAATAACTGAAAAATGAGAAGACATGACAAATGATATAAAGAACCCATTCACAGAAATAATGGCACAAAATTTCTCAAATATAGGGAAAAAATGACCACACAGATAAATAAGGCTTATAGAACCCCTGATAGTTCCATGACACATAATTCTCAATATACCTGAAGTACATCCCATGAACAAAATGTTAAAAGCTGTTAGAGATAAGCAACAAATTACAGATAAAGGTAAATTCGCTAGAATTACAGCAGATTTCTTAACTCAAGCCTTAAAGGCTAGAAGGGCTCAGAGTGAAGTGCTTTAAGCCTTATATGTTAATAACTTTCAAGCTTGATTTATGTACCCTATAAAACTTTCCTTGAAAATTGTTGGAAAAATAGGGTATATCCATGGCAAGGAACACATCAAGAAATTTATAACCACCAAATCAGCACTACAAAAACTTCTCAAGAACACCTAGAAAGTGAGAAGGAAGCCAATACTGTCAATAACTCAAAAAGAATATATGTACATAGAAGGGTCAGCAGCTAAATAACAGGGAAATTAAGTGGTACCTCGGTACATTAACTTAATTCATTACATGATTCTGAAAAAGATGACCAGATTCATGTTCTTGGGGGGAAGATGGACACGGTTGTGTTCATTGCCTGATGCAGAGTTTGCAAATCAAAGCAAAATTTTTCCAAATCCTTCTATTTGTGAACCAAATTTTTTGCAAACAAAAGCATTTGCGAACTGAGGTACCACTGTATAAGGAATTCAAGAACAGGAAAGCAACAGTGACAATTGAATATTTTTCAGTAATAACTCTCAATATGAATGGTCTCAAATTCACAGTAAAAATACTGATTGTCAGAACAGATCAAGAAAGAAAACCCAATGGATAGAGTATACTACAATGAGATTTGATTAAAAAAGAAACTCAAAACCTAAAGACCAAAGGATGGAAAATTTTCTGCAGAAAAAGTACCCCTTACTCTCTTTAATGAAATCAAAAGGTAAGTAGTACTCCAAAGAAATCATTCCTGGAAGCAAGCATTACCCTGATTCCACAGCCAGAAAGGAGAACTACAGTCCAATCTCTTTAATGAACACAAGATGTAAAATCTTCATCAAGATACTGGCAAACAGAATATAGCAAATCATCAAAAAGATGATAAACTTGCACAAAATGGGCTTCATCCCAGGAATGCAGGGTTGCTTCAACGTACAGACATCAATAAATGTAATGCACCACACGAACTGAAGCAAGGACAAAAATCACATAATCATCTCAATAGGCACAGCAAAAGCATTTGACAAAATCTAACACCCATTCGGGATTTAAAAAATCCTGAAGAAAACGGGTATAGAAGATCTTTATCTCAATTTGATAAAAGCCATCTATTACATAGCAGCAGACAGCACATTAAATGAAAGCAAGCTGAAATATTTCCTTCTAAAATCAGGAAGAAAACAAGGATGTCTGCTATCACTACTCTTGTTGAATATGGCTCTCAAAAAATTAGCCAGAGAAATCCATCATGAGAAAGAAATAAAAGGGATATTTATCAGTAAGGAAGGAGTTAATTCATCATTATTTGCACACAAAATGATCCTTTACATAGAAGACCCCAAGAATTCCACCAAAAGATGTCTAGAATTAATAACCACATTCAGTAGATAGCAGGTGACAAAGTCAAAACTCAAACATCAATAGTGTTCTTGTGCAACAATAAACACACACACACACATATACAAACACAGAGAGAGAGAGAGAGAGAGAGAGAGAGAGAGAGAGATTAGACAAAGAGTAACTTTCACAATGCCATTGAATAAAATGAAATACTTAGGGATCAACCTAATCAAGGTTGTTAAAGACCTCTACAGTGAACTTTACGGTACTCTGAAAAAAGAGATCAAAGAGGAAATCAGAAAATGGAAAGATGTCCCGTGTTCCTGGATTGGTAGAAGCAATATACTCAAAATGGCTCTACTTCAAAAACTGTTATACAGGTTTCACACAATTCCAATCCAAATACCAATAGCGGTTTCCACAGAACTAAAAAAATCCCTAAAATTCATATGGAACTAGAATAAACTTACTATAGCTTCAACAATTCTGAGCAACAAGCGAAAGGCAGGATGAATCATAGTTCATGACTCGATATTGTGCTACAAAGGTACAGTGATAAAAATGGAAGGCATTAAAAAACAAAATAAAAAACAAAGTGTGGATCAATGTAACAGGATAAAGGATGCTGAAATAAGTTGAGGAACACTCAGCTATCTTATCTTTGACAAAGGAACCATATTTTTGCTGTAGGAAATAGAGCCTCTTCAACAAATGATGCTGGAAAAACTGGTTATCTGCATACAGTTGATTGGATCTACACCCACATCTCTCACCAGACACTAAACTAAAATAAAAATGGATGAAAGATCTAGATATTAAAACAGAAACACTTAATATTCTGGAAGACAAAATGGGCAAATCTATCAGAGACATATGCTTAGGCAACAACTTTCTGAACAGAACATGAGTGGCATAAGAAATAATATCAAGAATCAACAAATAAGATCACATCAAGTTAAAAAGCTTCTACAGAGCAAAGGAAACCATCAACACTGTGAAGAGACAACCCACAGAATGGGAAAATATATATTTTTTGCTAGGTACTTGTCAGACAAAGTACTAATGTTTAAAATGTATAAAGAACTCAAATAATTAGTCCCTCTAAATTTAGAGATCCAATTAAAAAATAGGTGAAGCACAAATGGCAATAAGGACATAAAAATGCTTAATACTGTTGGCATTAGAGAAATGCAAATTACAACATTGACATTCATCTCGCATCAAAAAAGTGGTTATATTCAAGAAATCAAATAATAACAAATGCTGGAGAGGCTGCAGGGTAAAAGGAACACTTCCTCATTGTTGGTGAGAGTGTAAACTGGTATGATCCACTATAGAAATCAGCATGGAGATTCCTCAAAAAACTAAAAATGGAAATCCCATTTGATCCAGATATTCCCCTATTATCTTCCTGAAAGAATTAAAAACACCATATTACAGCAATAATTCATAACCATATTTATTGCAGAAAAATTCATAATAGTTAAATAGTGAAAATTGTCTAGATGTCCACTAACACCTAAATGGATGAAGAAACTGGAATTTTGACACAATCAAGTACTACTCTGCCATAAAGAGGGATAAATCTGACTCATATCAGGAAAATTGATGCATTTTGAGAAAACAATGTTAACTGAAGTAAAGCAGACAAACAAGATTAAATATCACATGTTTGTCTTATTTGAAAAGCCAAGTGTATAAATAAAGTGCAAAATAAAGTGTAGACTGTAGGACATAACAAGGTGGATAAAAACATGGGAAGGGAACAGAAAGATGAAGGGAGGGGAAGATAAGAGAGGAAAAGAAGATTAATGAAAAGTTTGGATTATGATGTGCCTCGCTCGTGCCCCAAGTCTTTATGAGGAATGTGATCATCATGTACTAAAAACATGCATTAAATATATCAGGGAGTGTGAGAGAGAGAGGAGTGGGATTGCAAAAAAGGAAATGAGAAGGATCAGGTACCTAGACCAGTTCCTCACACGGACATTACATTCATGTGATACAAATATGTACAGATAAAAATAAATAAAGACATAAATAAATTTCAAAAAGATATTTTGTAAAATACACTATTCCCATTTGTACATAAGGTCACAGGTTTTCATACACATCTAGAAATTGTGTTTGAAATAGAGAATATCTAAACTTTAGTCA
Organism: Fukomys damarensis; assembly: GCF_012274545.1. Lineage (NCBI taxonomy): Eukaryota > Metazoa > Chordata > Mammalia > Rodentia > Bathyergidae > Fukomys > Fukomys damarensis. Next base: position 101,842,149 of record NW_022900951.1, read on the forward strand.
CAAGTAGACATCATTTTTGCAGATCAAGGTATTCAAGAGTAGACTATAAGCATATGCTTCTTTAATCTGGGAAGACTGAAACTGATGGTTAAACATTATGGGAGAAATGATAATGTATGTAGATCTGTTCATTAAATCTCCTTTTTAAATAATGTCTACTTCATATTTTTACATTAAATAGACATGCATTGTGTAAAAGTACTGTGGACCATTCTGCAGACACAGAGACAAAATAGAGTAGATCAAGAATAGTGGCAAAAAGCTTTATATGGCTATGTATAGACTGCTCTCAAAGTAAGGTGTCACCTATACGGAACATTAAGTGGGACTAAAATTTACCGGGGTCGGGAGGATGGGGATTTAGCTTAGCGGTATCGCACCTGCCTCACAAGTGCAAGGTCTTGAGTTCGATTCCCAGTACAAAAAAACAAATTAGCAGGGAAAGAGTGTTGAGAACCAGGCAGAGAAAGTAGTGCAAACAAAGCCAAGTATGGCATTGCTTAAATGGAGTATTTGTTAGGCAAATGGATTACAAAATGATAGGGCATGCCAATAAAGAAAATTATGAGGAGTTTAATTAATACATTGAGAATTTGGACAGTACTGTGCAGGAAATGTAGACATTGAATGATTTTTAAGCATTGCAAGTATGTGAGACAATTTAAATAGATTTATCTGGAAAAGTTTTGGATAGATTTGAAGGGGGCAATAGAGGAGGTTAAGAGTCATGAAGCTGCTGCACTGGTAAAAACAATGTGACCCTGGGATGTAGCTCAGTGGTTCTGCACCTGCCCGGCAGGCACAAGGTCCTGAGTTCGATTGTCATTACCAAAAACAACAAATAATGATTGGTTTTTCAGATATGGTAGTGTGAACATAAAGTGGTGAACAACCAAAATAGTAGTAAGGTAGACATAATGACTGATTGGATGTAGGGGGAGGTTAGGTAAGAAAAAAGTCTAGTTTTCTTTGAAGTTTCTAGTTTTTGGTGACAGTAGATTATGGCAATAAATAACAACTAACTGCATGAAGAGGAGAGGACGTGACATGGATTTAGTGATGACCTATTTGTGACATTCAATATTTTGTGAGATATTTGGGGCATTAAACACATATTTTAGTATATGTCTGTAACCTGAATGAGAGATATAGGTAAGAGATATAGATGTAGTAGTTATAAGCATATAGACAATATTTGAAAATTTAAGCATTCATTTTATCACCTGGGGACAGATGTAAATTGAGAAGAACAGTTTAGACTTTGATGAGCATCAATATTTGTTAAGCAAATACAAGAATAAGAGCTCACAATAAAATAGCACACAATAGTTGGAGATATTCTACATTAACTACAGTAGTTTGACTTTCTGGAGGTAAAGAGTGAAGAATTTTAGGAAAGAGAAAGTAATTGTCACTACCAAATGTAATAAGAGAAGTCCAGCAGAGTAAGTGCCGAAAAAGCTCCCTTTGATCTTACATTGAAAGCAGATTGTGACCTTAGCAAAATTACTTATGGTATATTAGGGAGTGTAGTTTCTAGATTTCAGGAACTTGAGGATTGGGTGGGAGCCCAAGAGGGTAACAGAATGAAGGGAAGGATGTATTTTTTTTCTTCTTTTGCATAGAGCAGGTGAAGAGCATTGGAATAATGGTACAAATTGAAAAACTACTCTGAATATTTTTGTGAGACTGGGTCTGACTATATAGCTCAGGCTGGCCTTGAATGCTCTATGTAGTCCAGGTTTCCCCTGAACTCATAGGGATCCTCCTGTCTCAGCCTCTGTCATGCTGGAATTACAGGCATACACCATCACACCTGGTTAAATATCTAGAATTTTTCAGATAATTTTATAAGTTGCAGACCCATATTTCATAATTTAAAAAAGACTGACTGTGAGGCATTATAAAACTGAAAAATGGAGTGATAGAAAAGCAAATTGTTCCATGCATTTATCATAAGATCCATAGGAGAATTTCTAATATAGCTTGTATTGATACTAAATTAATTAATATCATTCATTATTTGCTCTACTTTAAAACAACTAAGGAGACAATGATGGGAAATATTATGACTGCATCCTAATTTCCATGTCAAATTAAAAAGCAATTTGAAGAGAATAATGTAACATTTCTAGCTCTGAAAACAGATATTGAAAGGAAGACAACAGAACAACAGAAGGGGCAAAATAGAGAACAACTCTTCTGGGGAATTCAAAACAGTAAGCTTGCTACTACAAATATGAAAAATGGTGAACAAAATAAGTGGCTTTAAAGCTATAATAGTCTATTACATTCATCTAAAATTAAGTTTAATATTCATTAGATTTAGGAGGTGAGCCCTTGGAGTAGAGCATCATGAAATTGTGTTGCTTAAATGGAATATTAAAATACTACAGAATGTTACTCATTTTTAAAAAATTCAAATGCTGTTTGTAATTTCATCTATTATTCAGCATTCATACAATGTTACAGATGTCATGGTGCATCTGATTCTTTTTGAAATTATAATGATCATCATAATCAGCCTTTATCAATTAGTTTAACTTGTGGTTTTGTGTCATGACACCAAGGGCAGAATAATTCCAAAATGTGCTCCTTAGCTCTGTAGGTCAGAAGCTCAATTTGGTCAAGTAATCAAATGTTACCAATTTTGTGGGCACTAGCTTAAAACAGTTTAATTCAAAAGGGATCGATGTAAAAAGTCTGACTGCTGCTTTGTTTGCAATGTTAGTGTCAAGCACAGCACAGCACAGCACTTCAATAATGAACAAGAAGTTTCCTCTCCACTTAATACATTATGGCAGAAGTAAAATCACTATCACGAGACAAAACTCAACATGTAATGAGAAAAACTGAAACTGGTTGAATGGTTTTCACGTATATTTTTCCTGTGAAACTTTTATTGCCTGATGCCTCAATACTGGGATAAATGTAATGAAAGACTAGAATGATCCCATCCATTGGTCAGTGTCCACCACACTGGGCAGCTTGTTATACCACTTTCAATTTCTATTCTCTGATGCCTGTTTTCTGTTTTAAACTGATCACTTCTCTTTATTAGATTCATCTCTAGATATATTTAGGTAACCTAGTAAGTAACAGGTAAGTTTTATTCTTATTACTTTTGAATTGATGAACACATTCTCTTTCAGTGTAAGTTTTGCATATGTAGCATTACATATATAATTTAATTGTTTAAAAATATGAGTGTCAGAGTTCTGGGGAAATGTGTCATGTCATTTCCCCAGGGGAGTGCAATGTTACAATTGTGGAATTTTTAATTCAGACTAATCAAGATATTAATTATATTGATTCTAGTTTCGCTACATACTGGCAGTGGGATTTGTAAAATTGATTTAACTTTCTAAAAGCCCAATTTACTCATTCCAAAAATGGGAGTAACAGTGTATCTTACATAGTTTTGGGATAGTGTGCACAGCCCTAGTACATAGTAAGCTGTAAAACACTTTTATTATTATATAGAAATCCCAGAAGACAAACTTTTTATTAACACAATTATTATTTGTAGCATAAATATATAAAATACGACCAAAAAGATAATCAGTGTACAACTTTGATTTGGGTTTAAATGAGATTATTTCTACCTGCAGTTATTATACAGTGATAATTATGCCAATATGGCAAATGGAGCTTGTAATAGAGATAGTGTTCCCCTTAACATCTGAAAATTTTTATATATGTCCAGCAAGACAGTGCTTCTTATAGTATTTATCTAGAACTTGGCAAATTGAACTATTTCACATATCAAAAGGTGTTATTTTCAGGGAAAATTTTTAAGTGTGTATTTATATAGCTAGATAATGCATTAAAATTTTAATATTTCAGGGTCATGTAAGAATTTTCCATTTTCTTTGTATTTTTCCATTATTAACCTAAGAAAGTGTTATTGTTGCCATTATATAAAAATCACTTACTCTCATAAATATTTCCTCTCAATGTGTACTTTCTTTTTTCCTATATACTCTATGTATAGGCCTAATTCCAATCTTTTGCAAGTCCACTGTTTCTCTTTCATACACAGAATATGTTTTCTTTCTGATAAGGGGCAGATGATTCCTTCAGTATCCAATAAGAAATATATATCCTGGAATATCACAAATGCCAGTACACACATGGTGCCTCCTTGGTGGTATCTGATGTGTAGTTCTAGCTCAGAGCATCCATGAAAATAGCTGAATGCTGGTAGGTGGGGGACCAGATGCCAGTTTCTAAAAACATAATGTAACAAAAACACAGGAGGCAATTGTCCTACAAATTAAGCAATATAATTCAACTGGGTATGACAGAACAAGCTGACCTGGTACAGATCTTGGCCAAGCAGATTGGTACAAAACAGGAAAAATATATTTAATCAACTGTAGGTTTGTTTTCCCCCCTCACTCTTCTCATTTAAGTCCTATCCATTGTTCAAACTCCAGCTTAAATCCTACCATCTTTATGGATTCTTTAATAGTTACAAGGGTGATGATAATGAAAATAATAACCTTAGATATCCTGTAGTCCACCCTTATTGAGGATTTTACTTTCTGTACCTTGTTACCCATGGTCAATTATGGTCTGAGAATATCAAATCGCAAATTCCAGAAATAAAATATAGATTTAGTTTGCACTTGGTTCTGAGGAGTGTGATAAAATCACACCATTCCGGTCCATTCAACGTGTAAATGAATCATCCCTTTGTCTCCCATATCCATACTGTATAATTACCTGTTAGCCACTTATTAGCCATATAAATTATCAGAGTACTGCTGCGGTTGAGATAAAATAATCCTTAAGATAAAATTTTCCTTAAGAATGGGTCTAAAGTACAAGAGGTACTTTAGATATGACATTGAGAAACAATTGAGAAGTGCTTCTTTCAAGGTAAAAAAATGAACCTTCTCCATAAAGAAAGACTAGATGGTTTGATGAGTTTGCTAAGAACTGCAGAAAGAATGAGTCTGCTATCTGCGAAATTATGAAATGAAAAGAAATTTGTTTAGATAGAAAAACTAGGACTGGGGATTTAGCTCAGTGGTTCTGCCACCCGCTTCACAGTTGCAAGGTGACGAGTTCTATCCCAGGTACCAAAAAAAAAATGAACCTTCTCCATAAAGAAAGACTAGATGGTTTGATGAGTTTGCTAAGAACTGCAGAAAGAATGAGTCTGCTATCTGCGAAATTATGAAATGAAAAGAAATTTGTTTAGATAGAAAAACTAGCTGGGGATTT
>NW_022900951.1:101847464-101852548 GCF_012274545.1 Fukomys damarensis
AAAAAAAAAAAAAAAAAAAAAAAAAAAAAGTTGTCAAAAGATTAAATACTACAGACAGTTCAAGTTGGAAGAAGAAACTTATGTTATTGGTTCTCCAGGATTATTTTCTGTAATTTTCTGCTTAGAAGTATAGAAAATGTAGACAAGACTATTTTATAGCATGCTCATGCCATGTTTGGAAAGGAGCTAGAGTTAGAATAAAAAAAAGAAATAGAGAAGTCAGTGGAGAAATAAGGAATAAGTGGGAGAGGTTGGGATCCCAAAAAAAGGTAAATAGTTTCAGAGTTGACAAAATTCTTCCTCTGAGAGTGAATGAGGTAGGAAATCAGTGGGAGTTGAGCAAAGAGCAGCACCCATACACATTCCATAGTAAAACACTCCTGCTCACAGCTTGCAGTGTCCTTCAGAAGCCCTTGGGAATATGATATCCAACATCATCACTAAGGATTCACTTCTCATACACAGTCCCATCATCTATCAGAGAATTCCAGCACTTCATGCGGAGTCCTGAGACAGTTTTTCCTCTTTTTCACTGAATTAAGGCATGCGCCTTTGTTGTACCCTTCTGTCCTTAATAGCTCCCTATTTTCCCAGAACATCTTCTTGATTTGGTTCCCCTTTCCAATTTATCCATTCAAATATTGCAGCAAAGGCCGGGGATTTAGCTCAGTGGTGCTACCACCTGCCTTGTAAGGGCAAGGTCCTGAGTTCAATAACCGATTCCAAAACAAAACTCAAATATTGCAGCAGTGCTTTTTGTACTGGTTTCACTGATGGCTTGGGACGTGTAATCTTGTAAGAACTCCTGGGTTCTTATTTGATTTGTGTACAGTGAGCCTTGCTCCCCCTGCTTCCCAACCTCTTCCTCACAGCAGCATTGCAAGCCCAGCTTTTACTCTCACATCTTTCTCAATACCCCTTCTCTTTTCTCCGGAGTTTTGACAGAACCCTCGACTTACACCTTACTCAGCTTCTTGAACTGGAAACTCTCCAACTCCATTCTCCACTAATGCACCCTTCCTCATTTCTGACTTCTTCCTCTTCTCTCTCTGCTCCTCCATTGCCCATTCTCTGATCTCATTCGATTTACCTTCCCTTGCAGATTAGGAGTGTAAGTGTGTGGGGTTAAAAGACTCCAAAGAGGCTTCTTTCTTTGGGTATAGGGAAGTCCCCTCTCCCGGCACACTACCTGTTCTTCCTGTTAGTGTCGCTGCTCTGAGGGAGGCTAGGCGCAGCATTCCCATTGTTTTATAATGGATGGTACATTTCCTGTGAGAACTACTTGTGTTAGATAAAACTGGACGGGGTTGAGCACTCTTGATGCTGACCCTGGGCCTCTTCCCTTCCATTGGCCGTGTTATCTGTAGGGCTCTTTTTAGCTTCTAAAGCAGCCGCTGCAAGGCCAGAAGGGAGCCAGAGTGAGATCTGGTTTAGGAGGTTTGGTCTGCCTCCAGTCTGACTAAAAATGTCCCTGAGTTCCTTAGGAGGTCTTGCTCTGATCACCAAATCAAACTTTGTCAGACGTTTTCTGATCTTAACTAGTAACAAAGTGTGTACACTTACCTGATGTATCTTCTGTGGAGTGTCTAACTCAGGGCAACTTTACTCAGAGGTGGAAGCTGAAATCCTTATCTTTCCTCCATCACACGGGGGTGAGGGAATGTTCAGTCTCACTTACTGTTGCAGGATTCCTCTCCCAGAAGTTCTGCCATGAATTGAAAGTGTATGTGTGGGATCTTTAATCCACCGTGATTATTCCTGCTACTCTCACTGTACAAATCTACATAGTACTCTGCAGGTGGGTATCTCAGCTGGTCCTGGACAAGGGCGCGCTGGTGTTTGACAGTCCTGGAGTACTGAGTACTGAGGCTCAAGCCTCCCTGCATTCATCATGTAACTTTTCCCCTCAGTGGCCTTTCCTTCTCCCTGGGGTCTTGGCAGGGATTAAAACTTCGTGAAGCACCGTGAGTAGGGATCTGTACAGCCTTTTTCTCTGTACTGTCAGTCACTCCTCTCTCAGCATGGTTCTTTCAAGATGTTCAGAATTATGGAAAATAAAGTACAAACCTGCAGTATAAATTTGTCCTGAGATGGGTGAGGGAGGAGCAAAGACCTAGAATATGTATGGCGAGATGAGGGAATAAGCAGCAAAATGACCTTGTCTGTCAGACCAGAGATTTTTCTCAGAGATGTGACTAACACACAATAAGGTCCTCATTCATGTGGGACAAAAAGATAGGAAAAAAGGGGAATGTCAATGGGAGCAAGCACATAACTCTTTCGTGGAGGAAATAGGAAGATGTTATAGCATGTTTTCATTAATTACATTTCTTGATGCAATTTAGATACACTTAATGAACACTTTCATCATATAGAATTTGTAACTTTACATGCTATATTTCAATTCTTATTTTTTCCCATTCCTCTCCCTTCCCTACAACCTTTCTTCTCTCATTTACAGAATTTTATTTCTATTTTAACTTTCTTTTATCCTTTTTTTTTGGTTTTCCCTTCCTTCCTTTTCCCCTCCCTTTCCTAGCGCCCTTTCCCATTTGAACTTTTTTCTTCCTATTTCACAATTCATATTATACATTTTGGTCCTTCTTTACTTTTTTTGGTTTCTCATACCAGAGGAATAATGCAATATTTACACATGTATGTCCAACTTGATTCATTGAAGAGTATGGTCTCGAGATGCATCCATTTACCTAGAAATGTTTCAAGTTTATCCTTCTTTATCATTGAGTAGTACACCATTGTATATAAAAACACACCTTCTTTATCCATTCACGAGTTGATGGGCATTTTGGGTTGTTTCCAAGATGTGGCTATTACAAACCATGCTGCTAAGAACATGGGTGTGCATATATCACTGTGGTATGATGCTTTTAATTTATTTGGGAAGATACTGAGAAGGGTCCAATGGAACCTCTAATCCTAGTTTGAGGAAGCTCCACACTGATTTGCACAGTGGTTGCACTAGTCTACATGCCCACCAACACTTATTACAGCCCTGCGAGCACTTATTATTGGTTGATTTCTTGATAACAGTGATTCTTTCTGGAGTGAGATGGAATCTCAGTGTTGTTCTAATGTTCATCTCTCAAATGACCAGTGGTGTTGAATATTTTTTCCTGTATTTATCTACTGTTTCTACTTCTTTATCTGAGAAGAGTGTATTCATCTCAGATGCTCATACTTGTGTTGAGTCTTTAAATTTGGGCGGGTCTGGTTTTTAAAATTCTATATATGCTCTCTATATTAGTCCTTTGAGGAACAACTGGCTAAATCTTTTTCCACTCTGTGCTTTGTCTTTTCAATCAGTTGCTGCCCAAAAGCTTTTCAATAATTTGAGATACCTTTATGGCCCTTGAAAATTTGGAGGTACAAGTTTGTACAAACATATTTTCTGTGGCATCCAAATACAATGGTGGTACAATAGAGGAGGAAGAGTAGAAACAGTTGTGCAGGAAGAGGAGAAGGTAGCAAGCGAGACCACAGCTTCTTCCAGTAGTGATGGTAGGGGTAGGCCTGGAGCTGCTTCCTTATGGGTCCTTATAAAGGTGATAATGATGAAGTAGGGATGCAGATATTTCTCTGCCCAAAAGAGTAAAGGCATAGAGAGAAGAAGCCAGTAGAAGCAGCTTTTAGGTCTGCAGAGCAAGAGTAGCAAAATTCTGTGTTAAGAAAGTGGATAATCATAAAAAGTATTCTTCCCTCATTACCTCACTGATTCTATCACTTCATCTCCCCACCTACTGCAGTCTTGGCAGCATCAGCATTGTCTTCAAACTAATTTCTCTTTCTGCCTTTAATAGGTAGGTTCTCATTGCTATTCCCTCAGTACCCAAAATATAATGAAAAGATGCAGCCTGAATTAGACCACATCCTGTGGGGGTGTGTACAGCTTCACATCAGCAGGTGTGGGGTATAGAAAAAGCTTCTCTGGTAGCCAGTAGCCTTGGTGGCAGAAGGGACAAGAACGAAGAGCTCAGCATGTTTTGACATTCCTAACAAAAGAGAAAATCATGCCTGGGAAAGACCAGGCGAGCAGAATGGTAAAAGCAGTTTAAAAATATATTTATATTTGTCCAATAAACTCATACCACAAGTGAAGGAAATGTCTACTCCTTGACTGGAATTAAAGCTCTGCCTTCTGATAGGACCAGCCCTCTTTAAATTCAGAACTATAAAAGAGAAAAGCTATAACTATTATCTCAACACAAGAGGTTCCACTGTTTATATTTTTCATGCATTTAGTTCCACATAGGCACACGGAGGGAATGTCTGGTAGATTTTTTAAGCAAAGCATCTTTTACATGTAATTGTAAATAATGTTTCATGGCCTTAACTTTTTATTGCAGAAAAAAACACACACCATGAATTCCGTCATTTTAACTAATCTTAAAATGTGAAGTATAATATAGTTAACTGTAAGCACAATGTACCCCAGAGAGCTCTAGAGATTTTTCATCTTGAGTGACTGAAACTTTGTGTGGCTTAAATTTTAATTATTATATTGCAATCCTATATTAGTCTATATAATCCTTAAGTATTATTCAGGAATAGGGTGTTTTAAGACCTCTTAGCTAAATTGGATTCTAACTTAACTGGCTAACAATGCTGCCCTAACAGGAAATTAAGGGAAAGCACAAGACATGAGTGCTTACACTGTGCTTTTCACAGGATACTTCTTTTACCAGGCAGATGGCCTAATACCTATTTTTCTGACCAGAGACCAAGGCTTTGCTCACATGGGAAACTTTATTCACATTGGCAGATGCTCTAGTGGCTATTGTCTCAGGAATGTTCAGATTTTATGCCTGCTTATTTATGACTCTTGTGCTGACAACCTGTCTTTGTGCTCTTCCCATCCCTGCAAAATCCTAACTTGGAGTAGCTCTCACTTCTTCAGATGAAAGGAGCAGATTCAACACCATATCACAATAAGAAAGGTTAAAAATTTTATACTGATAAATAATGGGGAACATGGGTGCAGTACGTCAGGAAGGTAATCCATCCTGAGATCACAATAAGTAGGAACAAAAAGACAGAGAAATAGAGATAGAAGAGAGAGAGAGAGA
>NW_022900951.1:101852635-101873338 GCF_012274545.1 Fukomys damarensis
GAGAGAGAGAGAAGAGAGAGAGAGAGAGGGAGAGAGAGAGAGAGAAGATGGGGCAGAGGGATGGTAATCTATATAAGGGAATATGGTGTGGTCACAATGTTTTCAGGCAAATGTATGAACGAAGCACTCAGAGGACATTGAAATGGTGAGAACTCAGTCCCTAGGTGGGAGAGATGGCTCTGAATTCTCCTCTTTGACCACAGACCCTTTGCATGTGGTGTTCTACTTTGCCTATCAGCAACCTTTCCTATGTTGATCCCGTTACACATAGTTTCTAATGGCTGCTTCTTTAAATGTTCTACATGTATTTAACTAAACCACTATTATTGAGTTGTTTTCAATTTTTCATCTCTAGCTCCAACAGTGAAATATTAAAATATAGACTTATTTGCATACTGAACAACTGACTAAAAATTTTAACAAGGAAGTAGTGATTGATACAGTTAACTTCAGCAAACGTTAAAAAATGCTGTTATGTATATATCTTGTGTTTTATGTTTATGACTTTAGAAAAGTTCCATTTGAGTAGAGGTATAAGGACCAGAATTCAGTGCACTGAGGGGTGAACAGAAGACATAAAATTAGACAAAATAAGTATGGTTTATTTTTCAACAAGTTTCGTTGAAGGATGAGGTAAACTTCAAATATAGGCAAAAGGAAAGCTGGGGTCAAAAGAGTTTTCTGTCAGGCTGAGAAATATTTGAATCTACAAGCTGAAGAGGAGGACTCATTAGAGAGAGAGAGAGAAGTAGGCAGCAAAGAACAAAGGGAGAAGAACCAGGTCTCCAAGGAGATGAGAATTGTGAAAAGAAGAGAAAGAAAGGGTTTCCTTCAGCAGAATGATTATTGCTGCTTTTTCTGAGACTAGAGGAAAGAAAATGAAGACAAGCTTGGCTACTATCTAGTTTTTACGTAGTAAAGGTGCAAAGTGGACAGTTAGTGTCCTTGGAAAATTGCCTTTACTCAGGAAATAGGCGGCAATTCTTAGAATTAAGTAGGTGAGGTGGAATGGAGTTGAGATAATTGGAATTAATGAGGTGAAGTTCTAGCTTTATACAGTTTTCACGTAATGAGTTTACAAAACAGAAAAAGTAAACCTTTTGTAGACTGCGACTGTATTTGGTGTTCTATAGTTATATTTATCTTTTCATTGGAAGATGTAACTCTGTTTTGCATCTATCTGTTTGTATATGGAATCATCCATGGGATTTGACCGCGTTGACCTTGTAACTACATAATTATTTGCTCACTTGAAATAAACAAAGTAAAAGCTAATGGGAATAAAATTTTAAAATCACTGGAAAAGTGTAGGTCTAATATTCAATGGCTCAATAGGATCTTCTCAGAGGAATTTTCATATTTTGGCTAACAGCTACAAGAAAATAATTCTCCTTTATTGGTTTGCTAAGGCTGCCCTAAAAAAGTACCACAAGTGGGTGATTTAAACAACCAAAATTTAGACCCATGCTTTTGGAGGCTCAAGATTCAAAATCAAGTTATTTAGAAAGGTTGGTTATTTTTGAACATTTTAAAGGAAGGACATGTTCTAGGCCTCTCCCTTTGGCTTGTAAGTGGCTATTTTCACTGTGCTGTGCCTGTTCATATAATTTCCCCACCATGTGTGTCTCTGTTTGTATGCCTTAATTTCCCCTTTTTATAAAGGTAGCAATAACACTGCCTTAGGGCCTCCCTTAATGACATCTCCTTAACAAATTACATCAGTAATTACCCTGTTTCAAATAAAGTCACACAAACAAGTACATGAAAATCGAGGGCAGTGTGGGAAATTCAACCAATAGCACCTCTAATCATACTTTTTCTCTCAGATACCTGAATTGTAGGGCACTTAAGACTACCAAAGCTCCTGGAAATCTTGTCCAGTTAAATGGTAAGCAGTATTTAAATCCTAGAACTAGGATTATTAGCTGAATGATATTTTGGAAATTGATTATTCCTTCTGAACATGTTTCCTCATCTATAAAATGGGACTGTTAATGCTTGTTGAATGTGGGTACTGTGAGTATTAAACAAAGCAATGCAAGTACACTTCATTCCAGGTTCAGTAGCACATGCTTGTAATTCTAGCACTTTGGGAGGCTTCAGTTCCGTTCTTATGATTTAGATCTAAAATGTGTTGAGAGGGAGATCGGATCATGGGGGCGCTTGCTATACCCAGCAGTGGGCTCATCTATTGTTGGGTTCAGTAGCTCTATGTGCTGTTGGGAGGTAAGACATGGTTAGAATAGGTTACTAGGGGTGTGACCTGGAAGGGGGCACTCTTGTCTCTGGCTCCTCTTTGCATTCTCTGCTTTCTGGCTGCCATGGCATGAACAGCCTTTCTTTCATCATGCATTTCTGCCTTGGAGCAAGTCAAGTTTAGAATGAGCCCACTGGAAAATAAGAACCAAATAAACCTCTCTGGGTGTTGGGTATTGTGCCCCAGCACGAGAAAGTGACCAAGACAGTTCTGTCTATAGAAATTAGCTTCACTCATTCTATCCATGGTTTAACCCGTTAAGTGAGTCAGCTACAGATGAATTGCTGTATATATACTAATTTACTATATCAAAAACATTGAGAGATAAATAAGGTCTTCATTTATTAAACCAGTTTCATCTGTTGGAGCTCCATGATTCAGAAAAAAAGAAAGCATCCTTAATTTCCATGGAAGAGAAAATATAACTAACAGCACATTAATTTGATTCCAGCAGCTAAAATTTCAGTTAAATGAGCCATGATTTCTTTATAATTACAAACATTGTGGTTTGGCTGGGCTACCATGCCTTTTCTTCTGACTGAGCATCTTCCTACATTTTTTTGAGTTAATCATTTTTTGAGGACCAGTCTTTAGCTAAAAGAACAGAAATTTTTATTGTTGATGTGATGGGACTACTGCATGCATATAGTAAATTGGAGGTTTTCATTATTAGCACTATCATGATTCATCATTTTAGCTATTAATTTGGCTAACTTCAGTGTAACCTGTAATTTCCACAACTTGAAATCAATAGAGTGCATTTCTTTTTAATTTAATGGACACAAAAATAAAATCTAGGGAAAATGTACAAATAAAAACAGTAATTTGGTTTTAAGTATTACATTAGTTAGCTATGGCTCTGTAACAAATTACTCAGAATTTATCAGCTCAAAGCAATGTACATGTATTATTTTACAGTTTCTGTGATTTGGGAAACTGAGTAAGGCTGAGCTTAGTCCACTCTGTTTCAAAGCTACAGTCAAGTTGTCATCTAGCAGTGCAAAGTTCATCTTAAATCTCCAGTGTGGAAGGATCAATTTCTAAGCTCTTCTATGTGAATAAGGAGGTATCACAGGCAAAGAATGGATCCTCAAGTTGTCTGTGTTCTGATAATTTGAACATGTGAATTTGTTATGTTACATGGGAAAATATATATGAAAATATGATTATTCTCTATAGCATGAGGGACAACACAGGATGTTGTAGGATCATGCCTTTTTACCAAAATTTTTAAAACTACTTAAATACAAAGAACATAAGATTACCAAGATAAGAGCAATATATTGGGGTATTCATGCTCACTTATTGCTACCATTTTATGTTATCTTTTGACATTTATAGCTGTGACTTTAAAGTACAGTGGAGACATCATTCTTAAAAAACATGATTTTATCTATGAATGTGTACATTCATCTGAATAAAATTTATATTTGGCTACTTGTTTTAAGGATTTATGCTTCACTGTGTTTTGCTGTGCCTTGTTACGCCAAATCATGCTGGCTACAGTTTACTTAGCCACTTTTGCCAGTTATTCTTCTGAGAGAGGGTTGATATCTAGAATATATGTTCAAACAACACCAAAAACTTAATAAGTGAACAAATGAATGGAGCAGACACTTTACAAAAAAGAAATGCAAATGCCCAATAAGCATATACAATATTAAACATCTTCAATCATCCTGGAAATGCAAGTCAAAATCATACTGAGATCTCATCTTATCTCAGTTAAATGGCTAACAAGAATACAAAAATGAGTACATAAATATTGGTAAGTATGGCCGGGGATTTAACTCAGTGTATCCACTGCCTGCCTTGCAAGCACAAGGACCCAAGTTTGATCCCTGGTACAAATCGTGGTGGCGCACACCTGTAATCCCAGCACTCTGGAGGCTGAGGGAGGAGGATCACTGTGAGTTCAAGACCAGCCTGGGCTACATAGTGAGTTCCAAGTCAGTCTCAACTACATAGTGAGACCCTGTCTCAAAAACCAAAAAAGAAAAAAAAAAGAAAAAGAAAAAATATGTGCTAAACCATATCTTCGCCATGACGTACTTTTTGGATCCAAATACATGACTTTATATTATTCATTATTATAATTTGTCTTTTTAGTTTTCATCTATCATTTAATGAATTTTTTAAATTGTTGGGATCCTTATTTTATTCATGTTAGCCTCACAAGCATTTTGTGCTTCATGTAGATATATGACACCTACAGATTGCTATATATAGTATTAATATTTTTGGAGAAATCAGTATCCAAACTATCAAACAGGCCAGATACCAAAGAAGAACTTGTTAGTATTTTGTTGGAGTTTTAGGTTGACTTTATTTCATTTCAGGGTGACATTAATTCCACTAAATTTCATCCTTTGTATTTATTCACCTGGTCACATATACACTTAACTATACTATCTTCCAGCCCGTATTTCTCTATCCTATTAAACATGTCAAAATGTAATATTTTGAGATAATGTTCTGGAGTATATCAGTGGTCCACCAATTATTGACCCTTTCATAAAATGAAATGAATAATAATATAATAATTAAAAATATACTTGTTGAGCCAATCTAAAAGTTTTTCTGTGAATGTTGTTAAGATCATGACTTTGAACATTAGCACGGTGGTATTTCATTTGTTACTGTTATTTTATAAGACCAAATCTACAATTTTAAATTGTTTGCCTATTCATAGTGCCATTGAAAGCAAGTTGAACATCAAGAAATATATAAAAAGGGAAAAGAAAAAAATGTGAGAGAATGAAAAGATGAAAATAAAGTGTTTATAGATGGGAAGGGGAGGAGGGGGTGAAGGGAGGGCAGAGGTAAACGGAAAAAATGAGAATCAAGACTTGTCATGTAGAGGTACAAGATCCCAACAAAGAATGTAACTGTACTGTATCCCTAAAATGTACCAATAAACTCAATTAAAGCTGAAAAAAAAGAAATATATAATCCTATTGATTGAAATACTTACATTGCATATTCATAGTCTCAGATTTTCTTACCCGGTGCTGTGTAGTCATTCTGTAAGTTTTTTCATTGACAATAAAGGATGTGAGATTATGAATTATAAATTATGTATCCATCCAAATTATTACAAATAATCCCAGAGCTTTTCAAATATTTTTAACCATTAAAGAAGTGAATTTTATATAATAGCTTATTATACAGATATGTGTATGTGTGTACACCTGTATATGTGTGTATATAATTAATGTATGTATATATGCATATAGTGCCAAATTCCAACATTTTCAATACAGTATTTACTCTCATTGCTAGATTTTCTAAAGCTGTGTATTCTGTTTAAGCTGTTTTATTTGTTGACAACTAAATTTCTTTTAATCTTCCCTAGTTCATGCCTGTTCTAAAGTGGACTCTTTTTCTTCCTATTTCACGGGTGGAGGGGAAATGGGAAGGGTAGGGGAAAGGTGATAAGGAAAAAGGAAGAAAAATGAGAAAATGGAAATAAAGTGTTTGTAAATAGGGAAGGGAAGGAGGGGTAAAAGGAGGGCAGGATAAGGGGAAAAAATGAGAACCAAGACTTGTCATGTAAAGGTACAAGATCCCAATGACGAATGCAAAACTGTACTGTAGACCTAAAATGTACCAATAAACTCAATGAGAAAACAAGAAATAAATAAAGTGGACTCTTTCATAATGATGTGTCTGCCATATCATCCCAATCCTTAAGGTAAGGAGACATACTCAAAGGTAGTGGAAATACTTTGTTAGTCAGATGTCTGTCACTGTAAATGATACCTGAGATAAATCAACTTATACGGAGGAAAGGTTTGTTTTGGACAAAGATTTCAGAGTTCTCAGTCTATGGCCTCACTACTTTGTCTCTGTGGCAGCCCTGTATTTCATGGTAGAAGCATGTCTCAGAGGAGGGGTGTTCATTTCATGGTGACTTGGAAGCAAAGAGAAAAGGAGAAGGGGGGTCAGTGTGACAATTTCCCCTTCAAGCTCATATCTCCAAGGACACAACTTCCTTCCACTAGGCCCACCTCCTAAAAGCTTGGAAGTCTTCTACTATTGTCATAGGCTAGAGACCGAGCTTTAAAATATGGGCTCTTGGAGGATATTTAGGATCCAAACCATTACAGATGCATTCCCAGTCAAAACACAATGAGGATTTATAATCTCTCTCTATTGGCAAGGTAACCATCTCTTGTATATCTTCTAGAATGTGGTTTTTCATTAGAATAAGGCACTTCAGGGGAAGTTCCTTTTAGTTCCCCTTGGGAAAAGGTAGATGTAGGCTCAATATTCAAGGTAAAGTGCCCTTTGTGTATTAGGTATCATTTAAGGTATTTTATAAATTTGGCTAATTTCACTTTCAAATAAAAGAAGATCAGAAACTATAGTAGTCTGCCCCAAATCACTAACTCCCTTTAATCAAGAAGCTTGGATTTAGGAGGTTCTGAGTCTTTCTGACTTCAAAGTCTATATACATCTTTCCACTATGCTGTGTTAACTTCTGTATTAAGCTTCTTTTTGTACATTTGAACTACACCTTTCTTTTCTTTTTGTTTTTATTGAGTTTATTGGTACATTTTAGGGATACAGTACAGTTACATTCATAATTGGGATCATGTACCTTCACATGACGGGTCTTGGTTCTCATTTTTTCCCCTTGTCCCTGCCCTCCCTTCACCCCCTCCTCCCCTCCTCATTTACAAACAGTTTATTTCCATCTTTTCATTTTATCAAATTTTTTTCTTTTCCCTTATTACTTTTCCCCTACCTTTCCCACTTTCCCTACACCTTTAGCCCTTTTCTTCCCATTTCACAATGTCAGTTATCTCATTAGGATCTTATGTACTATTATAGTTTATTCACACCAGAGAAACTATTTACACATCTGT
The DNA here is from genome assembly GCF_012274545.1 of Fukomys damarensis. Taxonomy (NCBI): domain Eukaryota; kingdom Metazoa; phylum Chordata; class Mammalia; order Rodentia; family Bathyergidae; genus Fukomys; species Fukomys damarensis. The sequence continues at coordinate 101,859,764 of NW_022900951.1, forward strand.
GACTTATTTATTTCACTTAGGAGTATATCCTCAATATGTATCCATTTTCCTATGATTGAATATAATTTCTCATTCTGAACTACACCTTTCTTCCCACCCAAATCATGAAATTTCTATTGTTAGTCTAGTAAGTTTTGCTTTAGAGTACAGAAAATGTTACTGTATGACCCACAAGTATTCTTTCTTTGAGACTCATATTTTTAGCTTGGCAAATAGTGTACGCTCTAGAAATATTGGAACCAGATATCCTAGTTTTAAATCTTGGCCCTTCCATTTTGTTAGTTTTGTTATCTTGGCCAAGTTATTTAGTGTTTCAATGGCCGCATTTCCCCATGTGTCAAATGAAGATATTAATAGCTACCTCATAGGTTTGTGTGAGGATCAAATGAATAAAGAATGTCAAGCATTTAGGTAAAATCTTACATACAGTGTAGTTTAAGTATTTGCTACTATAATCTTTCTGTGTGCTGAGCTATGGGACATATTTGAAAGCAGAACAGCTGAATGCCTACATATCAGGCTCTGTGGCACTGAAAATACCAATGAGGAAGAAATCATCTCTTGGAATGTATTTTCATTGTTTCTTCCAAAATGGCCTGAAAGCTGATTTGGGTTACTGTAACAGATACCCGAGTTAAATTAACTCATAAGGAGAAAAGGTTTGAAAGCAGAAAGGGTCTGAAAGCAATTAGACTCTCTAATATAATACATAAGAAAGGGAAGGGATTATTATCTCTAGAAGGACTCAGGAGAAAAAAAATACAAGTTACTAGGAATTTCTCCGTGTTCTCAGACATTAAACCCTGTTATTCTTATTTTGAATATTGGGGAAGTTAAATGTTAAAAAAACTTTGGCTTATCAAGTTTCTCAATCTGAAAATTATTTATAATTTGGATCATGTAATTTTTTTTGTTTCATTAGACTGCCCTGTGAATTGTATGATGTTTACCAAAACAGCACTTCTGATCTCTTGCCTATATAGCTTAATTTTATACCCCACCCTAAAATATCTCTAAACCTTGGCAAATATTCCTGCAGGATGGGGCAAAGTAAAATAAATTACCCTGTTTAAAACACTTCCTTAGGAGAAAAACACAGAAACAATCATTTAAAAAATGAATGAAATGCACTGCCTTAGGACATAAGCTTGTACCCACGGAGCTAGGATTCAAATTCGAGTATCTGATTTAGAATAACTTGATTTTAAATGTTATGCATGAAAAATGTCATAGGTAAGCCCTGAATAGCAAGCAAAAGCAAAGGGTACATGATATAGCAAGCCAGACCTGAATGCCAAACTTGATTTAACTTACATTATTTTTACTGGCAAATTCATCATAAATGGCTCCTTATATTACAGCTCTGCATTGCTAAGGGGAAGGCAACAAGTGTGAGGGTTCCAAACCCAAGCGCATAAAAAGAAGGCCAAGAGACGGGACAAAAATGTACAGGTGGTAATAACAGCTGCAGAATATTAAGTCCTTTAGCATTTTCACAAATTACTCAAAGTACTAGAAGTATTCTTTAAAGTTATGACATACACCAAGATACCTGGATATACCAATCTACTTTTTGTGGATCCAGAAGCATGAAGATACTATAGAAACTGCGTGGATGTCTTTAAATTTATTTGAAAATGTGAAGGATGTGAGATTATTCAGTTTTTGTGTTCAGTTTCCAGATATAGTTACATGGTAAACTTTTTCAATTCTTGAGAAACATTAAAAAAGAAAAAAAAATGGAAACAATAAAGGAGGCAAATTTTGGATCTGGGAACTCTACCTCTCAGTGTCTTACACATGATTTACTGCTCACGGTGCAGGATACAAATAACGGCCATGCCAGCATGGGAAAGCTTAAAATACTTTCTAATGAAGATTACATTGTGAACACTGCCAAGGCAGAATAAAATGCAATCAGGATTTAAATGTGGCTAAAATAATAGCTCCTTGGATTCAAGCACACTGATTAATGCCAGATACACTTATAAAACGCTGGTGTCTCGTCGTCAGTGTTATTTTCCTTGTGGAACACTTTGTACTCGAAGCAATAGAGGAGGACTAATAAACTAAGGAGAGAATGCCTTTTTAATAAAAATGAACATGATTCCAGTGAAGTGTATTAGTTTTAAGTGATCTATCTTCTAAGATTGACCAGTTATCAGCGTAACTTACTTTGCATGTTCCAAATATTACTGAAATATTTACCCTTCACAGAACATTGTCTTGCTTTCCTCTTTCCTGCATAACAATGTAAATTTTGTGCTTAGTGTAGAGTCAGCTTTTTTGAAAAATTTGAGGCACCAAAATTAGCTTTCAACATGTCACTCATAGTATCTGAAGAGGAAAATGTTCCTAACCCTTAAGAAGAACATCAAAGCAACTTGTAAGCACTCATCACTTTAATTCTAAAACCCAGGAGAGTAATTAAGTAAACACATTCACAAAGGCTGATGTTTTTAAAAGATTGGGTCACATGAACTAGTGATGAGTGTATATGGTAAATTCTCTGTATTATTATACTTTGCCTAGAACAAATAAAACAATAATGAACACAACAAAACAAAGTCTAAATGGTGCTTTCTTCATATTGCATATACACCTTTTCTCTTGGGAAGATAAAGTTGTTAGTGAGCAAGTAGAGACATTTACAGTCATAAGACATTGACTAAAATGATCATCTATTGTTAAGAATGAATTCTGATTAATTGTTCACTGTTGTTGTTTTCAAATAAGAGTCATGGAGTTAATTTAGTAAGAGAAAATACTGATTATCATGAAGTTTCAGTGTAGCATTAACTGTATTTAGTTCAATCTATACTTTTACTGTCACCATTATGTAGCACAAAGAGGAAGGGATTGTGGATGGCCTCCCATATCACAGTTCTGGATTTATTTCTGTTCACACTTTTAGTTTGTTTCCACATTTGTAACATAAGATTTTTATAAAGATAAAATGAAGGAGGTATGTAAAGTAAATGGGACAAACCAGAGAAAACAATTAATGGATCCTATTTGCAAAATTATAAACACAGCGACTGGGTTGAGCCCATTATGCTGGAAAAAGTATTGGTAGGGAACCAAGAAATTTAAACCTTAATCATGGTATAATAATTAACTATATGACCATACACAAGTTATTTCAGCTCCCTTTAACTCAGTTTATTCATCTTTTATATGAAGTATTAGAACAGATTATATAGCTCCATGAATCCTTCCTTTCTAACATCTTATATTTTAGGGACCTTGTCTCATAAAAGAAGAGCAAATCTTGGCTCTAGGTACTAAGAACTACTTTATCACCAACACAGTGAAGTTACTACTAGAGTTTAGAATTTCAAAAGAAGACTTGAAATATAAACTTTCAGCATGCTGCTCATAGGTAAAGAGATAAGCACAACACTTCGGGCAAGATGGCATATTGCTATGCTTTTTTAAAGCATGGTCTATAAATCAGTCAAATATGGCCTCTATATACTAGCCTCAGGGTTGTTTATTTTTTCAAAGCACTCATAGACTCTTTAGTTCAAATGCCCTCTGGCACCAAACTCAAATTTTTAGACATCCAATTTTTTAAAAAGCATATCCCAAATAAGCAGATTTTTTGCCAGTTAGAATCTGCCTGCTTTGCATACCTTGTGTAACAGCACATCTGTTAGCTACAGATAAGATAAATCCTGTGGCTATAAAGCACCCAAGCCATTACTGACCTTCAGAATTCTCTGACCCAGAGATTTCCCAAAATGCTGCTGAATGACATCACCCAGACATATAAGCCACTTCTTTAATTTTCCTCTCCCCTGGGAGTCACATTGCCCTCTTCCTATTCTCTATGATAGCACCACAAGGCAGTCTTTGGGAATTCTCATTCTGTGAGGAGCTTCCCCTGCATGCAAATCTGTCAGTGGATGTGTACCCAAATGAAGCTTGTGACTGCAATAGTTATATTTACAAATTAAAACACTTAGTGGTGAAATGACTAAATGAACAATGGCCTAATTCATAAACTATAATGCAGCCTGTTAAATACTTATACTGTAGGAGCAATGAAACAACTTTAAATCAAAACATGCAGAATATTACAAAAAAGTATTATAAGGACCTTTGCAGTATAAAGTGAATGCATTTACAAAAGATGATCAAATGTTACTGAGGCAAGTGCTTATTTTTAAATAAAAGCCAAAAAGAGGATCAGTATAAATAGAAAACCAAATATTAACTCAAAGGAAGACAATAGTGAAGACTTTAGAAATCTTTAATAATAAATGTTACAATACAGGAATATTTGACAATATCATCTAACAAATAGGCACAAATAGATTAGCATGCAAAAGCATAGTATTGCTTAGGCATAATTTTTAATGTCATAACAATGTATTATGACCAACCCTATGCCACTAAATGAGAAAACCAAGTTGGAGTGAAAAATATGTAGGTAACTACGTACAGTACTAATTAAAGTGGACTAGGGATTTTACTCAGTCAAAATAGGACCACACACTTTAACTGTATGGAAATATATATCATTACAAATCTACTTCTTTCTGAAAATGTTAGGTCCAGAAAGTGTCAAGAGCTATGCTCTGTCAACTACAAGGATCAATATTCCCCCCTTTTTTCCATTAAGTTTATTGGTACATTCAAAGCAAACAGCACAGTTACATTTATCATTGGGATCTTGTATCATTACATGATATATTTTGGATCTTGTTTTATCCCCATACCCCTGCCCTCCCTCAACCCCTTCACCTTCCCCTATTTACAAAGACTGTGTTTCAATTTTTTCATTTCTCATATTTTTTCCTGTATTTCCTTTCCCCTCCCCTTCCCACTTCCCCTTTAGCCATTTTCTTCTTATTTCACACTCCTAATTATACCACTTGAACTTTATTTACACTTCTAGTTTTTCATACCAGAGAAATTACTCTATATTTACTCGAGTGTGTACTATTTATTTCACTTAAGAGTATAGCCTCAATGTGCATTCATTTAGCTATATATGCTTCTATTTTCTCATTCTTTATGGCTGAGTAGTACTCCATTTTATAGAAAAACCTCATCATTTTTATCCAGTCTCCAGTTGATGGGCATTTGGGTGTAGCTATTATGAACTGTGCCACTATAAACACGGGTACACATATCTCATTGTCGTATGATTTTTTAATAATATATATTTTTGTGTATTTGTTATCTGGGTTAGAAATAGTCTTATTAATGAGAATATTACTTCAAAATATTTGGATGCATCTCTAGATGGTATTGTTAAATTGCTTTTTCAAAAGATGTAGAAATTTGTATCCCCAGTAGCAAAGTAGAGTGCTTATCTCATTTTTTCAGCTTTAATTGAGTTTATTGGTACATTTTAGGGATGATTCTTTTCATTCTTTTGGAAAGATACCCAGCAGAGGGATACCAGGTAAAATGAAACCTGCAATCGTAGTTCTTTGAGGTATCTACAAATTGATTTCCACAGTGGCTGTACTAGTTTTCACTCCCACCAACAATGGAGAAGGGTTCCTTTCTCCCTCCAGCGCAGCCAGCATTTGTTATTGGTTGATTTCTTGATAGCAACCATTCTTTGTGGGGTGAGGTGGAATCTCAGGGTTGTTTTCATCTGCATCTCTTGAATGACCAGGGATGTGGAGCATTTTTTCTTATATTTACTTGATGCTTTTACTTCTTTGTCTGAGGAATGTCTGTTCATTTTGGATACCCATTTTTAAATTGGGTCTTTGCATTTGGGCAGCTTGATTTTTTTGAGTTCTTTATATATTGTAGGTAGTAGTCCTTTGAGGAGTAGCTGGCAAATTTTTTTTCCCACATTGTAGATTGTCTCTTAGTTCCGTTGATGGTTTCTTTTGCAGAGCAGAAGCCTTTTAATAAGATGAGATCCCAGTTGTTGATTCTTTGTGCAAGTTCTCATGCTGCTGAGGATTTGTTCATAATGTCTTCTCCTATGCCAATGTCATCAAGAGTTCTACCTACTTTGCTTTCCAGTAAGGTTAGTGTTTCTGTTTTGATATTTAGATCTTTAATCCACTTGGATTTTAATTTAGCCCATGGTGAAAGAAAAGTGTCTAGTTTTAATCTTTGGCAAGTTGAAAGCCAGTTCTTCCAACATCATTTATAAAAGAGGTTATCTTTCCTACAGTCAGGATGTAGGTGTCCTTTGTCAAGGATGAGGTAGCTGAGTATGTCTGGTGTTTCTGCATCTTCTAATCTATTGCATTGATCCTTTGGTCTGTGGTCTGTTTCTTTGCCAGTATCACGTTGTTTTTAATCACAGTGGCTTTATAGTACAGCTTCAAGTTGTGAATTGTGATACCCCCTGTCATGTCTCTGTTACCTAGAATTGTTTTTGCTATTCTAGGTCTCTTCTGGATCCAAATGAATTTTTGGATTACTTTTTCTAGTTCTGTGAAATATACTGTTGGAATTTCAATTGGCATTGCATTGAATCTGTATAGCAGTTTTAGTAGTATGGCCATTTTCACTATGTTGATTCTTTGTACCCAGGAACAAGGGATGTCTTTTCGTCTTCTTATATCATTGATCGTCAGGTCCTTTTCTTTGCCAGTACCATGCTGTTTTTATCACAGTGGCTTTGTAGTATAGTTTCAAGGTGGGCACTATGATACCCCCTGCAATGTCGCTGTTGCTATTCTAGGTCTCTTCCGGTTCCAAATGAATTTCTGGATTGTTTTTTCAAGTTCTGTGAAATATGCTGCTGGGATTTCAGTAGGGGATAATGCTGTTCTTTATTCAAAAAGTTTCAGAATACAGAGAAGAAGGTGTTTCTCCTCATGTTATGAGAATTTTATAATTCTGATACACAAAATCGACAATGATAGTGAAAGAAGGGACAATAATCCCATCTCTCTGGGAAGTTGAGGCAAGAGGATCATAAGTTCCAACCAGTTTTTATTAGTTTCAAGTAATTTTAAAATCTCCTGCTTGATTCAGTGTATGTTACAATTTCCAAGGCTTTTTCTTTTATTCTTCTTTGCCCGTATTGCATTATGGTCAGAAAAGACACTTTATGATTTCAATCTTCTCTAAATTTGGTGAGACTTGCCTTGTTAACTTTTGTGTGATCTTCCTAGATAATGACTTTTTACTATCTTTTATTACTGTGTTTTAGTCAAAGCTTTTTTGTCTGATTTTAGAATACACTGATTTCTTTTGTCTTCCATTTGTATTGAATATTTTTTCCTTCCCTCTATTTTAATCCTCTGAAAGTTAATCATGATTATCAAATTTATTGGACTGAGAATCCCCTAAGTAATTAGTAAAGGACATTGCTACCTGTGTCTGTGAGGACATTTCCAGAGACATGTAGTAGCTCTACACTGAATGTGGCCAGTAGCACCCAATAAACTAGGGATTTTAATGAAACAACAGCAAAATCAGGGTGCACCCATTAGCACAGACTCTGCCTCATTCTGCTCTTTTCTTGCTTCCCAGCTATTACCATGTAATATTACCATTTCAACACCACAGGCCTAGAAACAGCAATGCCAAGGGATTGTGGACTGAAACTCCTGGGACAATGAGTCAAAATTAATCCTCCCTCCCTTAAACTGTTTATCATAGGTATTATGTTGCAGTGTTATAAAGGGGACTAACAGATAAATCATGTGGAGTACATTTTTCCGAAGCAATATATAGTTGCCTATTATTTTAAGTCCATTAGGCACTGTGCATCTTTTATTTTGAGAATTGCATCCATTTATATGCAGTGCAGTTATTTATAGGTCAGGTGTTACTATAGCCATTTTATTACTTGTTTTCTAGATTTATTATAGTTCATTTTTTCTCTATTTTAGTCTGCCTTTTTGGTTAAGTGATTTATTCTAACAATGTTTTCATTCCTTGTGTACATTTGCTTCTTGTATAATAGAATTTTGCCTTTTGGATACCATGAGACTTATATAAAATTCTTCTGATTATAGCAAGCTATTTTTAAATGATAACAAGTTAAATGATATTAATAATAATAACAATGAAAACAAATGGAAAATATGTTAATAAAAATTGTACAGTTGTATCCACTTCCCCCATTTCACACCTTTATATATTACCTCTCTTATTACTGTTATTTTTGTAAACTTGTTTCTATTATTCCCAATAAAGATATAAATGAATTATCTGCTGTGTTTACAATATTACAATATTTTGAATTTGTAAAATTACTCCTAGTAGTGAGTTTTATACTTCCCCATATTTTTTTTATTCCTTAGTACCTTGTTGAGTTTAAATAACTGGTTTTAGTATTCTTTGTTGCACAGGACTTGTGGATATATATTCCCTACCTTTTGTCTGTCTAGGAATATCTTTTGTTTTGTTTTGGTTTTTTTTTCAGTTTAAAAGAATAACTTCGCTGGGTAAAATATACTTGATTTGCAGTTTTTTCCCTAAACTCTCATACTTTCCTCTGACTTGTAAAGTTTTTACTATGAAGACTGCTGTCAAGTGAATTGGGACATTTCTGTTATTTTTTTCTTTCAGTTTTGTAAGTCTTCTCTTTCTCTTCCATCTTTGAGGAATTACTTACAAGATGTCTCAGGGTAGATATGGTCAAATTACATGATCAATTACCTTTCGTCTTTCTATACTTAGATATTTTATTATTCTTTAAGTTTTGCAAATTTTATGTTATTGTCTTTTCAAGTAAGCTTTCTGGCCTTTTGGCGTGTTCTCGCATATTCCTTGATTTCCTATATCTCTGATAGTTGCTCCTTTTATGCTATCTTAAAGTTCCCATATGCTTTCTTCATTCCTCTTCATTCTCTTTGCTCCTGTTTCCTCTTGGCTATATTGTCCAATAGCCTGTCATTGTCATAACTGATTTTTCTGTTGGATCTATCCTTCTAACAATGAATTCTATTACATATTTTTTAAAAATTTCACTGAAAATTTTAATTCAAAATTGTTTCTATATCACTGTTAATTTGGTTAGGATGTTTATCATTTCTCTGAATTTTCTTCAATTTTATTGAGTTTCCTTCAAATTCTCTCTAATTCTGCTATGCTAATTAGTGCCTAGACAATCTTTGGAACCTGATTTTGATTTCTAGATGAGGTTATAGCTTCCTGAAAGCTCCTGCTGCTTGTTCTCATGCAGCATTATCTGGGGATTGCAGATCTAGTCTTTTATCTGGACTATTTACCTATTTTGTTTGTGCCTTTCTTCCTTCATATGCTAAGCAAGTTTCTCATTTTCTCTGAAATTCTAATCACTTTCAGAATTTTAGCACTTGATAGCACTTAGGGCCACTTGACTAGGAGTCAGTTATTGATGTATGATCAATCTTTCAGTACTAGAAAGCAGTTCCATTCCCCATATGTTCCATATACTGTTGATGTGTGGTTCAAAATGAGCCAGAGGATAGGCTATCTTTCCTCCAATGTATGCTTTTTGTCCTCTTTTCAAAGACCAAATATCTGAATGTGTCTGAGAATGTTTCTGCATGCTCTATTCTGTTCCATTGATAGATCTATGTGTTTTTGTTCTAGTACCTTGCTATTTTTATCACTATTGGTATGTAATATAGCTTTGTAAGGCCTCAAGCCTTGCTCTTGTTGTCCAAGATTTCCTATGCTGTTCTGGGTCTTTTCTGGTTCCATATGTATTTGTGGATTGTTTTCTCTAGATCTGAAAGGTGTGTGTTTGTATTTTGATTGGGAATGCATTGAATCTGTATAACAGTTTTGAGAGTATGGCCTTTTTCACACTATCCAGAAGCAGGGGACATCTTTTGATTTTCTGATGTCCTCTACAGTCTCCATTTTCTGAATAATGTAACTTTCATTGTGGAAGTCTTTCATTTCCTTGGTTAGATTAATTTCTAGATATTTAATTTTTGAAGCTACTATGAATGGTATTATTTTTATAATTTCTTTCTCATTTAGTTGGTTATTGGTGTACACAAGTGCTAATGATATTTATGTTTTGATCTTGTATCCTTCAACATGCTAAAGTTGGTTATTCTAAGAGTTTTTTTGGTGGACTTCTTGAGTATCATATCATTTTCACATAATGATAATTTGATTTCTCCTTTCTGATATTTATGCCTTTTGTTTGTTTCTATTTTAGTATTGCTCTAGCTAATGTTTTAAATTTGATGTTAAATAGAAGTGGTAATAGTGAGCATCCTTATCTTGTTCCTAAGTTTAGAGGAAATAATTTTAGATTTCTCCATAAAATAAGGTGCTGGCTTTTGGCTTGTCAAAAACTGCTTTTACTAAATTAAGGCATCATCCTGCTATAACTGTTTTCTTCAGATTTTTATTGTAAAGTGATATCTATTTTGTCAAAAGACTTCTTGGCATCTATTGATATGATCATGTGGTTTTTTACCTTGCTTCTGTTTATGTGGTGTACTACATTTACAGTGGTAACTCAGTTCATGAACTTAATCTGTTCCATAATTCTGGGGAAAATGACTTTAATTGTGTTGATGTAGGGAAAAGGCCCATGATGATGTTTGTCACCTGATAACAAGTTCAAGAACAGAACCAAATTTTGCTGAACACAACTGTTTGTGAACTGAATTGTCCAAAAAACATTCATGAAATGAGTTATCACTGTATTAACTTGCATACTTTGAGCCATTCTTACATCTCTGGGATGAGACTTACTTGGTCATTATGTATGATCATTTGGATGATGTTATGAGATAGTCCATTCAACAAGTGGTGTTGGGAAAACTGGTTGACTGTTTGCAGAATACTGAAACTTGTCTCATATCTCTCAGTGTGTACTAAATTAAAATAAAAATGGATCAAAGATCTAAACATTAAAACAGAAACATTAAACCTACTGGAAGATAAAATAGGTAAAACAATTGAAGACATAGGTGTAGAAGATTTTCTGAACAGAACCACAATTGCACAAGAACAGCAAGAATCAATACATGGGATTGTATGAGACAAACTTTTCTGCACAAAGAAAGAATCAACTAGTAGAATAAAGAGACAACCTAAAGAATGGAAAAAAAATTGCTAGATATTTCTTAGATGTAGGACTACTAACTAGAATATATTAAAAAATCCAAGAAATTAGATTAAACATTAAACATCCAGTCAAAAAATGGGCAAATGAAATAAATGGACATTTCACAGTGGAGAAAGTACAAATTGCCAACACATATTTGAAAAAAAAATCTTCAATATATGTGGCCATTAGATAGATGAAAATTAAAAAAAAAAGATTCCTTCTTTCTCCAGGAAAAAAAGTGACAATTATCAATTAAAAAATGCTGGCATTATTGTGGTACATTATTGGTGGGAAAGTAAACTAGTACAACCATTATGGAAATCAGTATGGAGATTTCCCAAGGAACTAAAATTAGAAATTTCATATGACCCAGCAATCCTCCTGCTAGATATTTTCCCTGAAAAGCTTAACACATCATACTACAGCAATAAATGCATACCAGTATTTATAGCAGCATAATTCTTAACAGCTAAATTTTGGGAAGAGTCTATATACCGATTAACAGATGATTGGATAAAGAACATGTGGTTTCTATATATAATGGAATACTACTGGTTATAAAGAAGAAAAAATTTCAAGACAAACCCAAAGCTCATATAAGGGAGGAAATTATAAAGATCACAGCAGAAATCAATACAATGGAAACTAAGAGAACAATACCAAAAATCAATGAAACAAGGAGTTTGTTCTTTGAAAGAAAAAACAAAATTGACAAACCCTTAGCCAACCTTATCAAAAAAAAAAAAGGAAAGAAAAGAACCAAAACAATGCAATTAGGAATGAAAAGAGTGAAATTATAATGGACCCAGCAGAAATCCAGAGGATCATCAACACATATTTCTAGAAACTATATACCAGGAATCTGTAAAACACATGAAATGGACAGATTCCTAGATACATATGATTTACCAAAGTTGAATGAAGTAGACCTAAATATTCTAAACAACCCAATATCAATTAATGAATTTGAAAACATAATTAAAAACACAACGAAGAAAAGCCCAAGCCCTGACGCCTTCACTGCTGAATTCTATAAGACATTTAGAGAAGCACTATTGCTACTACTGTTTAAACTCTTCAATAAAATTGAAAGGGAAGCAATACTCCTGAATTCATTCCTGGAAGCAAGTATCATCTTGATACCCTAAGCAGAGAAAGATGTAATCGAAAAATATAACTATAGGCCAATCTCATGAACATTGACTCAAAAATCCTCAAAAAGACACTGGCAAATAGAATGCAGAAGATCATCAAGAAGATCATACACCCTGACCAAATGGGATTCATCCCAGGGATGCAGGGATAACAGTAAAATAAACAACATATGAAAATCAATAAATGTAATACACTATATTAATGAAGTCAAAGACAAAAAACATGATTATCTCAATAGATGCAGAGAAAGCATTCAACAAAAGGCAATATGCATTCATGATAAAAACCCTAAAAACCAAAAAAACTCCACCAAAAGACTTCTCGACTTAATTGACACTTTTGGCAGAGTAGCTGGATACAACACCCAAAAATCAATAGTCTTCTTGTACAAAAATAACAGACTCACTGAGAAAGAAATTAGGGAAACAATTCCTTTCACAATAGCACCCAAAAAAATGAAGTATCTGGAAATCAACCTAACAAAAGAAGCAAAAGATTTCTACACTGAAAACTACAACACTCTGAAAAAAGAGATTGAGGAAGATTAAAGAAAATGGAAATATGTCCCCTGCTCCTGGGTAGGAAGGATCAACATAGTGAAAATGGCCATACTACCAAAACTGCTATACACATTCAATGCAATACCTATTGAAATCCCAATACTATACTTCACAGAACTAGAAAGAAGAATCCAGAAATTCATTTGGAACCATAAGAGACCTAAAATAGCAAAAGCCATCCTAGGCAACAGACACATGGCAGCGGGTATAACAATTCCCAATTTGAAACTATACTACAAAGCCACTGTGATAAAACAGCACAGTACTGGCAAAGAAGCAGACCTGAGGATCAGTGGAAAAGATTGGAAGACACAAAAACAACTCCAGATGCACTCAGCTACCTCATCTTTGACAAAGGAGCTGCCAGTCCCCACTGCAGGAAAGACAGCCTCTTTAGTAAATGGTGTTGGAAAAACTGGATCTCAACCTTCAAAAGATTAAAATTAGACCCCTATCTGTCACCATGCACTAAATTAAAATCCAAGTGGATTAAAGATCTAAACATAAAAACAAAAACACTAAACTTGCTGGAAGATAAGTTAGGCAGAACTCTGGAAGACATAGACAAAGGAAAAGACTTTATGAACAAATTCTCAGTAGCACAGGAACTAGCAGAAAGAATCAACCACTGGGATCTCATCTTATTAAAAAGTTTCTGCACTGCAAAAGAAACCATCAACAGAACTAAGAGACAACCTACAATGTGGAAAAACTTTTTACCAGCTGCTCCTCAAAGGACTATTATCTAAAATATATAAAGAACTCAAAACGACCAGCCCCCCAAATATAAAGACCCAATTATAAATTGGGCATCTGAAATGAACGGACATTTCTCAGACAAAGAAATAAAAGAAGCAAGTA
>NW_022900951.1:101873840-101909133 GCF_012274545.1 Fukomys damarensis
CAATTAGCGAATAGGAAGAAAAGGACCAAAGGTGTAGGGACAGTGAGAAGGTTAGGGAAGGGGGAATAAGGGAAAAGGAAAAAAATATGAGAAAATGTAAAAATGGAATTAAAGTGTTTGAAAGGGGGATGGGAGGGGAGGGCGAAGGGAGAGTAGGGACAAGGGGAAATAATGAGAACCAAGACCTGTCATGTAAAGGTACAAGATCCCAGTTATAAATGTAACTGTACTGTATACCTAGAATGTACCAATAAATTAAATTAAAAAATAAATAAAAAATTGTAATAGACTGCCTCTACCTCAATCTGATGAAAGCCATCTATGAAAAACCAATAGTCAGTATCATACTAAATGGTCACAAACTGAGATCTTTCACACTAAAATCAGGAACAAGACAAGGATTTCCACTGTCACCACTCCTGTTCAATATACTTTTGGAAACATTCACCAAAGCAATTAAAGAGTATAAAGAAATAAAAGGAATAAAGATAAATGAATAATTCAAACTGTCATTATTTGCAGATGACATGATTTAGAAGACACCAAGAACTCTACCAAAAGTCTTCTAGACTTAATAATCAAATTCAGTAGAGTAGCTGGGTACAAGGTTAACACAAAAAAAAAATCAATAGGTTTCCTGTACATGAACAACAGATTCACCGAAAGAGAAACTGGAGAAACAACACCCTTCACAATAGCATCCAAATAAATGAAACACCTAGGAATCAGCTTAATGAAAGTAATCAAAGACCTCTACTTTGAAAGCTCTAGCACTCTGAAAGAAGAGATTGAAGAGGATATCAGAAAATGGAAAGACATCCCTTGCTCCTGGGTAGGAAGAACAAATATAGTTGAAAATGTCCACACTTCCAAAAGTGCTCTATAGATTCAAAGCAATCCTAATTGAAATTCCAGTACCATACTTCACAGATCTTCAGAAAATCCAAAAATAAATTTGGAAATAGAAGAGGTCTAGAATAGCACAAGCGATCCTAGGCAAGAAAGACAAGGTAGAGGTTTACACAATCCCCAATTTGAAACTATTCAGAAAGCTACTGTGTTAAAACAGCATGCTAAGGGCAAAGAAACAGACCCAAGGACCAGTGAAACAGATTAGAAGCTGAAGAAACAACTCCTGACACACTCAGCCACCTCATGTTTGACAAAGGATCCAAACATCCTCACTGGAGGAAAGAGGTTAGGTAGAACTCTTGAAGACTCAGCTATAGCAAAAGATTTTATGAACAAAACCTCTGTTGCATGTGAACTAGCACAAAGTATCAATAAGTGGGATATCTTCTTATTAAAGAGCTTCTGCACAGCAAGAAAAACCACCAACAACATAAAAAGACAAAGCACAATGTGGGAGAAAAATTTTACCAGTTGTCCTTCAGACGAAGGTCTACTTTCTAGAATGTATAAAGAATTAAAAAAATCAGACCTCCCAAATTTAAACATCCAATCCAAAAATGGGTATCTGAATTGAACAGATTTTTTCAAAGAAGTAGAAATAGCAAATAAACATATGAAAATATGTTCAACATACAGCTTGTTTAAATGACCATCACCTGTCATTTGGGAGATGCAAATGAAAGCAAGGCTGAGATTCCACCTCACCACACAAAGAATGGCTGCTATCATGAAATCAACCAATAATAAATGCTGGTGGTGCTGTGGAGAATAAGTAACACTTCTTCACTGTTGCTGGGAATTCAGACTGGTGCAACCACTGTGGAAATCATTGTGGATATAACTCAGAGAACTAGGACCAGAGGTCTCATTTGACTCAGCTATTCCCCTGCTGGGTATTTTCCATAAAGAATTAAAAGAATCACACCACAGTGATCCATGTACACCCATGTTCACAGCAGCAGTTTGTAATAGCTAAAGTTTGTAAACAGCCCAGTTGTCCATCATCTGAAGACTGGATGAAAAAAATTTGTGTTTTTAAAAAATATATAAAATGGAGTACTATTCAGTTATGAAGAATGAGAAATTAGAGACAGTTATAATAAATGGCTGCACAATGAAGCAATGCTCTTAAGTGAAATAAACATCATGCAATTGTAAATATCAAATAGTTTCTATGGTGTGAGAAACTTAAAATGTAAAGAAGGATCAGAATGTATAATAGATAATGTGAAATAGGAAAAAAAGTTGCAAAGGGAAAGTAATAGTTGGACATATAGGGGAAAGGAAAGGTGAATGGAATTAATATGAGCAAAGGAAAAAATAGATGCAAAGTTTTTGTAAATAGAGAATGATTGAGGGGTTGATGAGAGAGTAGGGGAATGGGGAAAAACAAGAATCAAGGTGTAATATGTAAAGGTACAAATCTCCAATGATGTGAATGTCATTCTTTTGTATACCTAAAATGTACCAATAAAATTAATTTTAAAAAGAAGGAAAAAATTGGGAACTTTTTTAGGAAAATGGAGGGTGCTTGGCAAATACAATATTTGGTGAAATAAACCAAACACACAAGCTTGAATACTATATGACATCTCTCATTTGAGAAAGGCAAAGCACAAAGTAAGAGAAAAATAAAGGAAGGATAAAATGATAAGAGGATGGATCTCTTGCAGAGAGAAGGGGTCCAGAGGACCAAAAGCACGAGGCGGGAGTAGGGGATGAGGAAACAGACTGAAGATATCCCATGTATAGGATCCTAATAACATCAGTGAATGTGGATTTTGTGTGCCACAAACATGAGTAAAGATTAATATTATCAGCAAGAATGACAAGGGGGGGGAAGGAAAATTAGAAGAAGGGTAAGGAAGAGAAGAGTGAAGAGGTATTAAAAAAATAAACAAGCTGTATTATTTGCATGTACCAATTCCCCAATATGATTGTAAAATTCGTGTACTGCAAACATGTACACATAAATAAATAAAAATTTAAACTACGACATTGAAAACACAAGGCAGAAGATTATCTAGAAACAGTAGGTCTTGGCCACAAGCCTCTTTCTGGAGCTAGGCTGGGCTCAGATGTTTCATCTACAGTCACACACTTATGGTCAGGTGCTGAAAAATTTTGCCTGGTTCTGAGAAGAATCACTGTGGATGGACCAGGTTTCTTTGTCGTGCTATGGTAACCAACAGTACCAAGTTGTGTCACACCCTAAACCCAAATCCTGCCAAGATCAACACAACCAGGAGGGGTCAAAGTGCAGAAACCTATTGGCTGCCTGTTGTGAGTTGGAATCATGTCCCAAGATGGTTAACACCAACTGTTTATGCTAGCTAGAATAAAAGCCTGCTGGGTTGGGGCTATGTGTCTTCCCCTGCACTAGGGCTGTTCCAGAGCATCTGTCCACAAGTAGATCTGAGGACTGGGGTCCTTAGAGTCTTCTCAGTGCTAGATTTCACTGTTTTCATAGTAAGTTCTAAGGAAAAGTGTTGAACTTACTATTCCACGCTACTTCCCAAAGACCCATGCTCTGCTGCCTGAGGTTGGGGTAGTATCGGTGAAGGCAGATCTCTGGCCACCTAGACTGATGCTAAGTTGTGTTATGCCTGAGTCTCACAGCTGCCATGACATTTGTATTCTAAAGAGGACACTGAGGTCCTAACAGTAAGTGGTAACAATACAGGCTGAAACACAAGCCCGTCCACAGGGGTATAGGTCTCTTCCTGGTACCAGAGAAATTTTAAAGCACTGTGTGTGAGCACTGACCCAGAAATCAATGTCCTGTCTGAGATTGGGGAATGAATGGTGGAGACATTCCCTTGGGCACCAAGGCTTATTCTAAACTCAATTGTAGTTGAGTCTCACCACTGCCAGGACCTACATAGTCTCAGTGAAGGATGTATTTTCAAGGTTGCAAGGTGGTTATGATTCAGCTTGAAATTCAAATCTATCCCACAGGCTTGCAGGCCCTTGCCTAATGCTTGGACAGGTCAGGAGGCTTCAGCTCTGAGCTCTTATGTGAAAATGTAGGCATTTTGTTTTCTACTCTGTGCAAGGTCTCAATGTGGTAGGCCTGGCATAGAGCTCCAAGTTTAGGTCGTATGCAATCTACGGTGCTTTGCTCCCCATCAGGTGAAATAGTGTTGGTAGAGGTAGTTAGCTAACTGGTGAAGAGTTCCAATGGCTCAGCCTGTGGGTATGAGCCTAATAGGAGGGGTCATGGGGCTCTGTACGGCAGCAGATTTCACCATGGAAGTCCTTGTACTGGGTTTTTAAGTATAAGGCCTGAACTTACTCTCCTCTTCAATAGGCAGGAGGCATATGACTCTAAGCTGCTTTTTTTTTTCAGTTGTGAGAAGAGGGGTGATGTGGAAAACTCTTTCTTTCTTCCCTTCTTTTTTCTTTTTTGAGACAGGGTCTTACTATATAGTTGAGACTGACCTGGAACTCACTATGTAGCCCAGGCTGGTCTCGAACTCACAGTGATCCTCCTGCCTCAGCCTCCCGATTGCTGGGATTACAGGTGTGCGCCACCGTGCCCGGCTTCCTTCTTGCCTTCTTATATGTGTCTTTCCTTTTGCTATACTAAATCTAGACACTGTTTTTTTACTTGGTTTTCTTGGCTATCATGAATGTAGTTTGTTGTATGTATAGCTGTTCCATTCAGTGTGTCTGTAGAGAGAAGATGGTTGGAAAACCTTACTCAGATTCCATCTTCCTCTGCTCTCTTCAATATAATCAACATTTAATTTGGTAAACATTGAATACATTGTCATTCATAATGTGGGAGGGACTCAGTCCTTCTGTGGAAGGTCTTAAAAACAAAGAGGGAGAAATTTTGTTTCACAAGGTAACAGAAATTTTGCTTGAGTTTCCATTGTTTAGATTTAAGACTGTAACATCAAAATTTGGTAGAATTTTCAGTTTTGTTTCCTACCTTGAAGATTTCAGACTTGCTGTCATTCACAATCATATGAGCCCCATTCCTTATAATTTCTACTCCCTCTCCTCCCTTTATCTCTGTATCTATCTCTTTCTCTCTCTCTCTCTCTCTCTCTCTCTCTGTATATATATATATATAATCTTTATATTCATGTGCCACATAATGCTTTAATCGATAAGAAGCAACATACACCACAGTAGTCATATAAGATTATAATGGAGCTTAAAAATTCTTATCACATAGTGAACAAATATCTGAAGAAAAGCAGAAGAAAATTGCAGAAGAAAAAAATGTAGAATAACTACCAAGAAAATTCATGGTGAAGAGTTTAGCAAAAACACTTGAAGACCTTAAAAGCTCCTTAAAAAATTGAAACAAAAATGGGCTCTGCCACCCAAAAGTTTCCTTAATAATGCAGAATATTCCTGGCGGATTATCTATTTAGAGGGAAATGTGTGGTGAAAAAGAGAGAAACAAACCAAGTGTAAACATCCGAAAAGAGGTATACATCATAATGATATGTCTCAGGTGAGACCTTTGGGAAGATTTCAGAAGATGTTGTCATCACAGGACTGGTATCTCTTCACATGCTACTTCCTATAACAATCTTTCTGTGGGAGAAGTAATGGTGGTGGAAGATACTGATATCGAATATTTTGACCTGGTAGGCATAGGCTAATGCTAATGTTGGTATCTTAGTTTTTCACAAATAATGTTAAAGGCATAAAAGTTAAAAATAGAAAGCTTTGAGAATAAAGAAAATATGCATATATATTACTGAAGCATACTACATGAACTCATGCGCATCAGATAGGAAAAATGCAACGAAGATGACTAAAAAATACCAATATAAAATAAGTGCTTAAAAACAGACACAATTAATAGAGTGAACAGCCTAGACACAGAAGGGAAAATATCATTTGCAACACAAATAACTGGCAAAAAGCCCATATGAAGAATAAATAAAGAAGCAGCACAGATAAATATGAAAGGCATTCTAATACACATAGATGGAGATTTAATTTAAACTGAGAATTCACCTAAGAGGAAAGTATTACAATCAATAAACATATGTAAAGGTGCTCCTCTCTCTTTGGAATTATGAAAATGGGAATTAGTGTCAGAATAAGACTTTATAACTTTTTTAAAATTAATTTTACTGGTGCATGTAAGGTATACAATATAATGACATTCATCATTGGAAATTTGCACCTTTACATAATCCATCTTGGTTCTTATTTTTCCCCCTTTCCTCTACCCTCCCTTCAATCCCGCCACCCTCCCTATCAACAAAGACTTTGTTTCCATTTTTTCTTCTTCTCATATTAATTCCATTCCCCTCTTTCTTTTCATTTACTCCTCTCTCAGAATTCCACAAGTCAAAGAAACAAACAAAAAAATCAAAGAAAGGTATAGTATTATAGTTAAACCACATCACTAAGCCAATGGACTTAACAGATATCTGCAGTGTGTTTCATCCAACAACAACAGAATACACATTTTTCTGGGAAGTACCTGAAACTTTTTAAAAAACAAAATAGGCTATATTTTAGGCCATAAAGCATGCTTAAATAAAAATAAAATTTTAAGTAATTATCTGCATACTATAAGATTATAGTGGAGTGATGCCAGAGATCACCAGCAAAAAAAAGTGAAAGAAATTGCACAAAAACTTGAAGATTATACAGTGTATTATTGAATAACTAATAGATCACAGAGGAAATCAGGGAAAGCATAACAAAGTTTCTAGAATCAAATGAAAATGTAAGCACAGCATAGGAGAGAAAATAGGAGACAATGAAAGCAAATGATGAAAATATCGACAGGGAAAAATCACAAACTAAAGACACAAACTAAAGTTTACAGCTGTAAATGTATACACTAAACAATTTAGTGATTCCCAAATGAGAAAACTGAGGATCCATCTCAAGGTCTGAATAAGGCAATCACTATCCAAATCTGAAATTAATAGAAAAAATAAATTATAATGATGGGGACAGAAATAAATGTTTATTGCAGCACAACTCATTATGGCTAAATCTTGGAAGCCACCTATATAACCCCAAACAAATGTATGGATAAAGAAGATATGAAATATATATTTCACATATATTCTGTTATAAAGAAGGACACACATTTGTAGGCAAATAAATGCACTTTGAGGACATAATATTGTAATATTGAGTGGAATTAATCAGGTACAGCAGCTTAAATATTGCATGGTTTCTCTTATCTGAGAAATCAAAAGTATAAATATAGAGCTAAAAGAGATAGATTGTGGGGAACAAGAGTGTAAACACTTGTCATTGTAGGGAGAAATGAGGGAGGAAAGTGGAAAAGGAATAAAAAGGATTAAAATGTGATATGTACATGCATCAACTTTCCACAATGGACATATTTATTAAGTATACCAAACATTTACTAATAAAAACATTTTTAACAATTGTAAACACAACAACAAAATATTTTGTGCTTCTTTCTAATGGCACTTTATATGCATGTTTATTGATGAAAAACTAAGAATACTTTTTAGAAGGAAGGAATAATTGAAGGCAGAAAGATTTTTTTCTCATCTTCAATTTTCAGATTAATTGGGTCTTAATCTGTTGTCAAATAACCAGACAGCTTTGTTGTTAATTTTGATGGGACTTGCATAATATCTACCACAGCTATATTAGTCATCTAATTAATAAATAAAGTTTAAATATGTTCCTGCAACAGATTATTTTTGCATAAATCTCAACTTCACTTTCTGGTAGTTTTATTCAACCAGAAATAAGAGATGTTTCCATACTTAATAACTGATTCATTCAGTTATTATCCTAAAACAACGAAAAAGATGTAGTTACCTTTAAAGTATTAAATAAGTAGCTACATTGTTTTATTTTTATCCGTAAGCATACCTTACTGGAGCTGAATTCCTTGAAGATTGGTGACCTCTGTATAATATATAAGGTAACATCATATCAATCAAAATGATAATTTTGAATGTCCAGCATGCAATCATTTCAAAAAATAACAGCTTATACTTGATGGAATCACATACTTCTTTGTTTTACAGCAAAACCACAAGGCAGTTTGTTATCCATTTTTATATTCTTTTTACTTAAGGATGGTTTGTGATGCAGAGCAACAGTGGCAGTGGGTAGTAGTGGCAACAACAGTGATGAAAACAGCTAACATTTATTGAGTGCTTACTATAGGCCAGGCATTTTTAGTATATGTGCTGCTGAAGCAAACACGTGGCCAGCCATTTTTATAAGGGCCACACTCATGTAATACCCAGAAAAGATATGGGCATATGCACTACTGGTATTAGTATTCTAATATTGCAAATGAAACTAAGGCACATAATTTAAATAACTCTCATAAAGGAACACACTTGTAAGTAAAAGGGTGAGGAAACAAATATGGATAGTCTGGCTCTGGAACTTATGTTCCCTCTATTTTATGGCTCTCTTAAATGATTTTTCCCTATAATATTTGTACAGAGATTCATTATTCCCCGCTAGAGTTATTAGAATATTTCACCTCATTAGAATATATCACCTTACTAAAATTTTATATTTCTTGCCATTTGAACTCATTTATTATTGATTCAACAATTACTAAATGGCTATTACGTTGCAGCCATGCAGTAGGGATTAGACACAACTTCTACAAAATTTTAATTTTACTCAGGGCAGACAATAAATATCTATTTTTATGATAAATTGATTATTTTTGCAATCAAATATGACTTGTTCTTAAAGTTATCCATTTCATACAATATCTGTATGTGCTTTCTCTTCCTTCTCTGAGCCTTCAAGTCTCCTTAACCATCAAAAAGTAGGTAGTATGGTTTTGCCTTATATTGCAACTGTTGAGATATTTGTCCTTTGTTATTTTCTAAAGGTTAAATTTGCCTGAACCAGGATTGTAACTCATTTATCTATCACAAATATCATATCTTTTGCATTACTCAGCAGAGTAGGCCTATCAATTTAAATTAATGCCAGTTAAGTATTTAAAAAATAAACATGATAAAAAACTACATAAAAAAGTCAACTTGTCTCTCATTTTCCTGTAAATTTTTAAAGCAAATTCAATAGGCTCAGATTGGGACCTACTGTCAAACTTGATGCATTTGCTATCTAAATTAAATAAACTTGGTCAGAGAAGAATAGACGATAAATTAATGTACTGTTACAGTCTCTGCTTACCACTAGAACATTGCTAAAGCACACAGAATCTTCAGCACGGAAATATTTTCTTAAAAAAATTTCCTCATCATTTAAATCTACCTTGTTTGTTTGATAAACTAAAGAAATGAGGAGACTGGGATACTGGAGGCATCTAGTCTTATTTATATAAAAGTATAGGATATGTGATACTGGGATGGCCTACACTCTCAAACTTTAAATTTTACCAAAAGAACTACTTTATGTGTAATTGCATTCATATAGACCTGCCTTGGTATGCAGGTGAAATTATATCACAGAAAGGATTGCTGTTCAAATATAAGGTATGTATTTTAAAATTGACCATTAAAACTGCACATTCTATGTTTATATTTGAAAAAGGGATAGCCAGATAAGTGTTGTACATCGTTGGAAACTAAGATTGTTACTCATGAGCATCACTTTCAAATGGAACACTTATTTTTCATTTGCAACACTAATTATGTTGTTTCAATGATGGAGACAACGTCATTCTATAAGCTAATTACTTACAACAAAAATCAAAATGAGGAGCTGATTAGCTGTATTACTCAAAAGTTGGGAGTTTATTTTTAAATCTAAATGATATATAATTTCTGAGAAATACTGAATTCACTTGCCCCCCCCAATTTCTCCCTAGAAAAGTAGAAAATGCAAAAGGAAATGTGTCAAATGATTTCCAGTACAGTAACTGCTGCACAACATCTTGTTTGGTTACTGAAATTATCTCTTCTATACGAAATATACACATGGCTGCATAAAATGTGCTTTATTTCTCATAAAGATCTCTTTACTTAAAATGACCACATTTTGGAAAATGAAGAAAAGAAACATTATAAAGTTATAGAAAGTTTTATATGGTTCACTGGTAAATAATAAAATAATATACACTTTAGGAAAGAGGACCTGGTTTGAATTTACTCAAGAAAAATATATGTACATGCATAAAGTATCATATATGTGCACACATATACCTGAAGTACAGCTTAAACTGCTATCTAGTTTAAAACACACTGTTATACAAAAATACAAATTTAAATGAAATACAGCAAGAAATAAGAGATAATCATAATTAGAGTTTAAATGGATATTAAACATTCCATCATACAAAACTGAATAATGATAATCGCTGCTTCTGGTATATGGTGCTTTGGTGTCTACCCTACTTGCAGAAGATAGAATTTTTAAACAGTGGATTATAATTGACATTCCATTTTTCAAGAGCAGCATGCTCTTTGAAGCCTTTCCCAATGGCACACTAAGGCGCTTTAAGCCATGTTCCATTTGTACTTCAAAATGATTACTTGGTTCGAGGTAGAACTCAGAGATGGGGTTCCTATGATATAATTCAATAAGCAAAACATAATTTGAACAGAACTTTTTATAGAAACATGGCAATTTAGTACAATGAAGAATGTATACATACCAATAATGAATCTACACGATAGGGCAGGGACTGGCAATGTTTTTCTGTAAGGGACCAGAGAGGAAATATTTTAGGGTGCTCAAGATGGCCATTGTATTATGAAAGTTGACCCAGAGGATGCATTCATGAATGGCTGTATTCCAATTACATGTAACAAAAACAGGCAGCAAGGCTATCTGATCCTGTGCTGAAGTTTATTAATCTCTGTGGACTTTGTTTCTCCTAAGCTCCCTAACTAATATAAAGACTGTTAATAAACAAATTAATGCAAATATTAATGAATGAGTAAATAAACTAGTTTAAAATCAAAAGATGTTCAACTAGGTTATTCCCTAGTGAGGTATTTTGGTCTAAACTAGACAAGTAAAGTTTAGATGTTTTATTATTACTAAAATGAGTTTCATGTGTTTGGATCCCACAAAAGTCAAATTTAACCAACCTTACTCTTATTTTAGTCATGTTTTAATTTTTTTTTTTTTTTTTGGTACCAGTGATCGAACTCGGTTCCTTGTGCTTGTGAGGCAGGCTGAGGCAGAACGACTGAGCTAAATCCCAGACTTTACTCATGTTTTGTCCACAAAAATTAAAATAATATCGCCAAACTATTCTATCCTTATCTTACCAGCAGAAATGCAGCTTGCATACAAGATATCATCAAATGAAAGTATAAGAAGCTCCAGATTCTTATTCCTTCCTAGAAGACATTGACTAAATACTCCATTGACTAATTACCTTTGTAAGAAATTCAGACACCATATAAGAGATTTGTCTTGGTCCATTAAGACTGTTGTAACAAACCATAAACTAAGAGGCTGATGAACAACAGAAATTATTTTCCAAAGTTCTGGAGGGTAGAAAGTTCCAGATCAATGTGCTAGAAGATTTGATGATTTGTTTGGCTGATTTCCTCATGTTGCCTTCTCTCTGTGCCATCTCGTAATGAAAGGTGTATGGGACTTTTATTGACCCTCTTGTATAAAGACAATAATATCATTCCTTGTCATCTCCCCAAAACCTCACCTTTAAATAGACTCACAGTGATGATTCCATTTCAATATATGAATTGTGAGGAGACATGGATATTCAGGCTACATATAATACTTGGTCCATGCCTTTCAAATTCATGTTATTCTCACAAATATATTAACTTCATTGAAATAGGCTTCAATGTCTTAACACATTCTACAATTAACCTAAAAGTAAAAACTCTCATCTAAATATCATCTAAATTAAGTATGAGACTCAAGGTATGATTTAGCATGAGGCAAATTACTTTACAGCTATGAAAGAGTGAAGCTCTGCATCTAAGGCATATTCAAAATATAGTGGTGGGCTAGGCATAAAATAGACATTCCCATTCCAAACAATAAGTAAGAAAGAAAAGTAGTGACAGATCCAAGGCAAGATCAAAATTTAAGCCTGGAGAATAATTTTTGGCTGTATTATCTGCTCTCTGGACACATCAGGCCATAGGTCTCATCTTCTGGGCACACTGAGCCAGTGGTTTCATTTTCCAGACATATTGTGGGCAGCACCTTGCAGCTGTGCTATTAAAGAATTGAACCCCCAAGGCCTTGTGTTATACTAGTTACATGACTTTTAAGGGGCATAGTCCATGTTGTAGCTAACACAGTCCGGCATCATTTGATTGCAGCAGTCCCAGAATTGCTTCCAGGGTCTCTACTGGCACTTTCAACTATAGCCATATCCTCATAAATCTGCCAAGTACCACCATATTCTGGGCTGTCTATATGACTCCACCCCTACAACTATTCTTTACCTGGCCTCCACAGCTCTCTGAAGTAACTTTTGAAAACTAGATCAAATCAGTCATACTTCCAAACTTTGCTGGGCATAGTACCCCCTGGATCCCAAACTGAGAAGGCCAGGGAACATGGTGGTAAAGTATGGGAAGCATTTCTGCATGGGAACCAGTGCTATGCAGTATTGAATCCTTCTTTGAAATTGCTCTTCCTCTAAGCTCTTGCATTCTTGGCCTATGATCATGGGTTAGCCAGGATTGTTTCTAAAATGATTTTAGGGATGTTATTTCATGGTCTTGGACAATACATCTCAGCTGCTATTTAGTACTTTCTTTGATGATTCTTTGAACTAAACCTGCTTTCTCATTATTTATAACATGGTTGGACTGAGAATTTCCGAAATCTTTCTGCTTCTATCTTGATTAAGAATTCTGCATTCAAATCATTTATATATTCTTCCATTTTTCTATGAACAGTCATAAACAGCCATACCTTCCATATAATGCTTAGAAATAGCATAAAATAAATATATAACATACCAAGAGACTAGAAATACACATATTTATATGAGGCAAACATATTTTATGTCAAAAACTTTCTCAAGAGACAAAGAAGATTGTGATGCATTAATTAAAAGGATTCTTCCATGGCTTCAACATGTACCCCAAATTTGATAAGTTGGAAATTTGATGAACAATGAGACAATACTAAGTGGTGGGACCTTTAACATTTTGCATTTTCTTCTGTCAGGGGATGTTGCAGCAAAAATGCCTTCAACAGATTTTGAATCATTGATTTTGGATTTCCCAACCTCCAGTACCATAAGTCAATAAATTTTTGTTCATTATAAATTACAGAGTGTGGTATTCTGTTATAGTAGCACAAAACAGATGAAGACAAGTCAATTCATCAGGAAGATATAACAATTATAGCTATGCATGTACCCAATTTAAGAACCCAAATAGTGTTGGGGAAATTGAATATTCATATAAAAAGAATGAAATATAACCCTTATACCATACAAAATTATCAACATATATTAAAATTTAAACTTAAGATCTGAAGATGTTAAGCTTCTACAAGAAAATGTAGGAGAAAATCTTCATGACATTGACTTTGTCAATGATTTCTTGAACTTGGCACCAAATGCTTTTGAAATTTATACAAAATAATTGTAATCAGAATCTCTAAAAGATATTTTCACTCTCATGTTCACTGTGGAATTATGTACTATCGTTAAGAGATACAACCTAAACATTAATCAGTAGGTTAATGGATAAGGAACATATTGTACACATGTACAGTGCAATATTGCTCAGCTTTAAAAAGAGAGAAATTCTGTCATATGCAACAACTTGGATGAATCTTAGGACATTTTTTTACATGAAATAAGGCAGTTAGAGTAGGACAAATAGTGTATGACTTCACCAACATGAAGTATCTGAATTAGTAGCCATCAAGGAAGCAGAAAGTAGAATGGTTATTGCCAGGGACTAGGGTAAAGGTGAGAAGAGGAATTGTTCAATGAGTATAAAGTTTTCGTCATGCAAAATGAAAATGTTCTAGAGCCGTGGATTTGGCTCATTGGTGCTGCACCTGCTCACAAGCTCAAGGTCATGAGTTCTACCCAGTACTGCAAGAAAAAAAAAGATGAAAATGATCTAGAGATTTTTCTCTGAATAGTATAGTTCGCAATACTGTACTATGCACTTAAAATTTGTTAAGAGTGTAGATCTCTTGTCATAATCTAAAATCATAGTAAAAAACCTGCATGGATTAATTACTAAGATGCAGCATGAGAAGATGTAAAGAAAGATTAAGAAGGAACAATTTTCCTTAACACAAAGAAATCTGACCTAGGCATGGTGGTGCACACCCATAATCTCTACTTTCAGAAGGACTGAGGCAGGAAGATTGCAAGTTCTAGTTCAGCCTGGGTATTTTAGTGAATTAGCAAGACCTTGTAAAAAAAAATCAAAGAACAAAAACTAAAATTAAAAAAAAAAATGAGCAAGGGATGTAGCTCAGTGAAAGGGCTTTGGGTTCAGTACCCAGCACTGAAAAAAAAAAGAAAAAAACCCAAAACCCTACTCTTCTTCCCACACTCTCTCTCTTTGTCATTTTGCCATTCAGTATTACACACATATAAAGCTTGACATTTTGTTTTTAATCATTTAGCAGTGAAAAAGCATATAGTTTCTGAATGAATAGTACATATAGTTTAGACCAAATTAACTACAAAGCAGTGACACAGTTTTCCAGAATTTTCTAAAATAAAACAGGTAGTGAGGCTAAGAAAAATTTTGCAAACTTTTATCTTTCTGAATCTTTTTGTGGGAAATAAAAGTTTTAAAATTATGTGCTTATAGTTTAGTTGCTGTTTTAGCCTTAATTATAGCATTCATGGTGAAGCATCATTTTCTGACATAAAATACAGTTAAATGGTTTTTTACATTAATTCCCTTTTATAACAAGACTCAAGTTAAGAAACAATCATAGTAAACAAATGTTCAGAAATTAGAGATTGACAGCACAATGTAAGAAAAATGAGCATGGCAAACCAATGTTTGCGCTATTAGATACTGATCTTATGCAAGTTTTAAACTATAAATGCATATGCTACGTCCATCATCTGTATTACTTGTATATTATCTCTATAATAACAATGTGGGCATATCAAATGTTACCAAGAGAAACATACTCTGAATGTTTATTCATTGGATAATACTTCACTGTGGGCCTAATGAGTGACAGACTTTGTACTAATTACAAGGAGTTAATATATTGCAAGAGCACTAAAGATATCTGAGTTCAGGCACTTTCCAACCCATGTGTAAGCAAATTGCTCAAAGTAATAATTTATAATGGGATCTATCACTGTTTAACAGCCATACCAGAGCCACATGAGAACTCCAATTTGTTTACGTCCTTATCTAATACTTACTATTTGACTGTTTGATTCAAGCTACCCTAACATGTACATGTGTGAAGTGGTACTCCATTGTGGCTTTAGTTTGTATTTCCTTTAGTATTGATGCTGAGCATTGCTTCAGGTGCACGCTGTCCATTTGTATATCTTCATGGGAGAAATATATAGTTAAAACTTCTTGCCATTTTTAATTTGGTTATCCCTTTATTATTTGAGATATAAATTCTGTATAAAGTGTGTTATTTGTAAATAGTACCTCCTATTTTCTGGTTGTCATTTCACTTTCCTTATGATGTCCATAAAGAACTAGAAATTTAAATGTTGAAAAATTCAGATTTAACTATTTTTTGTTTTTCTTGCTTTTGATATTGTACACTACTTAATCTTAATGTCTCAATTTCCTAATCTATAAAACTGCAATGATTAGTGTTGATTAGAGATATCTAATAGGGATATTAGATTTAATAAATTAATGCATGTAAAATCCATAGTACTTTGCATACAGTAGGCACTCAATAAATATTTTCTCTTATTATTAATGGTTTTGTTAGTGTTAACATATGTAATGCTGTGCCTGAAACATTGAAGGGACTCAGTAATGTCAGTTTTATATAATAGTAATTTCCTATTTTGGACAAATAACAAAATGTACATTTAACAGAAAATAAATATGAATATTTTGGAAAAAAGATCTTGAGTTATTATAGGCCTATTTTTATTAAAAGATTAAAAGAAAACCACAACTCTAAACAATTTATCTAAAGTTTATATTAAAAAAGAAACCAGGACAATGATGAAGAGTTTTAAATTTCCCTTTAATACGATCCCTTTACTTCATCCTTACTTCTCACTTGGATGATCATCAGTGATAATTTGTTTTATGATAATGAAGGAAATTGGCAAGTCACTTGTGAAAAATTATGGCAATAATGGTTTTGTACTGAAGATAAATCCTTCATTTTGTCCAGAGTAATATGGTGTGCCAATAAATGTAAAGCAAAGATCAGAGACACATTTTTTTAGTAAACAACATTTAGGAAAACTTATCATGGAATAGTAATAAAATAATTTTTAAAATTTCTATTACTAAGGAAGTTTAGATAAACATATAAAAATTTTATTTCCCATTTTCTTGTTTTATTCCTAAGCATATATGGTATTCAGATAAACTTCATTCAAATGAAACTACCATTGTGTCATCATGATAAAAATATTCACAATGAGGAGAAATGTGCATGTAAATTATATACACAGAAGAATAAGATGGAGATAAAGGACACAGAGCTAAAGAAATGCATGTCCTTATTAAAGAGGGAACATTAATTGTCTCCTTGATTGATTATGTCAATGTTTATTTTCCTTTTATCCACTCTAATTCTTACTTGTCTATCATACATGTACTTTTTATTATAACCATCAACGACTGCCAGTGACAGTCGTTCTGAATTTTGCAACTATGTCAAAATTGTGCATATGTTTTACCTGTCTAGTTTCTTCTCAAATTGAAGTAATCAGAATGATCTTTAGGACATTTCCTAAGCTAAGGAATAAATAATTCCCTCTTTTTAATAACTATAGAAAAACAACACTTTGGTTGATTGAGAATATGTGAAGAGACAGAAATGTGGGTTTGTTGTTCACAAGAATAAGCTGTTGAGTGAAAGGGTGTGTTATGGCCCATTAAACTGGGAAATTACTGGTGTTCTTATGAATGAGGAAATCTGATAAAGGAGCATCTGATCAGAGCTCAGTTGAGAAGAGCTGAGTTCTTGGCTGTGTCATTAGGGAATTTAGAAGATGCAAACATTCTCTAACTCTGTTCTTCAAGCTAAAATTTATCTTAGTGCATATTTCTTAATCTTTATGAAGTTATTTTTAAATATCAGGACAAAGGGCCTAATCCTCAGTATACTATAGCAAAATTAGTGTTATAGGAATTAATGTTACAATTTAGATACTCATCATTTTGTATTATTCATGTATTCCTTTATTCATAAAAAACGTTGTAACTTTCAGACTTTCATGAGGTTAATTTTTTAATAGGGAAGCGTTTGTGCCAGCATCAGGGTAAAATACTAAACTGTATGCGTCATTGGTTCTCTCTACAGCGGATCTTTGGTCATGCTCGGGATTATTTCTAGACTTATGCTTAAAGTCATATGCCTTGACGAATTTGTGAAATGTCAGGCTAAAATGTTCCAGTAAATTGAACCTAAAAATAGCTTCGAAGAAATGGTGATAGGTTGTTCTATTTTATCTCTTTTCTCAAAACTGTGTTAATTGGGATAATATAATGACTCATCAATGAAACAGAAAGGAGTAATCTCTTCCATCAAGGAACATTTCCTCTAAAGTAGAACATATCAAACATGAACTAAATACTATGGCAGGGGTATATACAGGTCAAGAGGCACAGAAAGATTCAAGTCAAGGTTATTATCTAGGTGGTGATGGTGGAAGATGCAAAGATGTCCAATGCGGGTACTTTCTCTCTAAATAACAATAAGGCATGTGATTCTGCAAGGGAAATTTCAACTACTGCTTTCAAAATCAACTGAGATTTTCCCTCTTGGGCAAAATTTCATGACTCTCCCTGCTGCCTCCTATATGTCCCAGATGTAAGTCCTTGTGTAGAGTAAAATAAGATTTTTTCATTTTTTATTAGTAGGTCTTTGCAGTACCTAGTGATTACATTCATTGTTGTACATGTACATGAAACATCTAGTTCTTTTACTTCATCCCCTTTTCCTTGCCACCCTTTCTTCTACCTCTATGCCTTGATTCCTTCACATTTTGAAAAAGATCTATCATCCTGTTTCCTATACACTTTTAGCTTGCTATATAATTTATTTCTGTTTTTATTTCTCACAGAAGAGAAATAATGCTATAATTAAGCTGGTGTGTCTAATTTTTTTCACTTAATATATGGCCTCAAGGTATATACAAATTCCTACATGTGGCTCAAATTTATCTCTCTTTACAGCAGAGTACTACTACGTTATGTACAAATAATTCATTTTATTTGTACATTCATCCACTGATAAATATGTAGGCTGCTTACAAGCTTTAGGGATTATTTGCTGTGCTGCTATAAACATGGGTATGCATGTATCATTGCTATATGATTAAGCTTGTATTTATCTATCCTATCCACCAACCTAAACTATAAACTCACTGAGGGTGAAGCAGAAGTTTACAAATACATATCATTAAAATTTGACCACTCATAAAGGGGAGGCAAGAAATGTGTGTATAATAATTCAAACACTTTAATACCAACATTTCTTCAGTTAAAAAGCTTACGAAAATGTTGCAATTAAATAGAACTACACATGGGCCAGCGATTTAGCTCAGTGTTTCCACCCCCTGCCTCACAAGCAGAAGGATCTGAGTTCAATCCCCAGTACCCAAAAAATAAAACAAAATAAAATAAAAGAGAGAGAGAGAGCTGCACATTATTTGACCTTCCTATTCCTAGATATGGGATGATTTACTAGAGTTTTTTCCCCAATTTTAATTTTTATCAGTATATGTTTGGAGTGAATAATGATTATATTCCTTGTGGAATGATGTTACATGTACATAATACATCACAATTCCTATTCCATCTCATTCCCTTTCTCTTCCTCAGCCCTCTTTCCACCTCTAGGTTTCCCACCCATTTGAAAAATCATCTGTCTCACTATATCTTATTATTAATCTTTCATTTTGCTCTTTATATTTTGGATTCCTCACATTAAGAGAGACCATACAATATTTAAGCTTTTATGCCTGATTTACTTCATTTCATTTTATAGTCTCAAATTGCATCCGTTTTCCTACATATCACTCAACTTTATCCTCCTTTATGGCAGAATACTACTCCATTGTATGTATTTCCTGTCTCAGTTCATCTGTTGTACATATAGGTTACTTCCAAGATTTTACTATTCTCAATTGTGCTGTTATAAACATGGGCCTACATGGATCATTGAAATTTGATATCAGACAAACCTAAGGGAGGATGCTGACATGGGGAATTCCTGGGTCAAATGGAATTTCTATTTTTAATTTTTCAGGAATCTCCATATGATATTTTATTATCACTGTACTAGTTTACAATACTACCAACAACGTGTAAGGGTTTTTTCCCACTGCAGCCTTGCCAACATTTGTTATTTTTGACTTCTTGATGACAGCCATTCTTTCTGGAGTAACATGGAATCTTGCTGCTTTTTAATTTGCATTTCTCTAATGGCCAGTGACATTGAAAAATTTTTTCATGTATTTATTGGCCATTGGTACTTCTTTTTGTGAGAAGTATTTATTCACTTCACTTGCCCATTTATTGATTGGGTCTTTTATTTTAGAGAAGGCTCATTTTTTGAGTTCTTTAGGTATTCAAGATCTTTATCTTCTGTCCAAGGAAGGGCAGGCAATTTTATTTTCCCTTTCTGTAGGTTGTCTCTTTTGTTTGCTGGGCAAAAGCTTCTTAATTTGATGTGATTCCCTTTGTTGATTCTTCATGACACTTGTTGTACAGTTAGAGTAATGTTCAGAAATTCTTTGCCTACACCCATGTCTTTAAGAGTTTTACATATTTTATCTTCCAGCAGAGTAAATGTTTCTATTTTAACATTTAGATACTTGATTTGTTTTGATCTTAGTTTAGTACATAATGAGAAATATGGATCTAAATTCAATCTTCTGCAGGAGGACAACCAATTTTCCAAACACCATTGGTTGAAGAGGTTATCTTTCTTTCAGTGTATGTTTATGGCCCATTTTTTGAAGATTAGATGACTGAATGTCCCTGGGGTCGCTTCTGCATCATCTGTTTTGTAACACATCTGTTTTTGTGCCAGTTCATGTTGTTTCTTCTTATTATTATTACTTTGTATAACTTGAAATCTAGGATTTGATATCTTCTGTTTTGTTTTTGTAATCCAAGATTGCCTTTGTTCTTAAGTATTTTAGTTATATATTAATGTTAGGACTGTTTTCTCTATTTTTGTGAGGAATGTTATTTTGATTGGGATTATGTTAAATATGTATGTTAGTTTTGGAAGTATGTCCATTTTGACTATACTGGTTTGACCTATCCAGAAACAGGGAATATCTTTTTTTTTTTCTGACATCTTTTCCTCTTTGATTTCTTTTTTCAGACAACTGTAGTTTTCATTGAAGAGGTCTTAAGCTTACTTATATCCCTGAGATGTCTACTTTGTCACGATGTATGAACTTTTTGATGATTTGTTTCATTCTGTTTGCCAGAATCTTGTTGAGTGATTTACATATAGGTTCATGAAAGAGATTGGCCCATAGTTTTTTTTGGAGGAGTCTGTGTCTACTTTTGGGTTCAGAGTATGTTAACTTCCAGGCATAGCTTTGGGAGTCCTTCTTCCCTTTTAATTTCATTAAAGAATGCATGGACTATTTGGATTAGATATTCCCTAAAGTTCTTGCAAAATTTGGCAGTGAATCTGTAAGCTCTGGGTGTTTCTTGGTAGTTCTTTTTTTAAATGACTACTTCACTTTCTTTGCCTATTATTGGATTATTCAGGTTTTCAAAATATTATTAACTGAGTTTTGATAGTTTCATATGTATTTAGGAATGTAACAATTTCTTATGAACTCTCAAATTTATTGGAGTGTAGATTTTTAAAGTGGTTGCTAATAATCTTCTGGGTTTTGGCAGTATCTGTAGTGATTAGAAATTTTTTGTTTCTTTTTTTTTCTCATTGAGTTTATTGGTACATTTTAGGTATACAGATGAATTTTTTTGTTTTTAATTGCATTATCCTGGGTCTTTTCTTTCCTTTTTTGGTAAGATTGCCTGAAGGTATGTCTAGTTTGTTTATTCTTTCAAATAACCACCTCTTTGATTGATTGATTGATTGATTTTTCTCATTGAGTTTATTGGTACATTTTAGGTATACAGTACAGTCACATTCATCATTGGGATCTTGTACCTTTACATGACAGGTCTTGGTTCTCATTTTTTCCCCCTGTCCCTGCCCTCCCTTCGCCCCTCCTTCCTTCCCTATTTACAAATCTCTTTGATTTATTGATTCATTTTATTTTTTGTCTTCATTTCATTAATCTCTGCTCTGTCTTTGTATATTTTTTTTCCTTGTACTAGCTTTGGCTTTGGATTATTCTTGTTATTGTAGGACCATTCTAGGTTATGTGCTTGTGTTTGCTCTGTTTTTCTGATGTGGGCATTTATAGCTACATAAATTCCTCTTAGGAATTTCATTGCATCCCATAAATTCTGTAGTGTTGTACTGAAATTATCATTTGATTCTAGGAACTATGCAATTTCTTTGATTGTTTTCTGTGACACATTGATTATTTGAGAGGGTATTAGTTAATGTCCTCCTTTTGCATAATAGTGTAATTTCTTTTTCCACTCTTTTCTAGCTTCATTGTGCTATGATCTGATAATATGCATGGGATTATTTAATTTCCTTTACATTTACTTTAACATGTTTTACTCGCTAGTATGTGCTCTATTTTGGGAAAAGTTCCATATGCTGCTAAGAAGAATGTGTATTCTCTTGTTTCTGCATAGAACACTGCAGATATCTATCGTGTGTTTGCTTCAAGGATTTTTTCAACTATGATTTTTTTGTTTACTTTGTTCGAGTTGGTATATTCGTGACAGTGGGGTACTGCGGCCCCACACTATAATTGTCTTGTTTATCTGACCTTTTATAGCCAGTAAGGTTTGCTTTTTGAAATTCGGTTCCCTGGTGCTCAGTGCAATATGTTTATTATTCCTCATTCTGTTAAATTGTTTGCTTAACCAATATATGACTTTCTTTGTCTCTCCTGATCAATTTTCGCTTGCAGTCCACTTTGCCTGAAAATGGGATAGTTACTCTTGCTTTCTTTGAAATTCTCATTAAATGTAATATTGTTTTCCATCCTTTGTTTTTACTGTATGAATATGTTTTAGTGTTAAATGTGTTTTTATACATAATATTAAATTTTGTTTCTGGATCCCTTCTGCAAATCTTTCTCCTTTTGTTTGGGAATTGTGACCATTCACATTGACAGTTCATGTCATTGCATTGTCGTGCTGTTGTTGTTTTTTCCCCTTCTGCTTAAGTGATCACCCTGCCTGGTAGATGCATTATATTTAGAAATTTTAAAGAATATTTGTATTGGTACATTTTAGATAAAGAATACAGTTTCATTCATCATTGGGATTTGTACCTTTACATGACTGATATCTGTTCTTTTTTTTTCCCCCATTCCCCTAGCATCCCTTCCCTCCTCCACCGGTCCCTATGTACAAAGACTTTGTTTCCATTTTTTTCTTTTCTTTTCTTTTTTCACTTCCCTTTTTACCTTTCCCCTACCTCTCCCATTTGTCCAATACCTTTAGATGTTTTCCTTGTCTCTAGGATATCCTTGAGATTTTTTTGGTAGTACTGCTTTAGTGGTCATGAGTTTCTTCAGGAGCTCTTATCATTGAAATAACTTAATTTCTCATTAAATTTGAAAGATTTGCAGGATATTCATTTTGGGTTTGAAGTTGTTTCTTTTCAAGGTTTAAAACTCTCACTCTAAGATCTCCTGACCTTTAAGTTTTGTGTTGAGAAGTATCCTTCAATTGTCGTGGGTTAACCTCTATAAACGATTCTTTGCTTTTTTTCTACCAGCTTTCCTGGGATTTTGACTTATGTGTCATGGAGAGTTTCTTTTCTGATCATGGCTAATTGGTTCCTATATGCCTCATTTATCTGTATGTCAAATTCTTTTCCTGTTTTGATACAGTTTTGCTTTTGTTTCTGTAAATAGGTTTTGTAAAATTAATTTTATTGGCACATTTTAGGTATCCGACATGACATTCATCACTGGAAATTTGCACCTTTACATAATCCATCTTGGTTTTTATTTTTTCCCCATCCCCCTGCCCTTCATTCAACCCCTCCCTATTTGCAAAGACTTTGTTTCCATTTTGTCATAATAAATCCATTCCCTTCTTTCCTCTCCCCATTCTCTCCCACTTCCACTTCCCCTTTGCACCTTTCCTTCCTATCTCACAGTATCTATTATGCACTTTGGTCCTTATTTATACTTTTAGTTTTTTTTATACCTTTTGTGCTGTCTCATGAGATTTTACTAATTTCAATCAATCTCACATTAGTCTTCTTTACCTCATCTAACAGCTATTGAATCCAGTTTTTCCATTTTGATTGCTGCTTTTAAGATATGCCTGAATAATTAGGCATAGCCATTGGATCTAGGTTTTTGTTCAGACACTGTCTCCACTTTGGTTGCTTTTGCTGCCCACACTTTCAAAAAATTATTTTAGTCTTCTGAATTTCTGTTTGCTGCCTTCGCATGGACACTAATTCTTTGCTAAGAATGTCATTTGTGT
This sequence comes from Fukomys damarensis, assembly GCF_012274545.1. Lineage (NCBI taxonomy): Eukaryota > Metazoa > Chordata > Mammalia > Rodentia > Bathyergidae > Fukomys > Fukomys damarensis. Next base: position 101,897,384 of record NW_022900951.1, read on the forward strand.
TTTGTATAATTTTGTTTAGTTCAGCTGGCTTATTATTAGAGTCTTCTATGGACCCCTTGTTTTGTTAAAGTCCATTATCTGTTTAGTTATATCTTCTTTGAGTATACCACTTTATTGATTTTTTTACCTCCTGTTTTATTCTTTTGAATAATTTAGATATGTGGCTTTTGATTTTTTCACCCTCAATACCCTGTGAATTAGCTTTGCAGGAGTTGCGGGTTTTTGGAAGTGTTTTGTTGCCTTGTCTTGTAATGTTTCTATTGTTGGGTTTTTTGTTTGCTTGTTTGTTTTAGTTTTGTGCTGAGACTGAGGGTTAATTAGAAAATAAGACTGTGTTTGTAGTGTGCAGAACTCTTAAATTAGTGTTTGTTTTTGAGTGATGCAGCATTGTTGTGGTTAACTATAGGCCTTTGGTTCTGTACCAAGATCCAAATAAGTCTATTTATTTAGGAGGGGAAGTTTCAGTGTATTTGGCTCAGCACCATATTCTCCAGGAATGGACCATAGTACACAAATGTGATCCAGATACTGACATAAATGGAAAATCAATTAATAGCAACATATATGTCACCTTGGCACTGGCAATAAAATCAAGAACATGAAGAGGATAAAAAAACAAACTGGATATTGATGGGCATAATTTACCAGTAATGTACCAACAATAACCATACAAAAGCGATCTATGATTATACATTTTTGTTTTGTTTTGTTTCAGAGACAGGATTTTGGCATGTAGTCTATGCTGGCCTTGACCTTATAGAAATCTCCTACCTCAGCCTTCTGACTGTTGGGATTCCAGGCATACATGACCAGGAAAAAATATCTACTAAATGCTATTACTGTAAAATATAACAGTATTCAACAGTAATGTCATAGAGTTAGCTAACAATCTAAAAATTTATGAAGCTTAATAGTTATATTACTAAGGATAAAGGGGGTGTTGAACTAGGAAATAAAAAGTAGAATTTGAAAAATTAATCAAATTAGTCAATAGAAGATGAAAATGAGGAGAGAATGTGAGATAAAGAATTTTATTTAGGAACAAAAAGAAAGTAATCATATTAGATAGAAATAAAAGAACAAATAAGAAAGAGGGGGAAAAAAGAAAAAGACCAGCCAAATAAAGGTTACAAAAAATAAAAAGCAAAAGTATTAAAAGAGAAAAAATAAAAACCCCATGAGGGGGAAAAAAGAAAAAGACCAGCCAAATAAAGGTTACAAAAAATAAAAAGCAAAAAAGTATTAAAAGAAAAAATTAAAAAACCCCAAATTAAAAAACAAAACATAAAACAAAAATTTGAATTAAAAAATCCTCTGTATGTTTTTATGAGTGGTTTCTTCCCAGATTCTGTGGTCTTGGAATTCAGCAAGTCAAAATTTTGTCCACCCAGCTGTATGGTCTGGCCTGTAAGATGCCTTTCTTCTTCGCTAGTCCTCATATGCTGTAGTTGTTGGCAACCATTGAAGCCAACATGTGTCCTTGCTAATGTTGTAGATGGGAAAATGTATCAGACCACTGGTCTCTGCTAGATATAGGCAATGGGCCAGGAGTTCAAACAGATTGCTGGACTTCATTCCAGAACTTTCACATCCAGCACCCTCTGAAAGTAACAATCATCAAGAGAGTGTGCGACAAGTGTCTTCTAGGCCTGAGTTTAAAATTCTTCAAGTGTCTATGGCTATCCCACACCCTCTTCATGGCTGTCTCATTCAGTCACAATGGGAGGGTGACACTGGAAACTTTAAAGTGGAGTACTTGTGTAGTAGTTCTGTGGCTCAGTCTTACACAATTAAGTTGTTCCCCAAATTGCAACTACTTAGACACTCTGACAATATGGTGGGCTCTGCACTGAATTTCTTCTTTCAGAGTAAAACCACACACTATTTTTGTAGTTCCTAGTAGCTGTGGGATTTCTTGATGGTAGTGTTGACAACCTAGTCTTTTATTTCACCTCTCAAGGACTTACCTTCTCGCTCACAGCTTTGGCTTCATCTACAGTCAAGTAGGTTGTTAGGTGGGCATCTCCGCCACCCTGTGTAGAAGGGAAAGAAAACACAGAGGCTTGCAGGTTGTAGTTGGCTATGTCCAGGGTGTGGAATTCATAGGTTCATATTGGTCTGCGGGCACGTGTATGGGGGTGGATTTTGTCTGTGGTGCTCGGGGGTGGTTTCTGGTCTATTTGTGTTTTAACAGAATATGATGGCCTAATCTTTAAGAGAGCTTTTACTGTGGGCAATAAAAACCCTGTTCTGTCATATAAGAAGTCCAATTATATGGCTGGAGAGAACTTGAATGGGGAAAGAATCCCAGATATGCCCAGTTTTCAAGTTGGTCCAACCAAGGAACTAGACTTGTGCCTGAAACAGTCTTGCATTCTTCAGATTATGAATGCATGATTATGAATATGACAGTGATGCCAGACAACAATATATGAAGCAGAAGGTTTATCAACTAAAATGCTGTCTGTAATTCCCTGATTCTAAAAATCATAAGGTAAAATAAAGTGGCTGTTATTGTAAGCCACAAAGTTTAGTAATAAGTTATTAATTAGTAATAAATAACCAAAGGACTTGCTATCAACAACCATATATATTTCCAAAATTGTGTATGAAAAACATTTGAAGCACACAGGGAAATATAATTATACAGCAAATAGCTGTACACCTGCTACCTAAATGTTGTAATAAAATTTTATTATATTTCCTTCATTATGTATTTATTTACTAGTCCATCTTCTGTTGACCAGTCAAAATACCTTATTTTTGATGTGTTTGAACAATATTTCGCATCAGCAAACTTTACTCCTAAACATTTCATCATGAATATCATTAACTGGGATTTAGTATGTGAATATATAATGTGGGAATTTATATTATGTGGAGATATACATTATGTGGATATGTATATATTATTTATAGAGAAAACTGACACAGGGAAGTAGTGAGATCTTTTGTGAATGTTTGCTGATTTTTTGCAAATTCATACCCTTCAAATGCAAACCTCCAGTAAGACACAGAACATTACATTACCACAGAAAGTTCCTTTGTGACACTTATCAGTCAGTTCTTAGGTGTCACAGATCAACAAAGCATTTACTGATTTTATTCTAGTATAGGTTTGGCCTACTCTAGAACTTCATATAAAATCAATATAGATTTTCTATTCTTTTGTACAAGACTTCCTTCATGCAAATAAATATTACTGAAATTCATCCACATTGTGTTTACGAGAAGTTCATTTTCTTACTACCAAGTAGAATTACATTATGTGAATGTACCTGTTTGTCAAATTTACTTGTGATGAAAACCTTAGTTGGTTCCATGTTTCAGTTATGAAGATGGACTTTTGAGCATTCTATGTCTTTTTCTGTCTACACATTGCCAGGTTGTAGTACACACATGTTTACTTTCATAAGATACAGATGATTTTAGTGTCATTTTGCACTCATATCAAAACATATGAGAGTGGTTACTCTATATCTTTGCCAAAATCTGCTGGTACATTAAGTTATTCATTGTAACTATTAAGAAGGTGTGTAATGGTATATTCTTAATTTGTTTTTTACAGACAACTAATGATTTTGAACAGTTTTAATACATTGATAGGCCATTTGCATATCTTCTTTGGTGAAATGACTAAGTTTTGCTCCTTTTGAAAACACTTTTTTTTGCTTTCATTGTTTTAATTTTTTTTATTTTTATTTTTTATACTGGGGATAGAACTTGGGCCCTTGTGTTTGCGAGGCAGGCGCTAGAACCACTGAGTTAAATCCCAGGCCCTTTGCTTTTACTTCTGGGTTACAGTTCTTTAAATACTCTGCATATGAGTTATTCATTTTATTGTATTTTGCAAATATTTTGTTTGAGCTTACATTTGCATGCTCACTTGTGTGTTTTGATGAAAAAATTTCATTTTAATGAAATTAAATTAATCACAGTTTTCTGACTATAGCTTTTGTGGCATGTCTAAGAAACTTGTTCTAAAATCTCAATAAAACTATTCTTCCAAATTTTCTACTAAAAATTGTATAGTTTTACTCTTTTACTTTGGAGCTGTGGTTTCATCTTGAATTAATTATTGTAGGCAATGTGAAATAGAATTAATGATCACTTTTCCCCATAGGAATATTGTTTTTCTTGCCATATTTATTTAAAAATTTATTTTCCTTATTTGTTTGCATTGATGGTTTTGTCAAAAGTCAATAGATAAGAGGATGCGTGTCTATTTTGTTTGACTAATTTTAGGGAAGCCAGTACTATATTGTATTGATTCCTATAGTTTTATAATAAGCCTTGAAAGAAGGTGGCATACAACCTTTCACATTATTTTCTTTTGCAAAACTGTTTTGGATTTTCCAGGTAAATTTCAGTACAATATACATTTTTGAAACAACAAAGTCTAAATAAAATCTGGTGATGTAAGTACATTTGGTGGAATTTGCTTTTTAAACACATTTTGTATTTTTGTTTATGATCCACGAACATAGTCTATATTCCCATTTTCAAGGACATTAAATTTCAGGCTTTTCTAAGCACTAATTTGTAGTCTATAGAGCATTGGTCTTGCATATCTTTCATTCAATTTGTTTACAAATACAGTATTTTGTTTCATGATACATTGTAAATTAAAGTGCAGTGAAAATAATTTTTCTCAAATTCTTGCTAATGAGCATTAAAAGTGGGATTGATTATATACATTAACTTCTTATCCTAAAACAATGATACATTTAATTGTTTTAATAATTGTTTATGCTATTATTGACATATATATATTTTTTCCTCATTGACTTTATTGGTACATTTTAGGTATACAGTACAGTTACATTCGTTATTGGGGTCTTGCACCATTACATGACAAGTCTTGGTTTGTTGGCATTTATATTATACCTATGTGTATTACAAATCCCATGATAAATACTATATTTTTTCTTTACATAGCCATATGGAAGAAAGATAATATTTTATATTTACTCACATATTTATATTTTTCTTATTCTTTATTATTTTCAGAACATTCAATTTCCATCTTATATCCTTTCAAGTTTATGAAATTTCTTTACAATAAATTTGCTTTGCTTTTGAGTATTTGAAAATGTCAGTATTATGCTGTCTGTCTTCATTGCTTCTCTTAAGAAATCCGCAGCAATTTATATAGATGAGTCCCTCTATTTCTTTTTGTCATTTTCCTTTATTTGCTTTCAGAAATTTCTTTTACTTTGACCAAACTACTTGATATATTTTCATATGATTTTCCTTGCACTAGCTTTCTTGGATTGTTTCATGAACCTCTAAATTCAGTTTTTACAAATTTTGACAGAAAATTGTAGTCATTGTCTCAAATGTTTCATCTTATGATCTATTTTCTCTTCTTTTCAACTTCTGACACTTATGAAAAATATCATATTGATATTATCTCTTAAGTCACTGAGACCGACTTATTTTCAATATATTTTTTAAAAATCTCTGGAGATTGTATAATTTCTATGGGTCTTTCTTCATGGTCATTTACTTTTTTTGTTATCTTTCATTTTATATTGCATCCATCTTGTAAATATCTTTCCTTTCTCTCTCTCTCTCTCTCTCTCTCTCTCTCTCTCTCTCTCTCTCTCTCTCGGTATTGGGAGTTGATCTCAGGGTTTCTTATTTTTCTTTCTTCTTTTTTTGGGGCTGCATATATGGAATGAAACTCCGAACTTGCTTACATGCTTGCAAGGCAGGCAGCTGTAACACTAAGCTAACTCACCAGCCCATTCTCAGTGCCTTTTCACCAGTTTTTTTTTTTTCAAATTTAATTTGAGGCAGTCTCAATGAGTTCTTTAAATCACTCAAGTTAGGAAAGCTTTTGTTATCTTCTTGCCACAATCTCTCAGAATGCTGTCATTATCAGCATGCATCACCATTGCTCACCCTTTAATTTTTTCTTAGAAATATATTTTAGTCTCTCAAATTTCCATTTGACCATTTCTGAATAGCTGCTAAATCTTGCTGAGATTTTCCCCTTCCACTTGGCCCTTTTCAAAGTTTGTGTTACTTTGCTGAGACTTTTCATTATTTAAATTATTACCACCGCAAATTTCTTTACAATTTTGAGCACAATTACATTAACTACTTTAAAATTATTTTCTACTCATTCCAAAACATTGATAATTTTGATATAATGAAAAATTAGTTTTCATGTGAATATAGGTGGTGTTTCCTTTCTTTTGGTATATTTAGTAATACTGGATTATATTGTTCCATTATAAATGATGCATTTCAGAAATTAAAAATTCTGTACATTGAATTTTTGTTATAATATTTCTTATAGTAAGTAGTTAAGCTTGGTTGGACTCATATGCCTATCTCCTATGCAATAGTGAGAAATTGAAAACTCTACTTATTTTAATGGCATCTAGGATTTTTATAATGCCCCTCACATGTGTTTAATTTCAGGGCCAGTTCAATATACAGGTGGATTTTACATACAAAGTGTAAGGAGCCTTTTGTAGGATGCTTTCCCTCTCTCTTCCCACTTTGCAACCACTGTCTTTTATCTGTTCTTTGAAATCACTATCATTTTTAAATTTTCTACTCAAATTTATCTACCTCAAGGGGCCCTGATTACAGCTTGCCTACAGACAAAAACTCTAAAATATATAACTCAGCAACTGCCTTTTCCTTCTTTCAAGTGTAATCTCTCCAGAGTATCTTTCTGCTTTTACTTGTTCTCTAGTGCCTTAAAGTACTTTCTCCTAATTTTTTCTCTGGTTGTTGGTTCACTAACAGTGAGTACTACATTATCAGACAGGGAACATTAAAATTATGTGATTTCATGATAACAAGATAGTGAATGGTGCTAGCTAATTCCAAATTTATATTTCTTTGACTGTGATAAAAATGTAATTTTATCCATCACTCAGAAGAGAAAAATCTAAATATGAACCAACAGACAAATATACACTGTTAACCAGTTCTAATTTCTTGTGTTTCTCCTTTCTTAATGAGAATATTGCAGATATTAAATATTATTTAACTTGTCTCCTTTTCTGATAGTGGTCTTGATATTTTAAAATAGTTTTATATTTTTGGTTATTAGATAATTTTTTACTAAACAAAAACAAGTTTGGGTTTATAAAAATTATTTCTAGTGTAAAAATAAATTTGACCAGAGATGATACATTCATTATAAATTAAAAAATTAAGATAAAACTAAAAAAAATTGTCCTAAGAAAGTAAAATAGCAAACCCAAATGGCTTGAATTTTGAAAGTTTACATGCTATCAAATTGGTTTTAAGAAAAACAAAGATATTGTACTCTGTATGAAATTTTGCGATGATTCATAATTTAAGTCTAAACTTGTGGAATTGAGAGTATGATTCTTAAAATAATGTCAAATACACCATAAAGTATACATTTCTAGTGCACTGTAAACCGGATGTCTTGTTTACAGTTGTTTAGATGCACTAAATATCTTTAGATATGCTTCCTCAGCTAGAGCAGGAACTACTGGCTATAACTCCCTGCCTTGTTCAATAACTTCCAGTAATTATTAGGAATAAAATGTAATAAATTTATGTAATAGACTGTCCCTTTCCTATAATATACAATCAGAGGCGATCAATGCTTCTTACAATACGGAGAAGAATTACAACTGTGTTTTAGTTTATAGCTTTGGTAATACAGCTTTAGAAACCAGCAGAGGGAGTAGAGTTAAACATCAGTGGTCATATTCCAATGCCATAAAACCTAGCCTCAGGCTGACATTTTACAAAGTAGCAACACAACAAGAGGGTGGGTACTTCCCAGCAGACTATTTTATTTGTTCACCCATCCAGCTAAAGAACTATTCCTATTGTTCTTTTAGTTCATGTTCCTGGAATAATGAGAATCTCTCTGAATGTAAGAAATAATAATCAAGTTTAACCTTTGGCCACATCATTACAAAAAAAAGAAAGATAGATTTGGTAATAAAACCACAAATGCAGTAACCCAAAATGACTTGTTTATTAGAAATTATACTTATCACAGTTTTAAAAATATACTTTTAGGCAAACCAGTGAGGTCTGTCCAGCCAACAGAGGGAGCTAGGCTGGTTCCCCACACCTCTGCCCCCGTGCCTGAGGCTTTCATTGGAGAATACCGGTAAGGACTGCCCAGCCATGTGGGTGCCCCTCTGCAGCATCCCCTCACTGAACATGCTCTTGGGCCTTCTGGTCGTGCCAGTACCTGAATCCACACTGCAGAGGCACAATTGGTCATAAAGTCAGTTGTACTGATCTGCAGAAAGAAGAACACACTGGAAAAACTGTAATCAAGGCACAGAAGACCCCCATTGCTGGTAAGTTGAAGGGATCACCACCTTCCATCAGAACGTTGACTATCTTCAGTGAAAGGGCAGCTGAAACCTGCAGTAGAACCTTGCAGAGTTTAACCCAGCAGGAGGTCAGGGAGCTGAAATTGGGTGTTGAAGCCAGAATTCAGCCTGAATCTCAGGAGTCTGCCATTGGCTTGCTGAGACTGGCTGACTTAGTTCTACATATTGCTGCCCATATTGTCTATTGTGACAGCAGAGATATACCCTGAAGGATGTCCTTCAAAATTTATTCTCCTTTCCTCTTATTTTTAAATTTAATTTTTAAAATTTTATTTTTTCCCACTTTTCAAATTCTTCCTTTTCTCTTTCTTCTTTTCCCCACACAATCTCTTGCTCCTCCATATTGATCTTCATCTCCCTTTTTGTTCCTGTTCCTGCCCTAATTCGGATTTCTTCTTTCTTTTTCTTTTCTTCTCTTTTTCTTTCTCTCAATTATTATTAGTTTCAAAGGAAAGTGAGTGCAATTTATAGCTTCCCTATTACTGTTACATTGTCCAATTCTTGTCTTTGTTCTTGTGCTCTCTCTTTCCCTCTTATCCTCAGCAGTTTCCTAGAGTTTGCATGATCATCCTGAGTCCTCTGGCTTCACTTGAAACCTACTCCCATCCTTGTACCTATCTATTTCTCTCCACCCAACTCCTTCTAAGTCCCCATCCTGAAGGGCAAAGTTGCTACATTGAAAAGTTTATTCACTATAAACATATTTTGGGCTGGTCCTCCATTTGTACTTAATTCACCTGGTAAAAGGTGATAGATTAATGACTACCACAAATTGTCAGTTTCTAAGGTGTGCTTGATTCTATTGTGTTGCTGACTGTATCAATTTGGCTAAAGGGTTGTGATTAATTTAATCAGTTGTCCTTCCTAATATTATGAAAAGGAGAGTGTCTCTGAGTCATTAGAGACTCAAAACTTACCAACCAGCTATCTAAGGAGGATCAAAGTACTAACTCAGGAATTAAACCAAGGACAGTATTAACAACAACAATAAAAATGAGAAAACAATTAAGCAAGGCACAAATACAGGCATCCAGCTCACCAATGGCAAACTCTAGGGAAAACAAGGCGGAAAAGCCTGACAATCAATCACCAGGACACCCTGAACTCATGCTCAGGAAATAACAAAATAGATCAGTCAGGCTCTAGAAAAATTCAAAAAAGACACAATTTCCCAGATAACAACAGATATTTTGAGCATGATGAAAGACATGATTGGAGACACTAGAACAGAAACACACACACACACACACACACACACACACACACACACACACTAGATGAGCTCAGAACCAAGACAGAAGCCATGAATGCCCAGCAAGGAATGAAGTGCAAAGCAGGAATGCTCAACATAGGAAAGAAATGGAATCCACAAAAAAGATTCAGAGATTCAGAGATTAAAACTCTATAGAAAGCATTCACAGCTAAATGAACTAACATGAAGATAGAATTACAAATATAGAAGATAGGATTGTAGTCAGTGACCATTAAAAGAGAAATATCATACAAACAGTAAGGGATGGTGAGAAATCAACCCAACAACTCCTAGATGATGCATAAAATAACACAAGATTAATAGGAATGCATGAAATAGCAGGAGAAAGTACAAATGACATAAAAATCTCTTCACAGAATTAATGACAGAAGAACACTAAAACAGAGAAAAAGAATTTGAAATACAGAGAAGTAAGGCATATAGGACTCCAACTAGCCATGATCAAGAACAATCTCGACCTAGACATATAATAGCCAGGATCCCAGAAACCCAACAGAAGAACAAAATACTGCAAGCAGCTATAGAAAAGAAACAAATCACATGCAAAGAAAGCCCATGAGAATCACAGCAGACTTTTCAACACAAACCCTCAAGTCAAGGAGAACCTGGAGTGAGGTATTTCAAGCCCTAAAACAAAAGAACCTCCAACCTAGACTGATATATCCTACAAAACTTTCTTTTAAAATAGATGGGGAAATAAGATACTTCCATGACAAAGAACACCTGAGAAACTTCCTGAACACCAAATCAGCACTCCAAAGAATTCTAAATGATATCCTAGAAAAAGACAATAAAGGTCACAACACAGTGAGGACCAAAAGAGCAAATCAAGTAGGCAAGGCAAGAAACTAAGGGGAGAGAGTGGAAAATTAAAAAGAGCCAACAACAGGACAATAAAATAACAATGATAAGTCAATACATATCGGTTGCAACCAACAATGTTAATTGCCTCAATTCACCAATCAAAAGAAAAACACTGGCAGAATGGTTTAAGAAGCAAAACCCAACAAGGGGAAAAAATGAGAACCAAGACTTGTCATGTAAAGGTGCAAGAACCCAGTGATGAATGTAACTGTACTGTCTACCTAAAATGTATGAATAAAGTCAATGAGAGAAAAAAAAGCAAATCCAACAATTTGTTGTATACAAGAAATGCACCTAGTTCAAAAACAAACTCATACAGTGAAAGTAAAAGAATGGAAAACTGTTCTCCATGTGATAGGACTCTTATCTGCAGAAAAAGTAAATTTCAAACCAAAACTAATTTAGAGGCATAAAGAACATCGCTACATCCCTATAAAGGGAACAATACAAGAGGAAGAGATGACAATCATAAATATATATGCACCAAATACTAATGCCACCAACTATGCAAAACAAATATTAAGGAACATTAAAAACAAAATAAGCACTAATCCAATTGTAGTGGGGGACCTCAATACCCCACTGTCACTAATAGACAGGTAATCTAGACCAAAACTCAATTACAAAATATTAGAACTGAAGCAACCCTTTGAACCAATTGACTTAACAGATGTCTACAGATTATTCCATCCCACAAAATCAGAATATACATTATTTTCAGCTTCACATGGGTCATTCTCCAAAATAGACCGCATATTAGCTCATATAACATGTTTAAATAAATGCAAAGTAACTGAAGTTATACCATGTATATTATCAGATCATAGTGCAATTAAGCTAGAGATCAATATCAGAGGAAACCCCCAGAACTTCACAAATATATGGAAATTGAGTGACACTCTCCTGTAAAATCAATGGGTCACAGAGGAAGTTAAAAAAGAAATGAGGCAGTTTTTACAAATTAATGATAATGCCAGTACAACATATAGGAATCTTTGGGACACAATGAAAGCAGTTCTATGTAGAAAATTCTTAGCAGTGAATGTCCAAACTAAGAAAACAGAGCAGCTCAAATAACCTAATGCTGTATCTTAAACTTCTTCTAGAAAAAGAAGAGCAAGACAAATTGAAAGCTGGTTCAAGAGAAGTAATATAAAGATCAGAGCACAAGTGCTGGGGATTTAGCTCAGTGGTTCCGGTGCCTGTCTCCCGAGCACAAGGTCTGAAGTTTGATTCCCAGTAGAAAAAAAAAAAAAAAA